>NC_140539.1:310126-830126 GCF_057382185.1 Mchenga conophoros | reverse complement strand
AATAAAAACAAGCTGCTGATTATTTCACATTTTACCTGTGAGCAACGGCACATTTAAATCTTACAAATATAGTTATTTGGCTGATATCGTGATAGATACCGTTATCGCCTGAAATGAAAAAAACATATCGTGATATGAAGAAATCTTATATCGCCCAGCTCTACTAGAACGGTATTCTTATTCAGTTGGCTGTCAGTGTGTTTTGTTTTGTTTTTTGCCTGTCCCGTTTGGCTCTTTTGCCATCAGAATTCTTGTCTAAAGGCAAAGAAAGATGCCCAACGGATTTACTTTACCAAATTGACCATCCCAGCCTTGCCGTAATGGTCTATTTGATTCACCTTTTATTGTTTATTTTATAAATTTTTTATTTTCACTTGCTAGATATGGGACAGACTTGAATGAGGAAAAGAAAAGGGAGAAAGGAAGAGGGAAAGAAAAACAGCGGGGAAGAGGCACAAAAAAAAAATCCATCTATCAATCACCTGGATCACCTGTTAAGAAAGAAAAAAGAAAACAAGCAGAAGAAAACGAGAGCAATACAATGAACAACATCACGATGATCTATGGGAATATGACAGTAAATACTAAAAATTGAACATTATTGTGCAGCACGTAAGATCGACAGCGCACAGCGTGCTTTGAGGTAGGAGCCAAAAAGGGTGTAGTTTGTGGGTGTGATCACCCATGTGTACACCTGTGAGCATGGACGCGCTTGTTTTTAAAAGGTTCCTTCATGTAATGATCTGCTAGAGGGTGTGGGGGGGCCACAGCCCCGCCCTCCAGGGCATGAAGCAGGTATGGAGGAGATCAAAACTCCAGACATCCAGAGGCCCCCAGAACACAAGAGACCAAGGAAGACCAACAGAGGGGCAGCCGCGCCACTGTCCCAGAAAGAGCTGAGGAGAGTCCCAGATGAGGGGTCACTCAGCAGCCGCGGAGCAGAAGCCAGGGGGAGTTGCAGTGACGCGCCCGTGAGCTCCGCCGGCAGCCAGCCGTGCCTGAGTGACCGAGCCCCAGGCCGAGAGGCCGGGGGCACCCCACCTCCGAAGTGGCCCGAGCGAGCCCCAGGCTCCAGGCCCCGATAAGCGGCCACCAAGGAGTGAGCCGGTGGGTACCTGGACGCCCATCCCCGGACACAAAGAACCACCAACACACCGATGTCTGAGGGAGTCCGCCACCGGCAGGGGAAGTGGTGGTAGGGGGAGATAGGCCTCCAAACCTTGGAGGGCCTGAGATGTCCCCAGAGAGGTGGCGCCTGACACCCAACCTGACATATAGACACAGAAATACAGGCACACACAGATACAAACATCCATTCCCACCCTCATGCTCTCATATGCACTCACTCCACACTCAACCAACGTGGAGACAGACATAAAGAGACGCTGTACACACGATCACACTCCCCAAGCGTACTCTACGAACCGGGTCTAGGTACCCTTGCCCCTGGAGGGGGGAACTGCACCCAGACCCAGGTGGTGTGACCCTTTTCCCTGCGGTGGGGGGAGGCAGACCGCCCCAACTCCGCAGCAGCAGGGAGACCCCACATTCCAGACCCCAGTCGGAGGGCCAACTCCTCCTCCTGGCCCCCCCGCTCCAGCAGGTCGCAGAGAATGGGGGTGAGAGAAGACTCCAAACCTCCCTCCACCCGCTCATTGTAGTGTTGATGCATGTGTGTTCTAAGGTGCATTTAAAACCCAGGAGGGCTTGGAGCTACCTGCCAGAGAGCAGCAGGTAAGCGCATAGTCCCTCCTGCTAGCCCTCAATGTCTACGTGTATTTAACCTTGAGAGGTGGGCAACGACGCCAGGGGTGAGGTGTTTAGCTTCGTCCGTCAGATACACAACAAAGCACTATTTTTGGTGGAGCATGCTAGCGGGCCGTCGTTATTACCGTGTTTTTTTTGGAAAATACGGGGCACTTAAAATCAATCCTTTGATTTCTCTGAAAGTCGACAGAGCCCCTTATAATCCCGTGTGCCTTATGTTTGAACTCTGGTTGTGTTTACTGACCTCGAAACGATTTTATGTGCACGGCGCTCGAAAATCTGTCAAATGTTTCAGTACGACTTTGCTAAGCTACGAAGCCGCACCGCTTGATAGATTGTCGGAGCATTGCGGCTATCGTAGGCGGAGCCTCGCGGAGTGATACGTACTGTGCTTCAACATAATATTACCGTACTGTGTGTGTTTAACCTCTTTTTAAGTTTTGTGGATGTTATACATGGTTATGCTGAGGATATGTCGGCCAGTTTCCACTGAAATGCCTTTTGGTTAAACTGTCAGCGAGGAATTTGCACTGTTACATTTTTATATAACTTTAATGCACATAAAAAACAGCTGCTTGTTTAAGTGAAAATACATTGATGTTTTTTTTGCACTAATAAAGTTGAGGAGTTGTAAAGTATTTTGTCTAGTGTCAATTATATCGTTATCGCAAATTTTCAAATGTATATCGTGATAAATATTTTTGGTCATATCGCCCTGCTCTAATGCTCAGTACTCTACACTGGCTAGATATCAAGCCAGCTGGCCACATGGCTGTGTAACTCATCATAAACACCCACTCCAAAAACACATGGCACAACACAGAAGAGCCACCTCGACCGGACGAGACTCAGCTGTACATCTGCATCTAAAGGTCAAAGGTCACTCTGTTGAGGATGCCAGCGTTCACATTTTGGACAGAGAAGACAGATGGTTTGAAAGAGAACTGTAAGAAGCCATCCATGTGCAGTGTGAAGGACCATCCTTGAACAGAGGCAATGGTTTACGACACCTTTTTCTTCCAACCTCCTAAGATTACAGTTAGCTGTCAGTTATTGTTGGCACCTGTGTGACAGTCTGAGTGGTCGCGGGGAAACCGGCGACCAGGCTGACCGCTGCAGCTCCGTCTGTCTGACCCTCCAACTGGCCATCTGCCACCTGGATCACTCTGTAGGTCACCTGCAACACAACACATTACACTGAGTGCTTGATGTCTCATTACCTCTGAGATGACAGGTAAACCTCAGGAGAACACTCCAATCTACCTGAACTTCTAAGCTGGAACCTGTGCATTTGTGCTTAGGTGAACTACATTCAAATTAGAAGTGTCAGAAAACAAACAGGCAAACAGTGACAGAATGAAAGAAAGTCCTTCCTCTCAGCACTCTGTCCTACCTGTCCACCCGCTCCTTCTGTCTTGAACAGATATTTGATGGGTTGGTCAGTAAAGGTGGCAGCAGACTGAATAGTAGCAATAGCTGCTGGATCCTCAGCGGTAGCTACGGACCCTGAAGAAGCAAACGTATAAAATGTAAGACAGCCCTAGAACCATCAGAAATAAGTCTGAGGACACAGCAGCAGTTTAAAAAGACTGAAACTGTGTTACTTATGATTTGGCTGTCCCACACAACCAGATATGCTCTGGAAGATTACAAAACTGCAAAGACTTAAAGGAAATGTTATAGTAACAACACAATCATGTCGCTCCAGGTCAGCTGAAGTCACTCCTTTATTAATCCATTATTAATGTCATCCCTCTTTGTCTTTCAGTGTATCCTGGAATCACCCTTATTTAAGATAAACTACACAGCTACAATCACATGGAATTCAGGTTAACCAGCTAGCTAAATATTAAGCTTCTCCACAAATCTGTGTGTAAAAAAGGAAACTCACTTCCTTCACCTCCTCCAACCTAAAAGCTCCTTGTATCCATAGCCATGTGCCAGCAGTGAAAATACGTGTGTGCCTGCCTGTTTGATCGGCTCTTAATGAATAATGAAGCAGTTTCACTTAATAACTGCTGGTGAGGACGAGATATCTAGCCAGCTGGCCACATAGCTGTGTAACTCATCATAACTGTCAAAATGAAAGCTCGGTCTGCTTTCAGTTGGGAGATACTGACTGTATCTTTGTCAGCAGCAGGACAAAGGAGACTCCAAGTCCCATCAACTCAACTGTACTCTCAGGCAGAACCGGCCGAGTCTGCATCGGACTGTTTAAAGTACATAGAAGTACCACGGCAGTCCGTTAGTACAGTGTTAATAGGAAACTTTAAAGGCAGTGACACACACACACACACACACACACAGCTTTTTTTCTTTACCTTCCTCGTTGACGGTAACAGTGCCGTCTTGTTCAGGGCTTTTCTGCTGACTTCGCACGTTGGAAACAGAGGATACATAAATTAGCTCATTCCCCTGTTAAATACAAGTCCTTGACTTTGTCGTAACTGCAACAATGGCGCATTTAAACGCCCCACTCACCTCTTCATTGCTCGGGAAGCTCTTGGACGAGGAGACCGCCTTCACTCGCTCCCACAGCCAGACTGAAACAAGTTCATGAGTTTGACAAAGACGTGGGACAAACTTTGCTCACGACTATAAAATATCGTGTGTCGATATGGTGTCGTTTGAGCGAACACACGCTTAAAGCGGGAGATTGCAGCTAAAACGACATTAGAAAAACGTTGGCGGTAGCTAGCAGTTAATGCCGAAGGAGCAGAAACCGTGCGAACGTCACGGTCTGTGCGCAGGAAACGAGCAGATGTCGCCTTCAAAGTTAAAGCATCAACACTGGTGGCAGCAAACAAGGCAAGTCACTGAAGTGTTCAACGTCGGTGTCTGTTGTAGTCAGTGTTACCTTTAACACTATAGCACGTTATATCTAGCTTATATTTGTATTTTACTGCTATGACTGAGCGAAGTTTCGACGTGTGCGCCAAATCAGCGCTTTTAATTTGACAGTTCTGGCGGAAATCTAATGTCTCGTTGCGACTCGACGAGGATCCTGTCTTTTCTGTTACATTACCGTACGGCCCCAGCGGTTTTTGCAGATGTTTAACAAAGCACTCCTCTTCCTGCTGCCTCGGTGAAAACAGTGTCTGCCCTCGCTAATAAAGACGACGTTTTTATAAAAAACATTCTAATGTCCAAATTATGCGCTTAGTTCTAAATGATGGCCAAGATATTCCAGACTGAACAAAGATCTACTTACACAGTGGTCCCTCCTCCGATATTTGTCAACAGAGCTGTTTCAGCTTTACGCATGCGCCACAGGAGATCAAGTCGGCTGCTTCCAGATCAGTAACAGCAACAATATACAAATAACTACACTTCCGTTAAAAATGAGTCTATGTTACACAACTTCCAAATATATACTTGCGTCACTATTCAGAGTAAATTGGTACATTTGACTGCATTCACGAAAGAGGACCTCACGGAAGACCTAACGCGTACCAGCTTGACACAGGTAACCTGAAAGTGTGTGCTCTGCGGCCAGGAGGGTTCACTGTTCAGCTCGGATGTCCAGAGCGTGTGGAGGCGTCTGTGGGGTGTCCCTCGGTCACTTCAGTGTTGCCTTTATCTTTCAATGACTTCACTACATCCGCAGAGGGTCAACATTCAAAATAAACAATGACAGAAATCAACATGGGTCTCCAGTATTCTGGCGGAAATGCCGTTTTAGTTGCAATAAAAATGCATTATTATTATTATTATTCTTGTAGTTATTACTCGATGTAATACTAAGCGTGATGCATTATGAACGTGTTCAAACGAAAAAAAATATGAGTGCTCGGGCCAGGCGAGGTAAAAGCGCTAGACAGCGCCCGTGGTTCGAACCCTCTGACGAAGGCTGGAAGAGCTTTTGGATGCTGAGAAGTAACCACTGAGCTAAACTAACGCGGAGGCAGCAGCGGGGAAAGAGCCCTTTAAAGCCGTCTGTCCTGTCGTGTCATATCTGACCGACTTACAACTTAAAACACTCATAAATATCCGATTGCCTGAAGGCCTTATGACATCTTCCACACTATGCACTTGAAAAGGCGATGATCACCTCTTTTATTGAGTGTTTTAATCAACCTTGTGTTCAATCAATCTGTGGTGTTCCCGGTGAAAAATGTTTGTTATGCTAACTTAAGAGCTGCTAAAACAGACCGGTCAATTGTGACCGGGAACACTAGTTAAGCTTAAGGAATCACTTCCTCCTCCACTGTGAGTGGAAGAAAAATAGATGTAAAACACTGGACAGCGCCCGTGGTTCGATCCCTCTGACGAGAGTAAAGCGGTTCAAAGGTGCTGAGAAGTAACCACTGAGCTAAACCAGCGCGGGTGTGCCTGCAGGTAAAGTGCCTTCTAAAGGCTTCTGCCTCCGTGGCGAAGTCGCCAGCTTACAGCGCCACACTGCTTTCAGTGAAAGTTGTGGTGTTTAATGTCGGCGTGGAGGAACAACGAACAGAAAAGAAATCCCAACAAAACCCCAGAGATTCGAAAAAGCGCCTTTTGGAACAGAAGAAGCTGTTCTCAGCACTCCACTCCATTAAAGAAGGGATCGCCAGCTACTGCCCTGCAGCTTTCAGACGCATCCCTACTCCCACACAGCTGAATCACATCTTCAGCATGCCATCAAAGGCCTCGTAACCGGCTATTCATTTGATTCAGGTGTGTTGGAACAAGGATGCATCTAAACGCTGCAGGTCAGTAGGTCTCGAGGACTGGCGAAAGAAATAAAGAAAAGGAAAGAAGCACCGGACACGTCACTGTTACATCCCTAACCCTCCAAAAGCCTTTTTGTAGATGGAGCGGGTAGTAAACAGGATACTTGCTCTTTTGATGAAAAAAACCTACACAAATAAAAACGTTTTCTCCCGTTGGCTTCAAATAATAATAATATTAAAAAAACGTAACGTCCACGTCTCATAGACCTTGATACTTCACGTGGTTATTGTCATCACCTAGTGGTCAAATTATGATATTACAACATGACCTTTTTCTTTTTTTTTAAAGACATCTGATCAATTTCCCACAGATTTATTTGATATGTAATAAATCTACTCATGGCAGTCATCTTAGGTCACTGCAGATGAAACAAGGCCCTTTTTTTTGTGGTTCCTGTTTGGCTCGCGATATAAAATGTGCATTTATGCTAAAATCAAAGCACTGTATTTGTATAGCGCTTTACATCGCTACACTTTAGCCCTGTGAAGCTGGAGAGCAAGAGCCGGATCATTTTGACTGTGTGACAGAACCAGCAGGTCCCATCCTGCCTTCCACAGGACATACTTAAATCTACAGTCACAATCCAGTAGTTACTTATGTTTCCAGCCCCCTCCCCCCAGTGTTTTGCAGAACATGCCTTTCTTTTCTAGATTTATTTTTTAAGTCAATTCAGGGTTACACAGAGAAACACTTCTGCATGGCAGTCATGCTGTAAAGGCAAAGGCTAAGAGTAATTACCTACTAACAATCAACAATCTGGCTTAGAGGAATTTACCAAGAAAAATCAAACGTCAGTTTCTGTACTACACAAAGGTAAGAATTAGACTCAGTGCTTTCATGAAAGGTTGCAAGAAGCCCAGAGAACAGTGAATATCATGACCCACAGTGAAAGCTGGAACACTGTGTAATAAAACAGAATCCCACATAGCCATATTATATTCAGTGCAGCAATTACCCTCTCGTCTTTTAACAACAGTCCATAAGAGACTTCTGGAAGTTTATTTATGACGTATTGCTGGCATCAAATTTAAAATATGCAAATTTCCTGCTATAGTATGATGTCTCAGTTTAAACATCTGGTGTATATTTTATGCTGTACTGTAAATAAAATATGGGTTTCTAAGATTTGCTGATCATTGCATTGTTTTTATTTCCATTTTGCACAGTGTCCCAATATCTTTGGAGCTCACAGAAGGACAAAAATACAGCTTCGCCCACTCAGTGAACTCATTTTCCTTCCTATCAGATCTTTATGACGCTGAGCTTCCCTATCCTCACATCTATGTTTTCCCACAAACTCTTAATGCTGGAAAACTAAGGTGCTTTTGAATACTGTGTTGCGATGTGCAGCAGGAGCTGGTTTCAATGACGCCCAAACGTCCTATTAAAAAACAAAGCAATAATGATACAGCGGAAGTGAGTTAATGCTTTTAATTCATAAGTCTTTAATATATCATATTATCATATATCATAGTTGGAATTCAGTTTATATGTTAACATACTGCATTATTGCATGTACTTGGGGATCAGGCAAGTAATGGAAGCCTGCATAGAAATGTATTTAAGAAAGTTTCTTAAATTTCAAAATGCCTAAATGGAACAGATACATCTGTGTTAGTCAAAGCGTTCAGAGACCCTCCTTCATGCTTGCTTCATCAGGAGTCAACGACTCTCCACAGAGTGAGGAGCACCACAGGCCACAGGGAGGTTGGGCTTGCAGCACAGCACTTTGGGACTCGTTCTGTAAGGATAAGAAGAGCACAGCTTGTCTCATCCTGTTTGATGGAGCCTGACAGTGATGCGTCTGCTACACAGTTAACACTTTCTGCTGCAGTTTGAATGAATTAACTGCACTTTTATTGAGCTCGAGTTCTTTTAACTTCTTTGATCTGTTCTCTTGACACATCAAGTTGCATGGATTCAACTGCGGCACTCCACACCATGCATGAGTGGACAACACTCATATTCATTTCAGTGTTGTATCTGGCAAGCTTTAGGATCGAGGAAACGTGATTAGAAAAAGACATGAGCTCATTTATTTTAGATTATTTTAACCACAAATTCTGTCTCTCACCTGCAGATCTATTCTACTGTAAAGATGTATTAAAAATAAATAAATCAGTAACATTGCAAGCACTAGTTATTCAGAATTGTTAAACCTGGCAGTTATTTTCTTTGATATCTGATTAATTATCGAGTGTGCTATTTTTCAATTCAATTTTATTTTATTTATACAGCGCCAAATTGCAACAACAGTCGCCTCAAGGAGCTTTATATTGTAAGGTCGACCCTACAATAATACATACAGAGAAAACCCAACAATCATATGACCCCCTATGACCAAGCACTTTGGTGACAGTGGGAAGGAAAAACTCCCTTTTAACAGGAAGAAACCTTGAGGGGCGGCGCCATCTGAGAAGGAAGACAGGATAAAGACATGCTGTGGAAGAGAGACAGAGATTAATAACAAGTACGATTCAGCAGAGAAGTCTATTAACACATAGTGAGTGAAGAAGAAACACCCAATGCATCATGGGAATCCCCCGGCAGCCTACGTCTATTGCAGCATAACTAAGGGAGGATTCAGGGTCACCTGGTCCAGCCCTAACTATATGCTTTAGCAAAAAGGAAAGTTTGAATTTTAAAAGTAGAGATAGTGTCTGTCTCCTGAATCCAAACTGGAAGCTGGTTTGCCAGGAAATTGTCAACTGTATGCTAACCATCGTCCCCTAAAGCCTAGAACATATTCAAAATGCTTTGGATGCATTAGAGCAGCGGTCCCCAACCCCCGGGCCTCGGACCGGTACCGGTCCGTGAGTCGTTTGATACCGGGCCACGAGAGTTGAGGCTCAGGTGTGAAATGTATGGTTTTCAGGGTTTTATTGGTTTTCAGCGTTATTTTGTTATCGTTTTTATGGTTTACTCGGTTTTCCTGGGTCTTTTCAGTGTGTTATGAATAAATCTTCTTTTTTCGGTGCTAGTTTTATTTTGTTGTATTTATCCGCGACACCTTAAAGGCCGGTCCGTGAAAATATTGTCGGGCATAAACCGGTCCGTGGTGCAAAAAAGGTTGGGGACCGCTGCATTAGAGCACTTTTCAAAAATTTTTACATAATAATTATTGATAAATCCATTTTAAATACTAGGACACCGGCAAGCATCAACTTACTTTGATATTTGTGTCAATTATGCAAAATTATTACACTGACAAGCACAGTTGGGGCTCAATACTGGCACAAAATATTGATTTCATTTTCCAGTTTTAGCTATTGTAAGTTTTTACAATGGAAATAAACAAATCAACAAAAGCAAAACAAAAAACCCACAATGGATGAAAAACTATTTGTTAACATTTTGCATATGACTGGGTAGTATTAGCAATTTATAGCAACAGGAAATCAGGAAATAAATCACTTTCTCTTGTATTTTGATTACAGTGAAGATTTAAGACTGGCTGGGCCACTGACCTTTAAATGATCACCTGCTGAACTAAATCCTCGCTATGAGTCTCTGTCTCTACCCACCTGTGAAATTTGCTCATCAGTTTAAAGGTGGCTATATGCTTGTGAAATTTTGCACACATGCAATCCCAAAGTGGACAATGTCTGTCTATAAACGGGCATTCAACACTTCCCAAGGTGCTCAAAATGACCTTTGTGGTAGTTCCAACTAGGCTTTTTACAACTGCGTTGCATCTTTAAAGTAATGATTATTGATTAGTTGATCTCCTTTGCAAAAGTATTACATTTCTCTCCTAACCATGGAACCCATTCTGGGTTATCTGGTGAATAAAATGTTGGCACACCGGGACAAGAACATCTTGCTAAGAAATCTGGGGGCAGAGTTGGGCTGCTGTGTAATGAATACTTACGTTTTTCTTTGTGTGCCTTGTAGTCTATGGTGATATTCTTCGTTTCAGTCCTCCTGTTTCTTGTCAGTGTGCATGTGAAGTTTGTCACATTACCAGTCTCTTCCAACTCGCTAGGACTGTGTTCTGTTAATGGGACAGTGTAATTCTTGCACATCGTGTCTTTCATTGTAGCCAGTATACCTCCATTCGATGTCTTGAATTCACAGCTGAAGGGCATATAGGGAGGTTGTGAACAGTCTTGATAGTAGCACTGCAATCTTTGAAAAGATCAAATGGTATGGTTAATATAAGGCACACTCCATTTAATGTTAGGGTTCAGTACAGCATATGCATTCGATGTGATAGTGGCATTAACACTGAAAGCTCGAACCTGAGACTGTTATTTTCCTTTGTGTCGATGCAAGCAGTAAACACACCAAAATCCCCCACCTTTTTGGCAGAGATAGAGCCTGTAATCAGATGTTTGGATACATCATGTCATACACAGTCACAGTCAAGGCGTTCTTCAGATGTATATACAAAACTCCAGTTCTAATAGTTCCCCCAAACTAAACTTTAGAACTTCTAGTGCTGATGAACTATCATTTAGCTCACACACTTTAGTGCAGGGGTGGGGAACTCCAGGCCTCAGGGCCGGTGTCCTGCCCAGTCCTGCTTCAGTGTTCAAAAAAACTCACTTTGATTTTTGAAAAAAAAAGCAGGACATTCAGCTGTTCAGGAACTTTATTTTCAATAGTTTCCATTCTTATAGAGCAGCGGTGCCCAACCCCCGGGCCTCGGACCGGTACCGGTCCGTGAGTCGTTTCGTACCTGACCGCGAGAGTTGAGGCTCAGGTGTGAAATGTATAGTTTTCAGGATTTTTATCAGTTTTCAGCGTTATTTTGTTGTCTTTTTATCATTAACTCGGTTTTCCTGGGTCTTTTCACGTGTGTTATGAATAAATCTTCTTTTTTCGGTACTAGTTTTATTTTGTTGTATTTATCCGCGACACCTTAAAGGCCGGTCCGTGAAAATATTGTCAGGCATAAACCGGTCCGTGGCGCAAAAAAGGTTGGAGACCGCTGTTATAGAGGGTTCAAGCTGCTCTTGTTCGTAGACTGAAAGTTACCAGCAAACCTGACAATCTCTTAAGTGAGAAAATGAATGAATACATCCATAATCACTACAGATCTCACATTAACACAAATGGAAATTTGGACGTGACAATTTTGCTTTGCAGGCAGAAGTAGTGTGTGTGAAGGGTCTCAGTTATCAAGGTCATGGTAGTCTAAGAAGCTTGGAAAGAAAAGCGACTGGACTTCTTTAAGTTTCCTGAAGATGTTTCGCCTCTCATTCGAAGAGGTTCTTCAGTTCTAACACTGGATGGTGGAGAGTCCCAGGTAGTTAAGCCCTAGTGGGAGTTGTGTCTCATCACATGAGCCAAGGTGTGAAAAGGGATATGGGTCCTTATCAGCAGAGTTTCGGGTGAAACCATTGTGAGACCTTGCCTTAATCTATCACGGGACCTATTGAGATCACCTGATGCAAGATGTGAGTGGGCGTTGAACTGCATTGTTACGCAAACAATACGCAGTCTCGATTTCTTCTGTGGGATTTGGATGGTAGGCTCAGAGCTCAGTGTAAACCACATATATCATGTATCATTACATTAACAGTTCAGGCTGGTGTTCATGGTGTAATTGTGTAGGGATGGGTTAATCTTTGCACACACTTTGGGTCCCTTAGTACCAACTGAGAATCATTTAAACTCCACAGTCTACAGTGCATCCAGAAAGTATTCACAGCACTTCATTTGCTCCACATTTTGTCACGTTACAGCTTTATTCCAAAAAGTGTTCAGTCGGAAGATCAAACTTTGAGCCTGAGGTCCAGAGCGTTCTGGAGCAGGTTATCATCAAGGATGTCTCCGTCCATTGCTGTGTACGTCTTTCCCTCCAGCCTCTCCCAGTTTCTGCTTCCAAAAAAAAGAGATAGACGTCCTTCGGGAATGTTCACCTCTCTTGTCAGAGTAACAATGGAGCTCTGTGAGAGTGACCATTAGATTCGTGGTCACCTCCCTGGGTAAGACCCTTCTACCCTGGTCCCTCCTGCTAGCCATGCAGCCAGCTCTAGTGAGTCCTGGTGGTTCCAAATTGTGCTCACTGAAACCTTCAAGGCTATAGACATTGTTCTGTAACCTTCCTTAGACCTGTGCCTCGTTACAATCTGATGTCTGTAGATAATCCTCAGTCATCCAGGTAAGTAAAAACAGTTGATTCTGTTCATCTGGACGTTTTCAGTGGAAGAAACGTTTCGTCGCTCATCCAGGTGACTTCTTCAGTCCAAACTGACTGCAGGTTTCTATTCTATTCTAACATTCTTGACAAATATCTGTTGTAATTTTTCTCTTCTTTATATCCAATAATGATTTGCCTACATTAATGTATTGCCATGTCCACGTAGGCCTGAAAGCCACTGTACTGTCTGACTGAATTCTTTAAATGCTTTAAAACTTTAAATGCTCCAGCTTCATTATCACCAACCCACCCAAAACTACTTTTTTATCCTTTCCTCTTTCCCAACAATTTTCTAACATTTCTCTAATACGATGACTTTTATTATGACCTTTCAAATTTATACAATAATTAACCTTTAACACTTGCCTTGTAACAATTCTTCGGATTGTACTTGTAAAGCACATATTGGTGTTGTCTTAATCGTCCCTAAACAAATTATCAGTGCACCGATCATAAAATACCTTCCCTCCAATCCATACCTCCATTCCTACATACTCCAAATCCCCTTTCTCTTATTTTATATGGAATACTACACTCAATGAAACACACCCGCTGTCACGGTTCTGGGTCAGTTTCGAACCAGTATTTTGAGTTTTGATTGTTAGTTTATTTTTTGAATGATTGTTGTGGTTTTGGGTGTGATGATTATTATTATTGTTAGAGTTCCATGTTTCTGTTTATTTGGGTTTAAGATTTGTGCTCTCATGTTTTGTGTGGGTTTAGTTTCATGTGTCATTTTCTGTCTGTCTCTCTCTGTCGAGTCTGCGTCTTAGTGTGATGGTTTCTTGTTCCTGTTTTATTGTGAAGGTCTGCGTCTCATGTGAGTGTGTTCAGTTTTACCTCTGTCTCATCTTGTTGATTATTCCCAGCTGTGTCCACCACCTGTGTGTAATTCCCCTGTGTTTCTCTGTGTGTATTTTAAGTCGTGTCCTCTGTCATTGTAGTTGCTGGTCCGTCTGCATATCCACCATGTTTCATCCGTGTGTTCCCTGCCGTCATCATCATGTACCATCGTCTTCCTTCCTTTATGTTCAGGTTCGTGTTCGTGCTCAGTAGTCTAGTTGTCCCAGTATAGTTTAGTTCTCCGTTTTGCCGTTTGCCTCTCTTTTTGTGTTCAATAAATCACCTTTACACCTTCACGACTGCCTGCGTTTGGATCCTCCTTTTCCTTTTCTACACGGCTCTTTTCACTCGCCGTGACACCCGCCTCCATTCCCTTCTTTCCTATCACATCTAACTGCAGTATATCCAAATAAAGTCCAAAAAAGTCTTCAACCATGTTTCCTGTATACAAATTATGCCATGTTTTTCTGTCTGATTGTATATAAACTGTTTATAATCTTGACCGTTTGACAAAAGACGACTTGCATTCCACTGTAGGATTAATATGGGTATAAACTGAACCATTACATTCCCCTTCTTGACTTGCCCAACTACAGTTTAGATATGAAGAATATCAGGTGAACTATGACATGCCGCCTTCACAATAATCTGAATCGTCTCCGTCTTGGACTCATGTTGCATTTATTACAATAAATGTCACCATCTTCTTCTTGTCTTCCTCCATTTTTCTTTCAACCGTGTCCACAGCCTTTTTCATTACTCGTTTCTTCCCTATCATGGGTTTTTCACTCGGTCTCTCTTGCTCAACAACACGCTTCTGCACCTGTCACTTCCTGCAGGATCCTCGTTTGTTGAGCAACTGTCTGCTGCCTCGGCACTTCACATCCCCAAAAAGCAACACTGTTCTCCTCCGCAACTACAACATTTTGGTTTTACTCCAACTCCACATTTTCCTTGCTGATGATCTCCAGAACATCGGACACATCTCCTCTTTCCTTTACACATCTTAGCAATATGTCCAAATTGCTGCTAACACCTCATTGGTTTGGGTACAAACTCCATCACACTGAAACGCATCAATCCAATGAAGATCACCTGTGGTACCTCTTCTGTTTCAAATTCCACCTCCACAGGTTCTGTTTCTCCTCTCTGTGGACCTCTTGTCATTAGTCTTACTCCTTTAACTTCCCTGTTTCTGAGTTATAAATTCTCACCCATTTTTTTCATATTTACATTTAACAGCACTACTACAATGGCTCCTTTATTTCCATTATTTCTCTTTCTACTACTCTTACAGTTGTTTTAACACAAACCCCCACAGGTTTCTTCACTTTTACCACCTCAGCTTCTGTGTTACAACCAATCAGCAGATTCCAATCTTCAAGAATCTTAGCATTTTTGATTTGTCCAACTTGTGCTGTAAGTGTTTTTCTCAACTTAAGAGGATTGATTTTCTTTACGCCCTCTTCTTCAAAGCTTGCACTGACATTTACAGATTTGTCTTCTGACTAGGGCTGGGCCATATCATACCGTTCATGGTAATACTGGTATAATTTTGGGCAACAATAGAAAAATGAAATATCGCGATAGAATATTAGTAAAACGCGCATGCGCAGTGCCTTTGTTTTCATACGCACACGTCGGAAAAAGCATGGCGGCGAAAGCAAATCGTTGAATGAAACAGATGAACCAGAACTGGTTTGTAAAAATGCTGCAGCTTCAGTGGTGTGGAACTGGTTTATAGTGATGTGCAGATCGATCCTGAAATATCGATTCCTCCGATATCAAACATTTATGTTCTAGAATCGATTCTCACATTAAAATATTGATATTTTAGTAATTTAGGGTAAATTTGTAGTTTATCACTAACAGGAACACAGTGGAAAGAAACTATAACATTCGGATTGTCTACATTCAAAGGAACTACTTCCTCTTCCGCCTTTCATAGTCATGTGCGAAATACGGCTGTATAACAATGGCTGAGTGTAATTGTGCGGACGTATTTTATCTCCACAAACAGCTGAGACGTGGTTTGTGTCACGGCTGGCGGGGTGAGCCGTGTGGTGTAGGAGGAAAAGGACCCAAAATGCAGGCAGTTGACTGGTGATGAGAGTGAAGTTTTATTTGCAGAAGTGGAGCGACTGAACAGGTAGTGAGAAAAGACGAATGACTGAAAAAACCTAGACTGGGAAAACTAAATAACAAACCTAAGCATGAAACGGGGAGCAGAGAATGCAGAGCGACGTCGTTACACCGAGAAACACAGACGATCCGACGATGAACAGAAGCCAACACACACTATAAATACACACTAGGTAATGAGGAGATGACATGCAGGGGTGGACACAGCTGACACTAATGGACATGATGAGAGGCAGACCTACAAAGTAAAACCGGAAACACACAGACTGTTTTGCAACAAAAACGCAGGGACCTGAACAGAGCACAGAGGGGAGACACAGCTGGGAGCAATTAGGCTAACGAAACAGGGGAGAGGTAAAACTGAACACACTGACATGAGACATGAACTTTCAGAGTAAAACAGGAAACTAACAGACACAGAGAACCAGGCAGGACACTGAACTTGACAGGCAGACTCATGAGCAGACACAATGACACCATGGACAGACAGAGGGAACACAGAGAAGTGGGAGCAGGCAGGCAAAGAACAGAAACCTAACAAATGGCAAAATCACAACAGAATGCACACTCGGAATGAACAAAAGCATAAGGAAACACAAAACACTGAGTCCTCAGACACAGGACCATGACAGTTTGCGATACATGTGGCAAAAAAGTGAGGTGTTGTGGCCATAATTGCCAACCTTGAGACCTCAGAATTAGGGAGACATTCAAAAGGGCTGTTTTGGGGGGGGGGGGGGGATAATTTTACAGTGTTTATTTATCGGATAAAATACGTTAAATGTCACCGTTATTATTGGCCGGCCTGGAAACACCGGGGGTGTCCAAATTCAGAGGCTGCTTCCACCTGAGGACCCGCCCTTCGCGGTCTAAAGAAAGCCGGGTAGTACGTCACGAGCTCCCTCAGTGGAGTGAAACTCTGCCGTCTGCTCCTTGCTATCTAAAATATAACCGGGCGCTGGCATAAACTCTCGACCGTCTCACACTTTGTTTAATTAGTTTTCTGTTTGATGTTTATTCAGCTGTGTGAAAACCCGGAAGAACCCTCCCGAGGGATTAATAAAGTTAAATTTAATTTAATCTAATCTAATAACTTTAATCTCAGCCAAACTGATTTACTCACGAACAAATAAAACACTGAAAAAGCCAAACAAGAACATTTTTAAGTTAGCAAAGTGACTTATATATCATGTTTAACGCGAGCAGTGAAAGACCGCGGGGGGTTGAAGACGATGTGTCGGTCGGCTCAGATGTTTGAAGTTTACACAGCTACATTCTCACCTGAAAATGCGACCCAGAAAGACAAATAAGAGTAATATTAAAACTGAGTAGCTGCCGCCATTGTTGTAAACTGGAATTGGCTGGGCCGCGCTATGAATATGCAATATGGTTTTCCAATTTTGTTGCCCGGGTGGAAAATTGGGAGAAATTCGGGAGAATGGTGGCTCCGGGAGATTTTCAGGAGGGCCATTGAAATTCGGGATTCTCCCGGAAAAATCGGGAGGGTTGGCATGTATGGTTGTGGCAACATCACTAACCTTGTCAAACACCTCAGAGTAAATCATATCACAGAATATGACGAACGTATGTTGAGGCGAACTGAAGAGGAGGACAGGGACAGGTGCTGCTAGGGCGAGACAGACGTCTCTCACAGAGTCCTTTAGTGCTGCAGGCAGGCAACGTGTTCAAATAGGCACAACTTCATTTTTTTTTTATTTCTATATGATGAACTCTGCGTTATTAAGTGATAAGAACAAATAATCTGATGTCCTGTAATCATTATGACGCTATAATTTGAGATACAATAAATAAAATAAGTTTTTGTACAAAGTATCGGTATCGGATCAGTATCGTCGATACCACCCTGAATATTACTTGGTATCGGATCGGAAAGGAAATCAGTGGTATTGCACATCACTACTGGTTTAGCTTTCGTCCGTCAGATACACAACAAAGCACTATTTTTGGTGGAGCATGCTAGCGGGCCGTCGTTATTACTGTGTTGTTTGGAAAATACGGGGCACTTAAAATCAATCCTTTGATTTCTCTGAAAGTCGACAGAGCCCCTTATAATCCCGTGTGCCTTATGTTTGAACTCTGGTTGTGTTTACTGACCTCGAAACGATTTTATGTGCACGGCGCTCGAAAATCTGTCAGATGTTTCAGTACGACTTTGCTAAGCTACGAAGCCGCACCGCTTGATAGATTGTCGGAGCATTGCGGCTATCGTAGGCGGAGCCTCGCGGAGTGATACGTTCTGTGCTTCAACATAATGTTACCGTATTGTGTGTGTATAACCTCTTTTTAAGTTTTGTGGATATTATACATGGTTATGCTGAGGATATGTCGGCCAGTTTACACTGAAATGCCTTTTGGTCAAACTGTCAGCGAGGAATTAGCACTGTTACATTTTTATATAACTTTAATGCACATAAAAAACAGCTGCTTGTTTAAGTGCAAATACACTGATGGGTTTTTTTGCACTAATAAAGTTGTGGAGTTGTAAAGCATTTTGTCTAGTGTCAATTATATTGTCAGTTATAGCGTTATCGCAAATTTTCAAATGTATATCGTGATAAATATTTTTGGTCATATCGCCCTGCTCTACTTCTGACAAATCGGTTTCTTCTGTACTACCCTCACGTCTCTCTTTTTCCTCTTCCTTTCACTTGCTCTGCGCATGTTTCCACCCTTCCCCACCTTTGCCCACTCATTCTCTTCACTTGGACCACCAATCACTTCCTCTCACCTACCATCCATACTATTCCTTTCATTTTTTCTCCTTCCATCAAGGCCATACCCTGGATTATGAGAGGAAGCCTGCAGGTGATTGTTACCCTCAGCCAACTCTCCTGTGAAACCTCGCTCACTCCTTAAAAAAACCCCAATCAACTCCAAAATCCACACTGTTGACACTGAAGCAGTGTTGCCAACTTAGCGACTTTGTCGCTATATTTAGCGAGTTTTCAGACCCACTTAGCGACTATTCTTTTTCCCTAAAAAGTGACTAGCCACAAATCTGGTGACTTTTTCTACTGTTATTGGAGACTTATTTATGACAACTTTTTGACATGAAAGCGCGTATCGCTCTTACTCTCAACAAGCAGCGGGTGCTGCCGTGGGCACCTCGCCTGTGCCACTCATGGGCAGAAGATAGTCCTCACGCAGCTGCTATCAGGGCAGGAGACGTTCACACCTGCGTCCAAACCGCAAATGAAACGCGCATGAGCGAAGCCGCTGCTCCCACACTGACTGTAACGCAATCTTTTCTTGTTGTTTTGTGGATCACAAAGTTTAAAACTACTTATAAACACACACACACAAAGTAACTCCCCCAGAATGCCTACTTTGAGTCACTTTTGCTGGTCCAGGCCCGGGTAAAGGAGCAGGGTTGGAATGGTGACATTAAAAACAACAATAATTGCTAAAAGAAATTTAATTTGTGGTGACAATTAAATTCTAAATGCATTTAACTCACTTTATGTCTCTTCCATGATTTTATTTCTGTCTCCAAAAACGTAGGTTACAATTACATTAGCATGACCAATTATGCAAATTAGGCAATGATGTCATTTAGTGACTTCTAGCGACTTTTAGGACAGCCAAAAGCGATTTTCCTTACTGAGGAGTTGGCAACACTGCACTGAAGGCACACAGCTCTCCAGACCTGCCAGTCAAGCACCTCACACCTCTGACACTTTCCACTGTGAGACCTTATATGACTGTGCAATGACAATAAAGAGTTATCTTATCTTATCTTATCTATCTTATCTTATATACACAGGCCTGTGCCTTTCAAAAGCATGTCCAATTAACTGACTTTTTTCCACAGGTGGACTCAGATCAAGTTGTAGGAACATCTGACAGACGATCAATGGAACGTTGGAACATATATGTAAATATGTGTGCATGTATGCATGAGTGTATCCGTATGTTTGCAGGTGTATATATAACTTGTACATATCGTTCTTGTGTAAATGTAAATTTGTCTGTGTTATTTTGTAAATACATAAGCTATTGGCATCTTTCCATGTGTGTGAAATACACAAACTGCCTTTCTTGTAACAGTGACAATAAAGAGCCATTCTATTCTATTCTATTTCACCATGAGCACTAGCTCGACCTGTTGCCTGTAGTACTAGCGAGGTGTAATTAACGTGAAGTATCTGGTGAGCAGATGTATGAATATGAAGCTACTTCCGTAAGATTATTACTTTTACTTAAGATAAAAAGTTTTTTTCTTCCAATTTGCAAAATATTTATCCAGCACAATATTACGTTTAAATTATGTCTTTTCCTTGTCATCTGTGATGGGACACAGGGCTGAAAATCACATCCAGTGTTTTCTAACACCAGTTTTCACTCTGATTTTATTTCTGATTAAATATTCAGATTTTCTTGTGGGCCTCCTTACAAACTGCTAGTAAAAGCCTGCTTCTAAATAATGTTGCATATTCTTATGATTAGCAAAATGACTTCGAACACTACAGCAGATCTGTTGCTGAATATCTATGGGCCGGTGTCCTGCAGGTTTTAGATCTCACCCTGGGTCAACACACCTGAATCAAATGAGGAGTTCATCACCAGGCCTCTGGAGAACTTCAAGACATGTTGATGAGGTCATTTAGCCATTGAAATCAGCTGGACACATCTAAAACCTGCAGTACAGCGGCCCTGAGACCTGGAATTGGCTGTTGTCTGCTTCAATGTTATAATGATGGATTGCATTTATATAAAATTGACAGACAGAGCTGGGGATCAACTGGCAGTGTTCCAGTTACAAGATGAGCTTCCCAATCCCCTGAACCACGATCGCCCCTTATGACTGGAAACAATGTTTTCAGCTGATAATGGTTCTTATGGGTTGTTGAGCCCAAGAGTTAAAATATGTGAAATTCTTTTCAAATTACCTTTAAAACTGAAGCAATGTGTTACAACTAGACATTCATTCACTAGTACCTAGATTTACACGTACTATGTATTAATTTATATGTCTAAACAGATCCTTCAAATAGTCTAACATATTCAGATGTCAGTGAAGTAAGCTTACCCATGACGAGGAAGAGAAGAGCCCCTGGGACTTGCATTTTCCAGATCTAGTGTTTGACAGAAAACAGAAAGAAAGCGTGATGCTGTTGCCTTGAGAAAAAAAGTATCTGTAATATTATTTATTATTTTAACATATCAGTGATATTTTATCCAGTCTTTACCTTAACCCTAGAACACTATCGCCGGGAGATTTTCACCCGAGCAAATGTATTTACATAATTTTCAATATGTTGCGTTTGTCTGAGTGTGGTGGGTCCCTGGGTAGCTTCAGCATTGTCTTTGACGTCTTTGAAGGCGTGGGTGTTTCCCTACCCCAAATCCCGCTTTTTCCTACAGGCATGTGTTTGGGTGAATTTCACCCGGCAATAGTGATAGAGGGTAAAGTAGGTTTTGGGTGGATTTCACCCGGTGATAGTGTTAGTGTATAAAATCAGGTGATCTTGCCGCATTTCAAGGGTGACAACATTCAGGCTCACCATATTTACTGTCCCTCTTCAACTACAGCTGTCACCCTGTTGCAGGTTTAGTGTCTTTGGCATCCCAGCTAGTGAGTAACACATAGGTAAGGTTTGTTTAACTTGGCAATTGTTAGCTCCAGTGCATTTCTCTTTACCAAAGAACTAACCTTGGTGTACTTCCTCCCTGACAAAGCTTCAAAAAAGAAGGTTGTACTGCTCCTGTCATCCATGCATACACAACCAAGCATAGGACCCACTCGTAAGCCTGAAGTGATTGAATTTTACAACAAAACAAAGGGAGGTGTCGATACTTTTGACCAGATGTGCGCTCACTATGGTTGTGGAAGAAAAACCAAGAGATGGCCCCTTTGCGTGTTCTATGGCATGATCAATGCTGGTGTGATAAACTAATGGATCATTCACAATGAGAATGCAATGAAGAGAGGTGAAAACCAAATGCAGAAGAGGCCTTATATGCAGGCTTTGGCATTGGCACTCATCAAACCATGGGCAGAGCAGAGGCTCCCCTCTTCAAATCTGTCACGTCAACTCAGAGTCCTGATCTGTAGCGTGCTCGACATCCCTACCCCTGGCACTCTTGAAGGTGAGGCAGGACCAGTGGCAGCAGTGGTCCCTTAGTGAGGTGTGCTGACTGCCCCACAGGCTTGGACAGGAAGACGCGATACAGGTGCCATGTCTGCCGTCGACCGGTGTGTCCACGCCATTACTACCCTGTGTGTACTGACTGCATGTAAGGAATAGGTAAGTAAGAGTGGTCCTGGAATTTGCACGTTATCCTTATTTAGTGCAGTGGTTATAAATAAATATCAACAAGTGGTGATTTCCAAGTGAATTCATATGGTAAAAAAAAAATTTTTTAGTCAACTGGTCATTTTTACCCACTCAAAAAATGCCATTTTTTGTTTCTCTCTCCTGCAGCTGTTCACGTGTCAAGGAGACTGTGCCTTCACCAGGGAAGACTCAAATATCCCATGAATGGGTGGACCAAAGACCAAGTTTCCAGCATCATTATATTTTTGTTTAGGATTTGTTTTGTTCTCCAACTGCTAATTTTCCAGAAATTTTGGAGCATTTTTTAGGGTCCCCCCATGAAACTTTTTTTTTCCATTTTCTTAGATATGGCACAGCTGAAAATACAAGAAAACCACTCTAATTTGTCATGTGTTGTCATATATTTTATATATTTTGATGACAAGTACTTTTTGTTGGGTATATTATATTTGGTAAAAATCACCCAGCGTTAGTGATGGTGTTCTAGGGTTAAAACATTTGTTTTTTACAGTTTGAATTATGAAAGGAATTTAGTCAGTCACAACACATCTTTGGTAGTTTATAGGAATATAAAAACCATCAAATAAGAGTGAACCCAGCAAACATTTTTTAAACTGTGACCATCCAATGTTTGCCATGGAAAACATAAATGCATGTGCTTTTGTTTCTTTAGCCCAGTGACATCTAATCCACATCTAATTTGACACCCAATATCAGCATTATCAAGTGTGGTTAAGTAGGATTGTGCTACAAGGCGTGCTCAGCTAAGGTTTACTGTACTTTCTACATGAGTACAAGGTTGCACGTCTTCTGAGAACGGACGCATATGGCTACAAGTGCTCTAGTCTATCCTTACATGCTGAAGAAGAAGATGTAGAAGCACTATCACAAAAAACTACATGTGGAAGACGGTGACGGTGCAGTGGCTCTCACTCTCAGACACTTCTGGCCTTGTTTTGTTGTTTGTGCACAAGGGCACTCCATCCCACTGATATGACAAATATATATTGATATTATGCTGACGATATGACGTGGCACAGCCCAAAAACAGAATCGGTACATTATTTGAAGGTGGTAACTAACTGGTGACAACTAATTCTGTGGCTGTGGGGTGGCTGTAGCTCAGGTGGCAGAGCAGGTCAGCCACTAATCAGAAGGTTGGTGGTTCGATCCCAGGCTGCCTCCTGGCTGCATGCCAAATATCCTTGGGCAAGATACTAACCCCATGTTTGCCTACTGGTGGTGGTCAGAGGGCCCGGTGGCGCCAGTGTCCGGCAGCCTCGCCTCTGTCAGTGCGCCCCAGGGCAGCTGTGGCTACAATGTAGCTGCCATCACCAGTGTGTGAATGACTGAATGTAGTGTAAAGCGCTTTGGGGTCCTATGGACTAGAAAAGCGCTATACAAATGCAGACCATTTACCATAATTCATAAAACACAATATACAAATAATAATGTATAATGTGTATGTGTTAGTCCCCATAGGGAAATAGTTCCTCTGCATTTAACCCATTCACCCAGTGAAGCAATGGGCAGCCACCAATGCAGCGCCCGGGGAGCATTGTGTAGGGACGGTACCTTGCTCAGGGGTACCTCAAGGTAGCCATTCAGTGGAGTTGAACCCCCGACCTT
The DNA here is from genome assembly GCF_057382185.1 of Mchenga conophoros. Lineage (NCBI taxonomy): Eukaryota > Metazoa > Chordata > Actinopteri > Cichliformes > Cichlidae > Mchenga > Mchenga conophoros. Next base: position 806,585 of record NC_140539.1, on the reverse strand, counting down.
CCGATCATGGGGCCACCACTCTACCTACTGAGCTATCCCTGCCCTCCTCCATTATTGGAGGGCAGGGATAGCTCAGTAGGTATCCCTGCCCTCCAATAATGGAGGAGGGCAGGGATAGCTCAGTAGGTATCCCTGCCCTCCAATAATGGAGGAGGGCAGGGATGGTGCTATTGTCGTAGGGGTAGTGCAGCAATGCTCTGCTTTTCTCCAAGTGAAGAACTACAATGTTCAGATAATCTGGGTAAAGTTTAAATGACACCAAAGGTTATTTCATGAAGGAGAGCCAATAAACAAAAAGGAATAATTCAAGCTGTAAAACTGACATTTAGAACTTACTACACATGTTCTTTAGTACTTTGCAGAATTAAAAAAGGGATTTCCTAAGTAACCTCCCCAAGCAATTTATTGCAACTTGTGCTGAATTTAACGTGGAAAAACATTTAAAAATCGTGCCTGATGCGGTTGTGCTAAATGCCGTTACGAGTGTTTGGAATTCAAAGCAGGTCATCTAAAAAAAATACAGCGCTTTTCTACTCTGTCTGAGCACTCAAAGCACTTTACACAACTAATTCATTCACCCAAGCACTTTTCTCTGAGCTTTTAAGTGCTAAGTAGTCTACCATTTATACACATTCACACTCCGATGGATGCATTGGAGAGCAACATGGGGTTAGGATGGGCCTAAGGATATTTGGCACGGGATCGAACCACTGACCTTCTGGTTAGTGGCTGACCTGCTCTGCCACCTGAGCTACAGCCACCCCAGTAAACTGGAAGATTGATGGTTCAATCTCTGAGCCCAATCTTGGGCAGCTTACTGATCCTCAAGTTGTCTCTGAATGTTAGCTAGATAGACTTAAAAATTGCATGGAAAAAATTGCTTGAGACATACTGTATAATGTGCTTTGGTCAGCAGAGCACCGCGTAACATCAGTGTGTAATAGCTAGGTTTCATTTGACGTAGACGTGACGTCGACGTAAAGCGCGAAATTTGACTGGCGGTCGGAAGTGAAAAAGATAAGCGCAAAATCACAGACAGACAGTACGCAAAATGCCTATGTCCTGTTGTGTTTACGGATGCTCCAGTAGGTCGACCAGAGAAACTGATAAACGGTATTTTAGGGTACCAAAAATAGCCCAACGAAGAGGAGAAAAATGGAAAATTCTAACCGAAAAACGTAGGAAAAAATGGATTTTAAATTTACGTTTACAGTCGGGAGGAGCAGAGTCTGCCAATGCCCGTGTCTGCAGCGACCACTTCGTCAGAGGTAATGTTATGTTTGCAAACGAACTTATTAGCATTAGGTTGTCGTTAAATTCTCTTTTACTTAGTGCTTTTAAGTTAGTAGTCTAATATTGACTTGATTGGGACTATAGGCTGCCCAAGTGCTTTGGATGACGAAGAGTCGGAGGACTGGGCTCCGACGGTCAATCTCGGCTACGAACGAAAACCCAGATCGGAATCAGTTCTCAAACGAGAGAAAAGAATGAAGCTTAAGGCATCGATGTGCAGAGGCGATTTTGGATATGCAACAGACGGCTGAGAGCCCGGATTTGAGCCTAGTGACAGTGGAGAACAGGCTACTAACCCTGCCATACAATTGCAATGAGCTGCAATCACTTCTCCATCCTCCTTTGCAATTACCCAAGTCTTCAGAGGTGTCTCGTTAGACCGCTGAGAATGGTTTACCTTGAAACAAACAACTGTCACTCTAACGAAGTCCTAAGGATGTGGCATGTTTGTTGACGTTAAAGCCGCTACCGCTAACTGTTAGCGTGTTTAAGATAAAGCAATATAAGAACAAACACTCACCCTTGCAAACACCAAACTGTATCCATCACGGAGACGTTTTGTTCCAAGGTTGTGGACCCACCCGCTGACAAAAAAATTGTACGCCTCCAGACTCTTGAAAGCTTTCATTTGCTGCCTAGTGTAGTAAGAAGTCTGGAGGACCAAGTAGTTGGTGATATCCACAGCCTCGATAGTAGGCAAATCCTTTACTTCTGTGGTGTATTCGGACATTTTACGGATCACGTCCGATATATTTTTTAACTGTTTATATCTCTCCCGAGAAACGGGGTCTAAAGTTGCACAATAGCTGCTCTCCTGACTCTCCACAGTGTCCTCCATGTTTACTTCCGCCCTCCACTCAAAAATCGCGCTGCCTCCGCACGTCATCAGAACCACGTGACCGCAACCCAACTATTGGTGCAGATAAATGGCTAGAATGTAGAATTTTAATGAGACAGAATGGACTAAACTAAACCCGAACAGAATGGAGAGGGACTGGTTATTACAGCCACCTTCATTTATCGTAGCTCATGGGTTAGCTTGGGGGTTCAGGGTCTCCTCATTAATACAACCACATAATCACATAGTATGCAGAGAAAACAGGGCCCAGTAACTTCAACACAGGTACGATCAGGACCTAAACATAAATGTTGAAATGTTGTGTTCTCCTTAGAACCCAAGGAGAACACAAATCCACATTCAGTACTGGGTTTGTCAATACTTGCGTCACAAAGCGTCTTCAGTATCTGCACGACACGTAAAGAGCATAAAAAGAAAACCGCAAACAAACGCGCTTTTTTCTGCGCACTTGTGCTTCAACCAGCTGATTTTAGTTTAACTGACAGGAGGAGAAAACTGGGAATCTGCAGATGTGAGAATTGGAGATATGAACTTTTAATTTTTATTGTACAAAAAGACAAGAGTGCGATGGTAATGTGCAAGCGCTGCCAGGACAGAACAACTTTGGCTCTTTGAAACTAACGCGAATCTGCTGCGGCGTATAGTCTGTCTGATTCATTCTATAAGAACAGTTTCGGCTGCAGTATAAGAACAATAACACGACGCCTTTGTGCCGCACAAATGCGCAAAAAAAAACTTCTAACAAGGAACAAGTGACGTTCAAGAAGAGGGATGCGTCGAGCCGGGGGAAGTTACGTCTCAAAATTTCATTGTGATATTTTATTGATTTATTTTTAAATCAAGCCGTGAGGACCGACCCGTTATGGTAACTCAAGGCAGAAATGTTTGCTGGATGTGGTCACAGCTGAAATGCGCACATGATCACACGTGTCGGCTGAACAGGCGCACAGGACAGCTCTGCCTGAATTAGTGGGTGATCTATGTGAGTGTAAGTGTAGTGTGTCTTACCCTTGGTTGCCTTGAGTGATTTGCAAGAGTTGGATGGCAGAAATGAAAAGGGAAAGAAAAACATCCGTGTAATGGGCAGGATTGGGCATGATGGAAGCAGCAGCTGGGGTGGAGTTTAAGTGCTGCTGCAGTGCACACATTGTCCCCCACTCGGCATTTAGAGGATTGATATTGAAATCGCTTGTTAAAAAAAGAAGTTTTTTTGCTTGTGTTTTATATGGAGACTTAAAGGTTTTGAGCAAAATGCATAAAATACAGGCAATTTATAAAATGCCAAAAAAGTTCATCTATCCACACTTATCTAATTTTTCTTGTAGTCAGTTATTTATTCATTTATTCCTATTAGATTTCTAGATTTATTTAAACTTTCTTTCTAATGTTTCCACTTTTGCACCCTATAGCATCCACTTATATGCCTCAACTATAAAGCGAAGGGCGGCACTTTATTTACTTTTTTAATCTACCAAAGAGGCACAAACTCAGATGACACTTTCACCAGAGTTTGTTGTGTGTGACAGATAAAGCTCTCCATGCACTAAGCAAGCACATGCGCATCCATAGGTGTTGATAGTACCACAGTTGAACATTATCTCTACATTTACTGCTGCACATTTTATTTATTTATTTTTAAGGTCTTTTTTGGTCTCACTTGATTTCCCTAAGGAAAAGTTGGGTGGTTAAAATCATTTTGACACACCATGAAGGGACAGACTCTGGTCTACATTCATCAAAAGACAATGTGAAAAATAAACACCTGCATATTCTTCCTTTATGTTTCAAAAACAGCTTTGACCTGGCGAGGCACTTCTGTGTTCTGTGGTGTCTGGATGGACATTTACAGCAGATCCAAACAGCCCTTAATACAAACTATTGAAATATTGTTCATACACATTATTTGCTGACTTTATTTCTGACATGTTTATAATATACGCTAAGATAGATCTTGAAACCCAGTTGGGCATCACTTGTTGGCAGCTTGTAGATATTTACGTTCAGATTCTTCAGATAAGAGAATAAGAAAAATAAAGATAAAATAAGTTTAAGAGGTGCTTACACAGGGACTGTATGTAATGCACGATAACACAAGTATCCACACAAAAGGATATAGACATATCTGCAGGTACAGTGTAACCATCAACAGTTTATGTTGATGTTGTGCATCACACATTGCAATAAACCCTGTAAATGATATGTATCCAGACTGTGTGATCAAGGATGAGACTGGCATACCCCATATCATAATCCAAAAATTAATGACATTAAATAATGCTGAATTAATGAAAAGACAAAATTCAGATATTTCACACTCTCAGGTTTGCCTCATGTTGTGCAGCTGCATGTTCTCTCAGCCTTGGAAACGGAAACAATGCCTGTTGCAGTCATTACATTAATGCATCAGGACTAATGGATATGAACTTATGTCTTCATTTCCTGGATCTCCTTCCCCAGGGTAGCATTATGAAATGTTATTGAAAACAATGCAGTGCTATCCAACTGAAAAGGTTACAAACACAACATCTTTGAAAAGTCTACATGCTCATTTTCATGTCAGCAACATGTTTGACAGAAATTAAGTGGTAAAAAGAGAGAGAGGAGGTTGTGCAGTGCTTAAAAACAAATGTTTCATATTCATTGAAGTTCTTTGTCTGCATGATTATTAAAAAAAGTGGAAAAAGAGCCTCTGTGGCACAACAAGTAGTTCCACAGTTTAAGAGTCATGGCTCAGGGTAACGTTTCATTATCTACTGCACATAGTGAAAGATCACACTCTACCATGCAACGAGAAAACCCAAACAACAAGATCCACACACGCCAGCGTCTTCTGTGGTTAGAATCTTTTTGTGAAGTGTGATGATGTAGGAAGCTATTTTTTTAAAGAAGAAGAAGAAGGAGGAGCTTTTTGAGGTTTTGTTTACATTTTTGATAAAGCACAGGTTTGAATAGTTTTTAACTCAATCCATTTGCAGTTTAGACTGTACCATGGTTGTTGTTTTTTTAAATTGTGGGGATTGAGTGACCCATGTACAATCGGAGTTTTGTAATATTTATATTAAAGTGACTGCACAACACCAACATTTGCTAGAATGAGCAGAAGTCAGTCACAGTTTGTTTGATAAACACGGCCAATGAGCTGTGAACACCAAGACACCAAGTGAATGTTACATCATCCAAGTCTGTCTCAGGACTTACACGGTCACAATCTGGTGATTATTATCATTCCATTCCAGGTTTTGCTGTCAGTTATGTAGTTTTGTGTGACTCAACTTTAAATGTTGATTTGATTGTCTGCCAGTAGTGTGCCACATTTGTAGGATACTGTATAACTTTACAAGTGAACATAAGTGCAACATATGCAATGAAAACACTTCTTCCCCAGTAAGAAGACAACAGTAATGTACGGGCAAAGGGAAGATATTAGCGTAGCAGTCAAACTTACCCATGGAAAGCTTTAGATACAGGACACATGGATGAATGATCAATCATTTGTTCAAATTAGATGGAAAATGTTTGGAACCATTGGATCTTCGATTTATGTGAAAATTTGAAGATGAAAACGCTTTAAATTTCTAAATGCAGTTTAAAGTACAGACAGACAGTCTGACTTTTATGTCTTTACTCTTCAACAGATCAATACCAGCAGCAGAGTCTCTGGTTTTATGTGGAGACTACACCCAAGCATCTAACAGATCTAAGTGTGTGGCTAACCCGTCTACAACAGTGGATGGCTGAAAATGAGGCTTCTCACTAATTTTGTCCAAAATGTAATGCGACTACAGCCTGCTCTCAACATCAGCTAGGTAAGAAGTAAAAAGAGCAGCTCTTTGTGATGCTTCACTAACAGAAACACCCCCACTTGACTCCATGTTCTCTTTTTGCCTGCATGGAGCAGCAGACGCACTCACACCAGCTTCCACAGGAGTGGGAGTAGTGCTGTGCCATACACAGTATTACCAAAACCAGTACTGATACTGTTAGCCTTTAAAGGCAGCAAAAATGAGTTAATACAGATTTCAGCTTTCATGTATTTTGAAACTGTGTTTTCTGGAAACCTGCAGTGTGAAAGTCTCTAAAGCACTTTAGTTTCTGTTGTTTAAATGTGCCGTGAGTGATGTCGCAGTCAACACAGAAAGGCTCAGACATTTTTTACAGTTCAGTTCAATTCAATTCAATTTTATTTATATAGCGCCAAATCACAACAAAAGTCGCCTCAAGGCGCTTCATAGATACAGAGAAAAACCCAACAATCATATGACCCCCTACACTCAAAAAAATGAATGAGGTGGATTGTTCAGTGTATATTAATTATTTATTTTCATTTTACTTAAAATATATGTTTTTGTTAAGTTAACATGTGTTTTTCTAATCAAGTCTACGTAATTGTGTCTATTATTCAACGTACATAATACTAATGTGTTACTTGATCGCATAACATTTAAGTTAAGTCAATTAGGATCGATATACCTTGTATATCCACAAGGTGGCAGTAATGCAAAAACAGTTGTAATGAAACCGCGCAGAACAAGAAGGTTTCACGGCTTGTGCCTGCTCATGCACAAGACTTCAAATTTAACTGAAAAAGGCTGTTTTGGCGCCAAGCTGCTGTTTCTTTGAGAGGTAAGACCACTTTTTTCTTTGACTATGTTGTGTAGTATCTATATGTCCAGCATGGTTATATTTTGCGTTTGTCTTACAAGACATGTTATATCGTTTGCGTGTGCTTGTTTTACATTAGTTTTACTGGGTCCTGGACATGCTTATTTTGTGGACTGTGTAAGAAACATTTTTATTAGTGATGGGCAGATGAAGCCCCATGAAGCACTGAAGCTTTTCATCCAATTGGTTCACCCCAACGCGAAGCTTCATGAAGCTTCATTTGCTCTAGCAGGACACCTACTGGACGTAAAAATAATAGCTGGCATGAATTTGAAGAGTGTGGCATTTTGCACACAGCCTGTAAATGTCAACAACAAAAGGAGTGTGTAAAACATCTATATTGTAGTGATGGCAGTATACTGTGTATATTTATAGTGGCAGTATGGGAAATGATTATTTGGAAATGCTTGAAATGGAAATGATCATTTACTGTGAGGTGAGGTGTGGTTGGGGTGTGGACAGTGGTTGTGCTTTTGTAACGTTGAGGTATGGACAGCTACACACTGAGGCTTTGTCCTGCCTGTTCACATTTTATTCTGTAAAAACTAAATTTTCACTGCTTTTATGACCTTTTTAGTGGGGAGAACATAGCTAGGATTTAATGATTTAACAAATCTTTTGAATCCTTTGTCCTCCACAATGCTAAATGGCTGGGAGTCCTCAATCACCATGCTGACCAGGTCTTCATCTATTTGAGATTGTTCTCCTGAGGAAAGACAATAAAGATAAAGCACAAATATAAATATCACATACGTAACTTATAACAGTTGTATAATATTGTTATATCATTTAGTAACATTACTGCATGCTATATTATCATGGCATTTGATGGCTCACCTGGTCTTGCTCCACAATCTGTGTCCCCCTTATTCTCATGCAAAGCTCTGTAGTGCCTAAGCATGGATGAGGTGTTGTTGTTATATCCCAGCTCCCTGGCACATAGAAAACACTTCACCTTGTACAAAAGTCAAGACAGCTCAACATAAATTGTATTGCACCATCAGTATCATGAAAATACATCTTCTGTAGAAATTTACATACCTTGTTGGGAGGAATAAGATCAAAATGTTCCCACACAGGGGAGGACATCCTCCTCTTCTTAGCTGGCTCCATTCTCTCCTGACTTTCTCTCCTCACTCTCATAAACCTCCAAACGGTCTCCAAACTCTCACTAACCGCAACTCTCCATCAAACACCCACATTTTTGAATGAAGTCTGAGGGGTTTATATCGCTGTCATATCTCGCGGCAAAGTTCGAACCACTTCATGAACCAGTCACGTGGTACAGCCGGGCAGCGAGGCTTCGGACGTCATCATTTTCAGCTCCTCCCATAAATGAAGCAAGCCTCGATACGCGCTTCGCGGAAACGCCCCCTCCATTACTCGACACACGCTCCGAAGCCTCGATACAGAACGTCCCATCACTAATTTTTATTGTTTTTTGTTTTATTAAGGGATTAGCTACAGGGGTTCATGGGGTTATTCTTTCAAGGGGTTATTTTTCCATTTGCTTTCTTGGGATTCCTTTTCTGTAATCCGAGAGTCGGAAATATCGAATAGGATAGCAAGGATAGCATAAAGTGACATTTAAAATCCAAAAAGTCAAGGGCGAAAGCCACTGTGACACCATTGTTCTGCTCTATCAGTAATCTGTATTATGTAAAAATGGTCTGTAAATACAGCATGTTTCCTAGCGGAGTTATACATATCAATGTAGTTATAAATTACAGTTTGTGAAAGTACACACTTAATTTTTTTAATAAAATTATTCAAGACATATGAGTGGACAGACAATGGAGGTCGACAGACCTGGTGATAATTGCTTCTATAGAAAGTTAGCACATGGCAGTGTCAATCTCTTGCTTTTCTTCTGAGTAGTATTTTATTTAGTTGTAATTCAAACAATAATTTGCTTCTTGAAATTAAGTAATGAATTTCTTGTTTTACTTTATAAATCTCAGATCCTGCCTTTACCTGCTCCCTCCTATACTGATGTGGTGTATGTGGTATTGCTGAGCTTGTATGTGGTATGTGAACTGTTATACTTTTAAAAACAAAACTGTTTTATAAGTTAAGTTTTCTTTTGTGACCCATCCCATGCCCCTGTTATTTCTTCTCCACATCTGAACCATGGTAAAGGTTGCAGTTCAAGGGCCTGAGGCATGAAATTCTTTTCAGATCAGCTGTGATCAATATTTTTTGGAACTTGATAAATAACAATAAAAGCTGTAATGGCTCCATTAGCATTTTGTGTAAATGTTTGTGTTAAAATTATAGCTTTAATGAGGTCTTACTACATTAGTTTTAGTTTGTATATGTGTACATATAGTATGTATATTTACAGTACAGTATGTTGTGTTTGTTGACATATTTTCAGGTGGAAGCAGAATATGTGAGGATTACTACTGCTGCACATGTTCCAAGGCTTTTTACACAACTTGACCAATACACTGACCAGCTCATAAAAGTCTTCAAGAAAAAAGGAGGCGTTGCAGGGAAGAAAATTAGACAAACTTTGGCCCCAGCCACACAGGTGCGTTATTCTGTTGGTAGCAAAATATTATGGCTAATAAGATCATTTTCAAATTTAAACAGCTAGTGTATGGTAGCTGCACAGTGCACTTACATTTATATTAAGCAAGACAAAGTTTGGTACTCAAAACGTTGGAAAATTAAAATTACCTAAACATATGTAAAATCTGATCCCTTGATTTAGGTTAAACCAGAAGTGAATGTTTTTATGTTATGTTTTGAATGCAAAAAAGATGATGTATTAGTTTGTCTTTACCTCCATTATGGACATATATAATGTGGTGGAAACCCTGCCCAACAGGTTAACTATTCATGTCCATGTGATGATTAGTTGGTCTTGTGTACATGTCTATCTGTGCAGTGGATATGTCATTCATTTTGCGTATAATGTGAGTTTCTGTCATCCTAAAGTATATCTGTTTTCTCTTCCTGTATCTCTGCCACTCTCTACAGAAGGAAACCATTGAAAAGGGGAGGGAGTGTGTCCTCAGGGCACTACCTTTTTACCTGAATGAAGACCCAAGCATCCTCTTCAAAGAATAATTGGTTGGTAATTTTAGTTTAGTTTTTTATCTGTATTAAACCAAATTTTGAATAACTAATGTTGTTGCATGTTGTAATGTTGTTGTTGTTGTAATTTGCATGGAACCTGTTTAAATGTTTTGGGGAATCTTCTTGTATACCCAAACTATTTATATTTATCGTTGAATCTGTAGTCTAAAATAGTGGCGCACTGGGGTGCATGTTCCTAATATTGTGTTTACGTCATTAAAGGGTAGCTTTGGCCCTTTTTCTTTCTTTTTTTAAAACTGGATGCCATTTTTCTATGTTTTTGTGTCTAAGCTACAGCTGTTCAGAGGGAGCTGGAACAAATTACCCTTGCTATCTTTACCATCGAAAGAGCTGATGCCAGCACTCCTCCAGCCGATGTGGGTATAACCATCTAGTGTGTCCTGCATGACCTGGAAGACCTGGCCTCTGCATGTGCACTCTTAATGGGTGGGATATATGCACTGAATCTCAGTTAACCTCAAGACTGAAAGCTAAGAGACAATCAAAAGTATTGAGATTTAAAGGATTTAATTGAGAGATGATACTGCACCAGAAATGTTGAAGGGTGGTGTGTATATTAGCGTTCAAGGCATATTGTTATGAGGTAGAAATATGTTCATATTCAGTTTGTGTTACATTGTGTGCATTGTAAAGGTAATTGCAATACATACTAAAAATAAGGGTAAGTTAGGAGGTTGATCTGATATCCTCGTGTTGGTGTTGTTCCCAGATCATCATACTAAATGTTGTTCCAGGATCAACATTGCAAGTGACCAATCAGAATGTTGTGACGTCATACTTTTGCGACTTCGGGAAAAACCGGCGTAAAACAAAAAACTGTACTTAAGCTGCGAGAAACCGCCTCTGTCCGCCGATCAACTGACCCTAACCCTAACCGTAACCCTTTAATAAACAGTAAGCAGAATTGATATTGTCCTTGCAACATTGGAATTTCATAAATGCACGAATGGCTTGGAATAGAATAACGTCACAACAATGTGATTGGTCACTTGCAATGTTGAACCTGGAACAACATTTTCATGATGGTCTGGGAACAACACCAACACGAGGATATCAGATCATCCAAGTTGGGAATGCAGGATGAATGTATATTTTGTGGACTTTTAAAGACGAACAATTGTTTCCATGTTAAAATGTTTACATCTGAAGTTTTTTGCCCAAACACTAGTAAAATAAATGTTGACAGTGGCGAGTGTTAAATGGTTACTGCTGTGCTGTTGCAAAAAAACTGAACGCTGACAAGCTGTTTTATTGTTAGACCATAATGTTGGCATGTTTTGTTAAAGTTTTATTTGGGATGGTGATGTAATTTTCTTTGATTGCTAATATCAGTGGACTATTTATTATTATTATTATTATTATTGTTGTTGTTGTTGTTGTTGTTGTTACATTTTTTTTTTTTTTTAAATTGTGGCTGTTGAGGTGGACACTTCACTTTGCATTGTTAAAGGAAAGCACTTCATTGGCATTGTGTTACTGGACTGACCCTAAGCAATCATTGCAAATAGCAACTTTGCTATCCATTTTAGACACTAAAAGAAAAAAAACACTCACAGACCTTACTAGCATCACATGTGCATAACTCAAGTGTCATCTTATCAATGTGTTATGGATCTTCAATGCGTTTTTTTTCTCTTCTATTTCTGGTAGATACAGACATTTAATTTAAAGTCTTGATGTTGCATCTGTCTACATACTGTTAATTACTAACCCTAATGAGCTGTTGTGTTTTATTTTGGACTGGGTTTACACAAATGCTCACTGAATGTGTTGGCAATAAAATAAATTTTAAAAAATAAGTTGGATGTACTTAATTCATTTGTGTGGAACCTGTTGACAAAATAGATTTATGTAAAACTAATTAATAAAGCACAAGGTGGCTGAAAATATAATATTTGAATTAATCTAACTTAAATTTAACATTTTACTGCCACAAATAAGAAATGTGTTGAAGTAACTAATCTAAACTATCTAACCTGAAAATATATCATCTATGTTCATACAACATAACTTGATTTAGTTAGTCTTAAATATGTCTTGTTAATCTTAAGTAGTTTTTTTAAATTAGATGAACTAAAGATTTTTGCTTTAAACTAACATAATTCAATTTCGTGGAACCTGTTGACAAAATAATTTTAATTAAAGTCAACGTTTCATTTTTTTTGAGTGTATGAGCAGCACTTTGGCAACAGTGGGAAGGAAAAACTCCCTTTTAACAGGAAGAAACCTCCGGCAGAACCAGGCTCAGGGAGGGGCGGGGCCATCTGCTGCGACCGGTTGGGGTGAAAGAAGGAAGACAGGATAAAGACATGCTGTGGAAGAGAGACAGAGGTTAATAACAGATATGATTCAATGCAGAGAGGTCTGTTAACACATAGTGAGTGAGAAAGGTGACTGGAAAGGAAAAACTCAATGCATCATGGGAATCCCCCGGCAGCCTACGTCTATTGCAGCATAACTAAGGGAGGATTCAGGGTCACCTGGTCCAGCCCTAACTATATGCTTTAGCAAAAAGGAAAGTTTGAAGCCTAATCTTGAAAGTAGAGATAGTGTCTGTCTCCTGAATCCAAACTGGAAGCTGGTTCCACAGAAGAGGGGCCTGAAAACTGAAGGCTCTCCCTCCCATTCTACTTTTAAATACTCTAGGAACAACAAGTAGGCCTGCAGAGCGAGAGCAGAGCGCTCTAATAGGGTGATATGGTACTACAAGGTCATTAAGATCAGATGGGGCCTGATTATTTAAGACCTTGTATGTGAGGAGCAGGATTTTGAATTCAATTCTGGACTTAACAGGAAGCCAATGAAGGGAAGCCAAAACAGGAGAAATCTGCTCTCTCTTTCTAGTCCCTGTCAGGACTCTTGCTGCAGCATTTTGGATTAGCTGAAGGCTTTTCAGGGAGTTTTTTGGACATCCTGATAATAATGAATTACAGTCGTCCAGCCTGGAAGTAATAAATGCATGAACTAGTTTTTCAGCGTCACTCTGAGACAGGATATTTCTAACTTTAGAGATGTTGCACAAATGGAAGAACGCAGTCTTACATATTTGTTTAATATAGACCAGAACGGCTTTATTGATGGGAGGCAGGGGTTTCACAATATACGGAGGGTCATGAATATCATTTATGAGAAAAAAGAGACCAGAGACAATGTGTTAATCTCAATGGATGCAGAAAAAGCCGTCAACAGGATTGAATGGCCATCAAGGCTGGACTGGGACAAAAAAATCGGCCCGGGCACTTTGACTAGAGACCGGCCCACCAGGATAAAGATTGAAAATGTGACGTCACTCAGGGGTAAAACCGCAAAGGATTCTGGGAACTTGTGGCAAGAGGTACTAGCGCACGCAGGCTTTCAATTGAACTCAGTTACACAGCGATAAAAAGAAACCCAAAAAATGGCAAGAAGCTGTTGTATTATTAACTGCAATAGCCGGTCGCATGACAGCCACGGGAAGCCGACGGGTAAAGAGATCGTTTTTTTTATCGGATTACATCGTTGAAGAGAAATTTTTTAAGCCATGTTTCCGAAGTAAGAGCCGACGGATGGTCTGGATATACCAAATATAACGTCCCAGAACACTCCAGCTCACAGGTTACTCTGCTCCAAGCATTTACACAAAGGTCAGTCTGCTGTTGTAGTTAATGCGTCATTTTTCTTAACATAATTGGTGATATAGGTTACAAGCAAGTCTGGCGCTGAACAGAAACTGTCGCGCTATGCTCCTTTGTTTATTGTGCATAAATAGTGAATTTTCCTGACACAATATTGCGTTTCGCTTCTGTTATTATGGTACATTGACAAAAACATATACTTTTATTCACAGGATAAAACAGGTTTTTTGTATCACTAATTGCCCAGTACGATTACAGCATACAGTATTATTGTCACTGCTACATTTCTGTGATGCTACCAGAAATTATTTCCACTACTAATTAATTACCGTTGAGCTCAAAGGTCCTATTAATAAACGGTTAACGAATGTGTATTTATGACGACGATTTGTGAGACTGGTAAACTTATGATACGTACGATGGTCTTTACTTTCTACACGGTGCATTTCAAGGTCCTGCACCCATCCGTCGGTAAACTGTACCTGGGCTCCTTGCAGTGACCTGAAGTTACTAAACTTCATGAGTGTATGCACTCACTCCAAGAACCGTATGATTATAAATATGAGCGTGGTGAAAGTTGGGCAGCACGCTGATGTCTTTTGTCCCTCTGTGTGCTCGTAAGGGTCTGACCCTTTCACTCCTTTGATTTTTTCCTCGTATCTTTTCTTTGTCTTTTCGTCGAGTCTGTCTTTGTACGGACCGGCATTGTTCTCCTTTTGTTTTGTACATACCTTTTTTGTGCGGCAAAGAAAAACAAGAAGGTATTGGAACCGAAGAATGAACGTTTTGCGGTGCTGCAAATGCTTGCATTTGATGCGGTACTTGGATTGTTTTGCCACGAGTTCCCGGCTTGCAATGCGCGAAAATCACATGATTGCCAAACAAGGGGGAGGGCTGTAATTGGTCCAGCCCAGAGTCGATCATGACCAATTGGCCAATCCAACACCTTTCATTATATATACCCTTCCTAAAAAAAAAACAAAACAAAACAAAAAAAAAATCCATCAGCCCATAAAAACAAAAAATCGCCATTTTCCCGGTGGGCCGCTGGCCAGTCCAGCTATGATGGCATTCTTATTTGAAGTTTTGGAAAAGTTTGGTATTGGAAACAGATTTTTTAAATGGATTCAGTTGATATACTCCAATCCTCAAGAAGAGATTTTAACTAATGGTCTTTTTTCCGCACCATTCAGATTATATTGTGGAACTAGACAAGGGTGCCCCTTGTCACCTCTCTTGTTCACCTTGGCAATTGAGCCTCTTGCAATGGCAATTTGGAATCATAAAAACATATCAGGAATTAAAGTAGCTACCGTATTGCCCCATATGCAGACAGTGTTGGGAAGGTTACTTTTAAAATGTATTCCATTACAGAATACAGAATACATGCCCCAAAATGTATTCTGTAACGTATTCCGTTACGTTACTCAATGACAGTAACGTATTCTGTATACTTTGGTTTACTTAATATATTATCATGCTTTTTACAACAACGTGAATGTACTATTGCTGTGTGATTTATTACTATTACTGAAGGTCCGCGACTCCGAACTGTAGTAAAGGGACCTCTGACTAATACGGCGGGGTCCCTGTCGGCTCGTAGCCGAAAAATAGCTTTACTTTGTTGTGTGGGTCAACTTTTCTTGCGAGAGACAGAGAGAGGCGTTGAAAGACTGCTCCAACGGAACTTATTGTTTCAGAGGAAAACACGAACACGGTGTACAGTCGAGTCTTAATAGCTTACTTACAACTGGGCTCGTCAGGCACTCTTCTTGGCTGAAGTGGTTATTATTATATTTACATGCTTCCAGCTCCCGTTTTTCCTCGATGACAACTCGTACCTTTCCACTCCCCTTTTTCTCCCTCCTCGCGCTCACAGACCCATAACGTGTATGGCAGTCCATTCTCCCTGCAACACGGACTATACTGCCCATGATGCTACATTCTTTAGAGCTATGCTTGTAGCATTCTGCCTGTTAGCTTAGCACAACAACAACAACGAAAAGGCGCTCTCTCACCCAGGAAACACGCAGAGAGAGAGCGTTGCCCTGTAACCATGGCAACCGTAATGCTGCCGCCTGGAACAACAGCACGTAGCTGTCAAACAAACCCAAACAGTCCTGACCCGCGACAAAATGAAACAGGAAAGTACCGCAGTGTAATCCATTTATTTCAACAAAGTAACTGTATTCTGAATACCACCTTTTTAAACGGTAACTGTAACGGAATACAGTTACTCATATTTTGTATTTTAAATACGTAACTGTAACACTGACGTAGCGCTAATGAATTAATACAGGCTAGGGATTGAGTGTAATTTTATGGTTATTATTAATCAGAAGATTTAGGGACGCTACTGGAGCTGATGGGCAGTAATTAATAAATACACACAACACAAAAAATGGTTTTGCAGGTACCATGTATTTAACCAAACCCCAAAAAAAATGAATAACAAGAAAAGGAAAACTTAAATAATCACTCCTGCTGCAGCTATCCAATTAATCAAAAACACAGTGAGGGTGCACAAAGACAACTAAGCAGATTTGTCTGGCTTATACCAAGCAATACAGGGTCTCAAAAAAAAAACCAGTTCCCCCATAAACAACACATGTTAATATCAAATCCACTGATCCACACTGAAGTCCATGAGTTTTATCTGAATGTCCATGAGAGATGTCCAAGCGCTATTGTCCATAAATGAAGGGAATGGTGTGTATGATTGCGGAAGTCAGTGTATTTGGAAAATGGGGAAAGAGCGTTGTCTTTGATAGCTTCCTACCCAACCGGTGGAAGCGTCAATTGCAGAATGTGTCCTGCTCCTAGCCATTCATTGGCTCGCCATCCTTTTTCATACCCCAACAAGGTTCACCTGGCCAATTCCGTTCTGTTCAGTGCACAACAACACTATGGCTCTGGCTCACAGTAATCAGCATCTAAGTTGCATAAGTTAGTTGGTGTTAAAAAAATGCATTAAAATGGGAAAAGCAAATGTTTGCCAATACACACCTGCAACAGCTCTGTCACCTGGCTTGCCTCCACGCATCTGACGGGAGGAAGCCGGGACAGGCTTACTATGACCTACATGCCATCCGATTGGCTGAGCAAAGTCATGTGGTTGGAGTCATGTATTTGTGATGCGTTCAATGGCAGGAAATAAGTGCAGGAAATTACTCAGGGTTACATAACGGCGGTACATGTATTCCGTTACTCCCCAACACTGTATGCAGATGATGTGATCTTGTTCTGCACTCATTTAAATAAATCAATACCATCCATATTGAGTCTCATTAATACATTTAGTATATTTTTGGGTTATAAAATAAATTTTGATAAATCTGAAATATTATTTTTGAATAAAAACGAACGACAAAATCCTCCAATTGTCATGGTCCTGGGTCATTTTGGCCCAGCGTTTTGTGTTTCCTTGAAGTTCATTTTTGTGCTTTGTGTTTATTCTGATTTTGTATTGGTTTAGGGTTGAACCTTTTTAACACCATAATTCCCTCCACACTCACCACCAAGCTGGAGCATCTGGGACTCAGCTCATCTATGTGTCAGTGGATCTCCAACTTCCTAACTGGCAGACCACAGGCAGTAAGGATGGGCGGACATGTCTCAGCCTCCACCACTCTCAGCACTGGAGCCCCCCAGGGGTGTGTTCTGAGCCCCCTGCTGTACTCTTTGTACACATATGACTGTGTGGCCACTACCAGCTCCACCACCATCATCAAGTTTGCTGACGACACCGTCGTGGTGGGCCTGATCTCTGATAACAACGAGACGGCCTACCTGAAGGAGATTAGGAATCTGGAGAACTGGTGCCAGAGGAACAACCTCCTTCTAAACGTCAGTAAGACAAAGGAGCTGATAGTGGACTTCAGCACTAAGCAGGAGAGGAACTACCAGACCCCCGTCATCAACGAGTGCCCAGTGGAGAGAGTGGACAGCTTCAAATACCTCGGAGTTCACATCACGCAGGACCTGTCATGGTCCTGTCACATCAACACCGTGGTGAAAAAGGCCCGACAGCGTCTCTACCACCTCAGACGCTTGAGAGACTTCCAACTGCCCTCCAAGGTGCTCAGGAACTTTTACTCGTGCACC
The DNA here is from genome assembly GCF_057382185.1 of Mchenga conophoros. Taxonomy (NCBI): domain Eukaryota; kingdom Metazoa; phylum Chordata; class Actinopteri; order Cichliformes; family Cichlidae; genus Mchenga; species Mchenga conophoros. The sequence goes on along the minus strand of NC_140539.1, from coordinate 788,948 downwards.
ATAGAGAGCATCCTGGCGGGAAACATCTTAACCTGGTTCGGGAACAGCACCATGCAGGACAGACGAGCTCTACAGAGGGTTGTGCGGTCAGCTGAGCGCACCATCCGCTCCGAGCTCCCTGACCTGCACTCAATCTACAGCAGGCGGTGCTGGACCAAGGCCAGGAAGATCGTGAAGGACCTCAGCCATCCCAACAACAGACTGTTCTCTCTGCTGAGGTCAGGAAAGCGATTCCGCTCCCTGAAGACCAACACAGAGAGACTGAGGAGGAGCTTCTTCCCGCAGGCGATACGGTCTCTCAATCACACCACCACACAGTACTGACCCACACATGCAGTTCTTACACACACACTGGACTTTCTGGACTTTGGTTTTGCACAACACTGGTCACTATATTCTTCATTTCCAGTTAATACTTGTACAGCTGCTGTTATTGTGTATATATTTATTTATATTTAGATTTCTTCATACATTCTTATATAGTTCTATATTGTGTATTTTGTTGTACAGTTATTTTATTTTCAACTTTAATTTATATATTTATCTTTATCTTATTCTTCCCAGTTAAATTTACCCTTCATTCTAATTTGTGTTGTACAGTTATTTCATTTTTAACCTTAATTTATATTTTATTCCTTCCTAGTTAAATTTACCCTTTTTAATTTTTCATATTTATTTCCTATCTTATTCATAGCCTTTTCCTTTTTTGTTCTCTTTAGGTCACGAGCAGTTGTCCAAGCATTTCACTACATATCGTACTGTGTATGACTGTGTACGTGACAAATAAAATTTGAATTTGAATTTGAATTTGAACCTGTAGTTTGGTGTGTGTATTCAGCCCTACCTGTGTCTGTCCTTGGTGCTCTGTTCATGTCCCCGTGTTGTGTTGTAAATCAGTCTGTGTGTTCCTGCTTTACTTTGAAGGCTCATGTTCTGGATTTCCTATTCTATTTTGAAGGTCTGTGTCTGTTGTCATTGTGTTCAGCTTGTGTCCTCCGGTCCTCATGTGTATTAGGTTCAGCTGTTCTTCCCTCCTGTGTGTGATTACCTGATTACCTTGTGTGTGTATATTTAGTGGGTTTCGGTCTGTGTTCATTGTCGGCTCGTCTGCGTTCTATGGTGTTCCTGTCTCTGTGTCTCTCTGCCCCGCACCCCTTTTGTATGGTCTCAGGTTTGTCATTTAGTTCTCCCAGTTTAGGTTTCTTCAGTTGTTTTGTCATGCCTCACTGCCTGTTTCTGCCATTGTCACTTTGTAAATAAACATCACTCGTATCATCAGTCACTGCTGCATTTTGGGTCCTCCCTTTCCTCCACACCACACGGCTCACTCCGCCAGCCGTGACACCAATCAATATTCCCTTTCTGCTATCTGAACATGGGTTTACTTATCTGGGTGTGAAATTATCTCATTATAATTCCTTGACGACGTCAGTTACTACACTTCTAAACAGATGGATGAAACTACCTATATCTTTAATTGGTCGTATTAATATACTAAAAATGTCAATTTTGCCAAAATATCTTGACCTTTTTCAATCAGTATCTCTCTCTCCATTGTAACAGTGTTTAGCTTATTTTAGAGTTTAGAAATGTGTTAACATAGAATGTAGAACTATTGTAGAGACATTGACACTGCCCTCAATATAATAAAGGCTGACTGTGTTGTGAACTTAGGAGTAGATTGTAGGAGATCTCTTCCCCACTGAGTGGAATTTCCCCAGAGGATGTTTGGGTGGGGGTCTCAACATTTGTAACTGGATAACTGTGGTCTGGAAGGGAGATGGGTTTTATGACCTCTAGGGAGTTACCTACACTCACAGTGTTTTAACTGTCACACACACACATCCACACGCACATTCACTCATGTGCACTCACACATACACACAGGTATGCATACACAGTCACACACGAGCACTCACATAGACACGTGGGAACGCGCACATGTAGGCATTCATGTGCTCGTGCACATAGACACAGACAGAGTTTGCAGCACACCGTAGGGGGTTTTATGATGGGGTTGCTTCTATAAAGCTGGCTGTAACTAACAAAGGGGTGAAGATTTGGAGAGGGACACCGGCCTCGTCTTCCCTTCTAGAAGTGCATGCTTAAATGAAGATGAATAAAGATGAATAAAGGTTTTGTGAAATGACTACTGAGTTCCGGTGCCGTCTCTGGAAGTTTCGACGAATAAAAGAACCGGGGTAAAACTGATTTCTTAACACCATTGTCAAGTCAAACCGAGTAAGAGGTGGAGAGCCCTGAGGCAAAAAAGTAAATGTGACAGTCACACTAATCTTGTGTCTGGGTTTCCGTCGGGAAGGATAAAGGCAAACTGGGGAGCGATAGGAAGTTGCCACTTTCGGGGAAAGCCCAGCAAAATTCTTTCAACAAGTTGTCGCCAACACGAATATTGTGTGGAACTGAAGTATCTACAAAGCCAGGGAGGCAGCCGGTAAGGGAATGGTTGCTGACTATGGTAAAAGACTTTGAAGTGAGCTGCTAAAGAATCGCGGCTGCCGCTAGCTTACGTAGTATTAGCGCTGTGCTGTGAGTTGGTCGCTTGTGCACGAGCGGCTCCATTATTTATTGTTGGTCCGCACATGGAAGACATATGGTTAGGAGAAGCTGATTACAAACACTTTTGTTACTGCTTAAGTTCGAATGCAGACTGATTACTTGACTTAGAGCTGTAATATAAAGCAGTATTTCTCAAGGTACATGTACAGTTGTTAGAGAATTACATAATTTGAGCGTTTAAAAATACTCAAGTAAATGTTGTATTACAAAGCTTACACACTGCATTGATGTGTTTAAATAAGGAAAATGTGTTTGGGATTGTTTACAATATTTGCAAATGTGTGGATGTGTGATAACAAAATAATTTGTATTCGGGGGTTTTGGGTTGTATTTAAAGGTTTTTCACCTATGGCTGATTGTGGCCGAAAAGAAGATTAAAGAAAAAGGAAAACAAAAAATCTGCCTGGTCATTGAGTGAAATCCAGTTAAACACCTGTGGTAGATACAGTGGGGCAAAAAAGTATTTAGTCAGCCACCGATTGTGCAAGTTCCCCCACCTAAAATGATGACAGAGGTCAGTAATTTGCACCAGAGGTACACTTCAACTGTGAGAGACAGAATGTGAAAAAAAATCCATGAATCCACATGGTAGGATTTGTAAAGAATTTATTCGTAAATCAGGGTGGAAAATAAGTATTTGGTCAATAACAAAAATACAACTCAATACTTTGTAACATAACCTTTGTTGGCAATAACAGAGGTCAAACGTTTACTATAGGTCTTTACCAGGTTTGCACACACAGTAGCTGGTATTTTGGCCCATTCCTCCATGCAGATCTTCTCGAGAGCAGTGATGTTTTGGGGCTGTCGCCGAGCAACACGGACTTTCAACTCCCGCCACAGATTTTCTATGGGGTTGAGGTCTGGAGACTGGCTAGGCCACTCCAGGACTTTCAAATGCTTCTTACGAAGCCACTTCTTTGTTGCCCGGGCGGTGTGTTTTGGATCATTGTCATGTTGGAAGACCCAGCCTCGTTTCATCTTCAAAGTTCTCACTGATGGAAGGAGGTTTTGGCTCAAAATCTCACGATACATGGCCCCATTCATTCTGTCCTTAACACGGATCAGTCGTCCTGTCCCCTTGGCAGAAAAACAGCCCCATAGCATGATGTTTCCACCCCCATGCTTCACAGTAGGTATGGTGTTCTTGGGATGCAACTCAGTATTCTTCGTCCTCCAAACACGACGAGTTGAGTTTATACCAAAAAGTTCTACTTTGGTTTCATCTGACCACATGACATTCTCCCAATCCTCTGCTGTATCATCCATGTGCTTTCTGGCAAACTTCAGACGGGCCTGGACATGCACTGGCTTCAGCAGCGGAACACGTCTGGCACTGCGGGATTTGATTCCCTGCCGTTGTAGTGTGTTACTGATGGTGACCTTTGTTACTTTGGTCCCAGCTCTCTGCAGGTCATTCACCAGGTCCCCCCGTGTGGTTCTGGGATCTTTGCTCACCGTTCTCATGATCATTTTGACCCCACGGGATGAGATCTTGCGTGGAGCCCCAGATCGAGGGAGATTATCAGTGGTCTTGTATGTCTTCCATTTTCTGATGATTGCTCCCACAGTTGATTTTTTCACACCAAGCTGCTTGCCTATTGTAGATTCACTCTTCCCAGTCTGGTGCAGGTCTACAATACTTTTCCTGGTGTCCTTCGAAAGCTCTTTGGTCTTGGCCATGGCGGAGTTTGGAGTCTGACTGTTTGAGGCTGTGGACAGGTGTCTTTTATACAGATGATGAGTTCAAACAGGTGCCATTCATACAGGTAACGAGTGGGGGACAGAAAAGCGTCTTACAGAAGACGTTACAGGTCTGTGAGAGCCAGAGATTTTCCATGTTTGAGGTGACCAAATACTTATTTTCCACCCTGATTTACGAATAAATTCTTTACAAATCCTACCATGTGGATTCATGGATTTTTTTTCACATTCTGTCTCTCACAGTTGAAGTGTACCTCTGGTGCAAATTACTGACCTCTGTCATCATTTTAAGTGGGGGAACTTGCACAATCGGTGGCTGACTAAATACTTTTTTGCCCCACTGTATATCAATCCCTTTCAAGCGGGGAAGCCGCACAAACTTTAAGAGCTTGACAACCATCAAACTCTTTCTTTTTAGCTTTGCAAAAACTATTCCGAAACTTTATTTGGAATAACAAGACCAAAACTCAGAGTCTCATTACTATACCTTCCTTATGAAAGAGGGGGTTTACAACTTCCAAATTTAAAGTGGTACTGTGGTGGACCACTAGAGGGCTCCACTCACACCCAGTGTATAGGAAGTGTGTTCCTGTGTTTTGTGGCGCGATATGCGCAGTTGATGTGGGAGACGAATAAAGGAGTGAGAACTGAGAGCTCTGTGTCGTTGATGCTTACCTCCACATTGGTGACCCCTGACTCGAGCATGCAACGGGCCACAGATAACACAGACTCCGCTATGGATGCATCAGCAGCCGCCGGACCTCCGCCTCCTGTTACAGTTACGTTCGCTGTGGCGCTGAAACTGCCGGACTTTTGGCTCCATGACCCGCCCGTCATGGTTTGTACATGTGGAGGCTCAGTTCGCCCTTCGCGGCATCTCGGCTGACGACACGAAGTATCACCATGTGGTGGCCTCGCTCGACCCGCTGGCCACCCGTCGCACGATGGCGCTTCTCCGGGACCCACCCGCCCAAGGGAAATACGCTGCCCTCAAAGAGCTGCTTCTTCGGCGCTATGCCCTCTCCGACGCTGAACGAGCCGAAAAGCTCCTCAACCTTTCAGGCTTGGGTGGCGGTACCACGCTCGAGCTCATGGAGAACATGCTATCGTTGTTCGGGCCGGATGACTGTGGTTTCCTCTTCGCCCACCTCTTCCTCCGTCAACTACCGGCCGCCGTGAGAGCTGTCCTCGCGAACTCTCCGCTCCTGCCTGCGAAGGATCATTGCTCCCCGGCTGAAGAAGCGGATCGCATTCTCCTGGCTAGCCGCACTTTTGACGTTCACGCCCTGGCTACGGACACGCCGGCGGCACCTTCCACGCCTCCACCTGCCTCCCCCGGAGCATCCGCCCCCTTGCTGACGGCAGGGATTGCTACACGCCGGCACCGCGGAAAGAGCATCTGTTTCTACCATCAGCGTTTTGGCGACAGAGCGCGTCGCTGCCTGCCGCCTTGCGCTTTCACGGCCCAGGGAAACGGACCCGCCAGCGCGCCGTAGCAGCCGCGACCGCTGGCAATACAGAAAGGCTGCTCTTCATAGAGGACTCGCGCTCCGGGAGACGTTTTCTCATGGACTCCGGCTCCCAGAAGAGCCTCCTTCCCCCTACTGCTGCCGACGGACTAGCAGCGAACCGTGGGCCGCAGCTCATTGCAGCTAATGGCTCTCCCATCAAAACGTTTGGGGAAAGGTTGGTGACTGTTTGTTTTCATGGCCGGGATTTCCAGTGGAACTTTGTTGTTGCCGTTAGCTCTGTACCTATTTTGGGTGCTGATTTCCTGTGTGCTCATGGACTGCTTGTCGATGTTGCTAACAGACGTTTAATTGATGCTCTCTCGTTTTCTTCGCTACCCTGTTTTACTCGGGCTGCCGAGCCCCTGATTCGGGCTAATTTAGTGACCACTGGGGATGCTTTTCAGCGTTTGCTTTTAGAGTTTCCATCGCTGTCTGTCCCTAATTTCTCTAGCACGGTAACGAAGCATGGGGTTAAGCATTATATTCCCACAGTCGGGCCCCCGGTGTTCGCGCGCGCGCCGCCTCGACCCCGCGAAACTGTCCGTCGCTCGGGAAGAGTTTGCAGCCATGGAGCGCCTTGGCATTGTACAGCGTTCGAACAGTGCATGGGCCTCTCCGCTTCACATGGTGCCCAAATCGGACGGTTGGTGGCGGCCTTGCGGAGATTTCCGCCGTTTAAATAATGCCACGGAGAATGACCGTTACCCCATCCCCCACATTCAGGATTTTTCTGCCAATCTCGCCGGAGCGTCGATTTTTTTCTAAAATTGACTTGGTGTGGGGGTATCACCAGGTTCCCGTGCGCGCCGAAGACGTTCCTAAAACCGCTGTCATTACCCCCTTCGGCTTGTTCGAGTTTTTGCGCATGCCGTTTGGCCTGAAAGGTGCCGCCCAGACTTTTCAGCGGCTGATGGACTCCGTTTTGCGTGGGCTGCCGTTCGTTTTTGTTTATCTGGACGATATATTGGTGGCCAGCTGCTCAGCGAGCCAGCACGAGTCTCATCTGCACCAGGTTTTCCAGCGTTTGGCAGCGCACGGCCTGATCATCAACCCTTCCAAGTGCCAGTTTGGGTTGCCTGTTCTGGATTTCCTCGGGTACCGCATTTCCGCTGAAGGTGTGGTTCCGTTGCCCGACAGAGTCCAGGCCGTTTTGGCAGTTAAAGTGGTTAAAGTGTTGCAGGAGTTCTTGGGGATGATAAATTTTTACAACCGCTTTCTCCCCAGAGCTGCCCACCTGCTACAGCCATTCTATGGTGCCTTAAAAGGTAAAACAGCCAAGGATCCGGTTGACAGGCTGCCGGAACGCGTCCGTGCGTTTTCCGCAGCCAAGTCTGTGCTGGCTGACGCCGCCCTGCTGGCCCACCCGCTTCCGTCGGCGGAGATCGCGTTGACCACCGACGCCTCTGACGTGGCAGTGGGTGGGGTGTTGGAACAGCAGGTTTCAGGTCTCTGGCAACCGCTCACCTTTTTCAGTCATACGCTCCAGGATGCTGAACGCAAGTACAGTGTTTTTGACAGGGAGTTGCTGGCCCTGCACCTTGCGACACGACATTTTCATTTTTTCCTCGAGGGTCGCAACTTTACTGCGTACGTTGACCACAAACCTTTGACGTTTGCGATGTCCAAGGTCTCTGACCCATGGAGCGCACGCCAGCAGCGCCAATTGGCGGCCATTTCAGAGTTTACCACAGACATTCAGCATGTGGCTGGTAAGTCCAATCACGTCGCTGACTGTCTCTCACGTGTGCTGGTTTCTCCGGTGTATGTTGGCATCGACTACGCTGCGATGGCCGCCGAGCAACGTGCTGACCCGGACGTCCTTGCCCTTCAGTCAACAAAGACGGGCCTCGTGCTGGAGGACACCCCAGTGTGGGACGGCGGTCCGCACCTTCTTTGCGACATTTCCACCGGCCGCCCCCGCCCGGTGGTTCCCCGTTCGTGGCGTCGTCGTGTTTTTGACTCGGTGCATGCCCTCTCTCATCCCGGCGTCCGGGATCTCGGTCAAGCTGGTCAGCGCCAGGTTTGTTTGGCCAGGCCTTCGCAAGACGGTGAAAGAATGGGCGGCGGTTTGTATCCCATGCCAACGCTCGAAAATCCACTGGCACACACAGGCACCCCTCAAACCTTTCCGTGTCCCGGGTAGGCGTTTCGATCACGTTCATGTGGACCTGGTTGGTCCCTTGCCGCAGTCACAGGGTTTCACGCACCTTTTGACTGTGGTGGACCGCATAACCAGATGGCCAGAGGCAGTACCCCTGGCGTCCACGACAGCGGCGACGGTGGCCAGGGCATTTTTGTCAACGTGGGTTTCACGTTTCGGCCCCCCTGACATTACCTCGGACAGGGGCCCCCAGTTTGTTTCTGAGCTTTGGTCTGCTATGGCTGACGGCCTGGGAGTCAAGGTCCACCGCACCACAGCATACCACCCGCAAGCTAATGGGATGTGCGAACGGTTTCACCGGTCACTTAAGGCCGCGCTCCGGGCTTCCTTAACAAGTGGCGACTGGGTCGACCGTCTTCCGTGGGTTTTGCTGGGATTGCGTAGCGCGGTTAAAGAAGACCTCGGGGTTTCCCCGGCTGAACTGGTCCTCGGCCAGCCTCTCCGGGTCCCTGGGGAATTCTTACCTGAGAGTCCTCCCCCATGTTTCGATACCTCTTTGTTGCCTTTTCGCCCCCCAAGAAACTCATTTCCTGTTCCTGGTCCTGTGCACCACTGCCTGCCTGACACTTTTGTTCCGAGTTCAAACTCTGCTCGTTTCGTTTTCATCAGGCACGATGCCCATAGGACTCCGCTGCGTCCACCATATGACGGACCATACAGGGTTCTTAAACCAGGCAACAAACATTTCATTTTGGACTTTGGCGGTCGGCAGGAAGTTGTCTCTGTTGACAGACTTAAGCCTGCACATGTTATGCAAGAGGATCAGGTGGTCCCGGCCCAGGCCCCAGTTGATGTGGGAGACGAATAAAGAAGGAGTGAGAACTGAGAGCTCTGTGTCGTTGATGCTTACCTCCACAGTACTTCTGGGCTGCTCAAATCAAAGCGGCAATGTTTTATTTTGTTAATGAGCAAACTCCAGTGTGGGTTTCTATGGAGTCTATAGAAATCAAAATTCCCCCTAACTTATATCTTTACTCAGCCGACAGGAAGACACTAAATATGCAAACTAAGAACCCCTTTTTAAAAAACACTATAATGATCTGGTTAGAAACACATAACTACTTGGGAGAAATGATCCAACTGTCTCGGTTTACTCTGATATTTGGAAATAACAGCTTTCTTCCTGGTAGGGCGGATGCAGGATTTAAATTTTGGTTCGATCAAGGTATAAGAAAAGTGTCTGATAAATTTAGGAATAATACTTTTATGTCTTTTGAACAACTTAGAAGTACTTTTTCTATTCCTGTCAAACATTTTTTTTAGATTTCTTCAATTAAGACATTTTATTTTATTTTATTTTATTTTATTTTATTTTTTTTTTCTCTTTTTTGGAAGTGACATCAGAAACAGCAGCATGTGACATCACGTGATGGCGGAGCTTCAGTTCATCCTTTGTCATCCTTTTTTTTTTTTTTTTTTTTTTTTAATAGGACAGGGGGAAAGAATGAAAGAAAGAGGGGGAGAGGAAGAAAGAAAACCAAAGGGGAGAAGAGACGGTGAGAAGGGGGGGAAGAGAGAAAAAAAAAAAAAAAAAAAAACTCCTGGGTCACCTGTATGGAGAGAAAGAAAAACAAAAAAAACAGGGGAGACAGCAAACAACAAAGAGCAACATAATAATAATAATAAAAAAAAAGCACCATCACAATAAACTAGCTAGTCATAGATATCAATAGTTACTAAATAGTAAACGATATTGTGCAGCACGCAAGATAGACAGCGCACAATGTGCTTTGAGGCAGCAGCCAAGAAAGCTGTAGTCCGCATCTGTGAATACCCATGTGTACACCTGTGTGCATACCTGTGTGGATCAGCATGCTTGCATTCCAAAGGTTTCTCCATGTAATGATCTGCTAGAGAGTGTGGGGAGCCACAGCCCTGTCCTCTATGGTATCAAGCAGGTATGGAGGAGATCAAAACTCCAGACATCCAGAGGCCCCCAGAACACAAGAGACCAAGGAAGACCCACAGAGGGGCAGCCGCGCCACTGTCCCAGTAAGAGCTAAGGAGAGTCCCAGATGAGGGCTCACCCAGCAGCCGCGGAGCAGAAGTCAGGGGGAGTTGCAGTGACGCGCCCGTGAGCTCCGCCGGCAGCCAGCTGTGCCTGAGTGACCGAGCCCCAGACCGAGAGGCCGGGGACACCCCACCTCCAAAGTGGCCCGAGCGAGCCCCAATAAGCGGCCGCCAAGGAGTGAGCCGGTGTGTACCCGGACGCCCACCCCCAGATACAAAGAACCACCAACGCACCGATACCTGAGGGAGTCCGCCACCGGCAGGGGAAGTGGTGGTGGGTGGAGATAGGCCTCCAAACCTTGGAGGGCCCGAGATGTCCCCAGAGAGGTGGCGTCTAAGACATTTTATTCTAACCACACAAGGTGACAGCTTAGAAATCCCCACCTCCTCCTCTCTAGAGAGCACAGTTATAAAGCATCTAAATGGGAGAGGCCGAGTTTCTGCATTGTATAAATTATTTATGGAAAATTCCAAAGAATCAACAGAGTCTATTTTAGAGGCTTGGAGGAAGGATTTGCAAATGGATATATCTGATGATGAGTGGTATAAATCATGCTCCTTGGCCCAGAGTCAGACATTTAATGTGCAATCTAAACTACTTCAATATAAATGGTTAACAAGACTCCGTCAAAAATGCATCATTTTAACTCAAACATCCCAGACTCCTGTATTAAGTGTGGAGTGGACAGGGGCACTTCATTTCACAGTACATGGGAGTGTCCACATGTGAAAATCTTTTGGGAAAAGGTAATAAATCTGTTAAGTCAAATCACTGGTGACGTGATTCCACTTCATCCTAAAATATGTATTTTAAATATATACCCGCATTGAGTTTTTCCTTTCCAGTCACCTTTCTCACTCACTATGTGTTAACAGACCTCTCTGCATTGAATCATATCTGTTCTTAACCTCTGTCTCTCTTCCACAGCATGTCTTTTATCCTGTCTTCATTCTCTCACCCCAACCAATCACAGCAGATGGCCCCGCCCCTCCCTGAGCCTGGTTCTGCCGGAGGTTTCTTCCTGTTAAAAGGGAGTTTTTCCTTCCCACTGTTGCCAAAGTGCTTGCTCATAGGGGGTCATATGATTGTTGGGTTTTTCTCTGTATCTACTGTACAATATAAAGCGCCTTGAGGCGATGTTTGTTGATTTGGCGCTATATAAATAAAATTGAATTTTGAGGTGTAACATCGCAAAAACTGAACGATTTGAAGATAGGGATTTGGTTTTGACTTGGAAGCTGGAGGTTTGCAGAGTTGAGTCTCCTGATTTGTGTTTAGTTTTGTGAAACTTTTTGTATTGGTTTTACATTTGACAACAAACTAAAAAAGGAAATCCACTGCAGACGTACTCATTGTTTTAATGTTTATAGTGTTATGTCAAACCGCGTGGATCCACTGGGCATAGGCATAAAAGGCACCTGATACCAAAGTTGCAGGTATGAAAACCCTGTACCAGAAGTGAAAAACTAGGTGGCTGTAGCTCAGAAGGTAGAGCAGATCATCTGCTGATTGGAAGGTTTATGGTTCAATTCCTGGCTCCCCCAGTCTGCATGGGTGTGTTGGATAGTGCTTTGAGTATTCCAGGAGAGTAGAAAAGCACTATGTAAGAATCAGTCCATAATGGTACAGGTTAGCAGCATGTTTGTACAAACACTGCAAGTTGACTGCAACATAAAAAAAGTTAGCACCTTATTCCTCTTGATGAAAACTCAGGAAATATCTGCATTTGTACTTTCCCCAATCCACCAACTTGCACCATTGAGTTTATTGGCGTATGGATTAAATACATGATGTGAAGCATGGAAGAACAGAGACCGCTTTTAAGAGCAGAATTCAGATCTATTTATTATATTTCCATCATGCATTCATTTCATGCTGAATATGTGCAATACATACACAGCTGTATGTTAAGTGTGGCACAATACCAACAATATGCTATTTGTATAAACACAAAAAAATATGGTAAAAGCGAAAGGATGTGAAATTATTCTGAAATTGATGATGACGTCAGGGTTTCTCTCTTCAAGCTGCAAAAGAAGCAATAATTTAGTGAAGCTACAGTAATTATTTGTTGCTTTTTCATTTACCTGAAAAACTGTATTAAAATATCAGGTTATTGTCAAATTGGTGCACATTTGTTGGACAGGCAAAAAAAAAAAGGCTTCCTGTAGGTGTTCCTGTTTGTAGTTCTAAAGTATTACCTCACGGGTAGAGGAATTCCCTCTCAGACAGCTGACCTTCTCAGTGTGGATAGAGGTATTCATCTTCAGCCCGGTTACCTGAGAGAGAAAAAGAGCCGGTAAAAAGACTGAGGGTGACTCTCTTTACATGTCCAACACACTTAAAACTTCAGTGCTTCAAGTCCTGTTAACTGCTCAGTTTGTTGTACAGCTCCACTAAGGAGCAACATGTGTTGGTGTGCTGTGCTCGAGTTTTACTTGGCTCATAGTAGTCATAGAGCAGGACCACAGCAGGCTTCAGGTTGTCCACTGGGAACTCCTCTATGAGGTCCAAGCTGTGTTCTACAGGTGTGTCCTTCACTAACTGCACAGGAAAAGACACAATGCACTCGTTAACAAGTACAAAGATCATCATCTGGTATTTCTCACTGTGATGTCCTCTCACCTCTCGTAAGTACACCACAACATGATCTTCCCTTTGTTCAACACGATCCACCAGCTGGGCACCTTTGAGCTGTGAAAAGACAATGTTTAGTTCAGTTATCTTCACTCTCACTGTGGGAATTCTTACAAAATTCCTGTGAGGAAAACGTCATAACTGACCTTGTCATAAGACTCCGGGTCTGGGACGTGTCCAGAGAGCAATTTGATATCCAGGATCACCATGTTTGTAGTGCTCTGCGTTCCAGTGTATCTGCAAAGAATCACTCATGTTACTGACTGGTGCTAAGCATAGGCTATCTGCTGATTTAGCATGCTGCTAAAACAATACCTAACCCTACTTCCTGGATAGGTTTCCAACAACTACGCCACAGCAGTCAGTTACACTTGCACTTTAATGTCCATCAATTTTACAGTATCTGCAGCCTGCTGTGTGATCGGTTAGCATAACTGAGACTAGCCTCGCCCTCCAGACCAATCACTATGTTTGTGATTGGAAAGGAAGGTTGTTGTTGGGGTTTGGAGTAGAAACTACTACATTTCTCAGATGCACATCCAGCAGGGCCTTACATTCCTCTACTGTAGCAGTAATGTGCTTACTGAGTACTTACTGGGACTTTATCAGCAGAGTGAGTTTGGGTCGGGAAGACTGACTGTTGTGGTTATACTGCACGTTAACCTCCACGCTCAGAGTTGAGGAACCATAAGGATTTGGGATGTTGTACCGAACAGCAATCTGAAACAAAGTTAACCAAGAAAGATTTTATATTAGGATTTCTGCTCTATTTTCCTATAAAATATGTTAGAAGAAACAGATGTAGTATGTAGCATAGATTAGGTGGCTCCTGCACAGGAGGTACAGGTCACCTACTGATCGGAAGGTTGGTGGTTCAATCCCTGGCTCCTGCAGTCTGCATGTCAAATATCCTTGGGCAAGATACTAACCCCAAGTTGCTCTCCGATGCATCCATCGGAGTGTGAATGGGTGTGAATGGCGTTAGAAGCGCACTCAGTTTAGAGACAGTGCTTGTGAGAATAGGTGTGAATGTGGCATGTTGTATACAATGCTTTGGGTACTAGTAGAAAAGCGCTATATGAGAATAATTACAGTAACACAGAGTAAACTTGGCTTAAAAGAAAAAAAATCGCCATTGGCTACAGTTTTGACTACGCTAACATTTATTTATTTAATTTAAATGACAAGTGAACAGTGACTTCATCTTTATTTGGAACAACCAGGTTGATATGGGCACTGACCTGCACAGAAACACTTGTGCTGCCTTTCATCTCCACGATGTACTTCCCTGCTATGTTTTCCACTATTATCTCCTCCTGGTAGAGCAGTCTGTTGTTTCGGTTGACGTGGAACGTAACCTGGCCACCAGGAGTAGCAACTGCCACTTTGCTTGAGCCTCCTTTTTCTGAGCCCTCTTTGCTTGAGCCCTTAAAACCGAACACCTCAGTGGAGTAGAATGCCAGAGCCTGAAGAGCCACCACTGTGTCCTATATAAGATGCAAATACAAAACAGAAACTACTTTGAATACGGTATATTCATATTAATATGAACATTCTCTCACTCACACACAGTAAACACTGGACTGAACATTGTTGCAATCATGGGCAATCACTACCTGGGCTGACCTAACTGAGGCTTTTATATACACTCTATGGGAGTTCACTACCTGTGTTGAGGAGAAGCCTCCATAATAGGTCTGCTGCTCAGTCAGCCACCTCACGATGCTGAAGGCATAAGCCAGTTCTTCACTGGTCGGGGAAGCACTGATTTGGGCCAACAGCACGTAGGAGCTGATCTCCACTGACAGGGAGGCGGACGTTTCTGTTGATTTCTGAGTCCAGTAGATGAAACTGCCTGAGAGCCGCACACAAACAGACACAGAGACACGACGTAAGCTGCATTTCTGATGACGAGGGATTGATGGGTTCCTGCATGAGGCACCTTCACCTTGCTTTTCTGCAACCTTGTCGAGGTACTCTAGAAGGTGAGCGCGGGTCTCCACGTCTCCTGCCAGGGTGAAGACGTACGCCAGCAGAGCTGTAGTGTAGGTGTTGCTGAGGTCATTCATGGAGTCTTTGAGGCAAGCCAGGCTCTTCTTCACCACAGAGTTCTTTAACAATTTTCACAATTAATGTGTCAGAACAAAATTCAGTATACTGATCAAAACAACAGGAACAAGTTTCAGAGTTACATGTCAGCAGTATGTCAGTGAACATGGTCTTATCTCCCTGCAGCAAAACAGAACAGATGTTGATGTCTTTTATGTGCATAATAGCAGTCAGTGAGTGAAATACTTTTTAATTATCACAGTGAAGAATGAAAATGTTTTTGTTATGAGATTTGTTTTTAAATAAAGCTGATAGTTGAGGCTGGATCAGGTGAGCCCTTAGTTACGTTGCAATTGGCCTTGATCTTATACTTTCTGTTGTGAACCCCTTAAAACTTCTTCTGTCATACTGCTATAAAATAATAACCACAAATGAATAGAAAAATAAATTCAAATTACACATCAAAAGACTAAAGTCAAACAGGGGGGAAAAGCCCCCAAAAGACAAAGGCAAACACGCCACGGCTCTCTGTCCACAGATGTCAGCATTATAAACCCGTGGTGTGACCTAGTGAGCTTTTCAGTTCAGCAGGATACGTCATCATCTCCAAAGGAAGAGCACACACATGTGAATTCTTTCAGCCACAGGGGCATCTACCTACTTTTGCATATTTCTTATTCTCCAGAAACGTCGCAGTGATGTACGCAGTGAGAGTGACTTCGTCCGACACGCCACCCTGTGGATAGAAAACCATCAAAGAAACTTTATCAGCAATGTGCCTCCAACGTGCAGGGATGTGAATTTCTAACCTGCGCATATTGTAGACGGTGTGAGTGTCGTGTTTCAAAAATGTGTCCTACATATTCTAATAAACAGTAGAGGTTTTAGATATGGGCGACATGGGCGGTTGCCCGGGGCAGCATCGTGGTTGGGGGCGGCATCACGGGCATCGGGAAAAAAAAAGAAGAAAATGCTCGTACTCATGCTCCCCTGACGTCAACCAGCGCATACTGGGAATAGCATAGGCACCGATCGGTTTCCTATCGCCCATTTGCTGGGAGTAAGGGCGCCCTCCGTTTGCGAGGTGCGCCTGCTGCTTGCGGCTCAGAGAGGAGAGGGCGGGGCTGCGGGGGAGTCTCTGACCGGCTGGAGGGGCATCTAATAACCAACTCGCAAAATAAAACAAAATAAAAACAAACACGAAAACACCAGACTTCATGATACAGACTTATAATTTGCACCGATGTTTTTTCGAAATTCTATATTAAAAAAAAAAAAAAGCGAGAGCCCTCGGTGCGCCTGCTCGCTGCTGAAGTCAAAGTAAACTTTATTGTCATCTCCGCTACAGACAGTCCAGCAAATAGAGAGACGAGACGACGAGGCTCCAGTTGCAGCTGTGCAAGTAAACAAACAACAAATATAAGAAGAGTAAGAAAATAAATATACACTTTAGGACTCGGGGTAAAGGATCAATAACAATTTAAAATTTACAGTTTGATGATTTAAAGTCTCACACAAGCCATCGAAAGGGGAGGGGCCAGCTGCTTCCAGATAGAGCACATTTCATTCATAATGATGTAAATCCAAGCCCACTATGTGTTCATGATCTGAATCCTGGGTTGTGTGAAATCCCAGAAATACACCTCAGACAAAGTGAATCTGTGAACTAAGGTGTAGGTGTGTTAGGTTATGTTGTGGTGATCCTCGAGTCCTCGAGGAGTTGTGTTCATACCGGAGTGCAAAATTCAAACCAATGTAAGATGGACAAGAAAAGTTCAAAGCCATCAGGTGCTCAGTTTAGAAAAAAGAGAAAAGAAGAGGAGGAGAAACGAGCAACAGATGCAGGTAAGCAGACGTGTGATTGGATAATGGCAGCTCATCCTGAACCAATCAGAGTCAGAATACTTTATTAATCCCTAAGGAAATTATGTGGGTTACAGTTGCTTCAAGAATAAATGGTAAAAATAGCAACAGTAACAGACTAAACTCCAAACAATACATCATGTTACAGATTTTAATATTAATTGTCAGTTGTTGATTTGTCCAGTTCTCATTGTGTGGCGAATTATGATGGCTGTTTGGTAGCTGTTTGCATACAATGCATACTTCATGTGTGTGTGTGTGTGTGTGTGTGGGGGGGGGGGGGGGGGGGGGGGGTGCCAGAGGGAGTGTTCGCCCAGGGCGCCAAACAGGCTAGGACAGCCACTGCTAATAAATGTAGCTTCTACCTCCAGATCCAGTCATTGTTTACATATTGTAATGTGATCTAGGCTGGTATTATTTATGGATTATTCTATGAGTAACAGTTTTCTAAGTTCTGACAGGCAGTTTCATGCTATACAAGTGTACCTTCATGCCAATGTGAATGAGTCTCCCTGACATTTTAAAACAGCCATTTTCTCGTTGTTGATTTTCCAGCCATGTGTTAGACTCTTCAATGTTTCTGGGATCGATGTGAATGAATTTCTCAGCTCGTGCAAAACATTTCACCACAAAAGCAGTCAGCCTGAAAACAAGTAAAAACACACAAAAAACTACAGTTTTATTACCGTTTAAATGTAATTTAAATATTTTTGGAAATGCGAGTGAGAATGATAACAGGATGAATCACATTTCATGAAGAGGCAACAAACTCACAGCAATTTCTCTTGTGTCTTAAATGTGGGACACCATATAACTGTGTGAATAACGAGTGATGTTCTCACCAAGTGCTTCCCTCCCCTGTTCCAAATGCACTGTAAGAACCATCAGTATGCTTGTATGTCAGCTGATTTTGGTAGCCTGTAAAAGAAAAGAAAACTGATGTACGTGACAGAAAAACAAAAACATGAGCCTCTGAGAAAGAGATACCACACTCTTTGGAAAACTTATTTTCTTATTTTGGTTTAGAAATTCTTATCTCACTGAGTGATTACTTCATACTAGAAGTGAGGAAAAGCAAAGCCCAAATGTAAGTGAAGGAGGGTGTAACATGGAGATTTCCCTGCAGACATGCTAACAGATATCAGGTTGTAAGCTGTTTGGATGGGCTTGAGAAAAAAGCATGGCTGATTGCGCTGGTCTGTGCAGAGTGAACAACATCAGACTCCATCTCGTTATTCTGGTGAACCACCAGTGCACAAGTGATCTACAAACCCTGACAGCAAGTAGGTGAATTCTCCCATTTCAATATCGCTAGCTATCAATAAAGAACAACTTACTGCTTAAAAAAACCGAATGAAAGTGAATGGTACATTGGTTTCTAACATAAAACTACTGAATGCAGTCAGCGGCAGTACAAAAGTGACCAATTTTTTAGTTTTAGTCTCTTTTTTTCCCAGTGAGTCGTCAGTTCTGAGATTAATAATTATCCCTCACGTCATACTGGGCTCTTTTTGTGCCACTTTTTTCATTCGTATGAACGCCATTTCCGCTGTGTTGGGTGTAGCATAGCCAAACTTGCCACCCGGTTTCGTTTTTGTAAAAAATTCAAATTTTCAGTCTGATTTTCTTACATCAGCCTAACACGGCTTAGCAGCAAAAATACTCACACTCATCACCCTAGGGACCGTTTTGTGCCCCATTGAAACCCATTATAAACGCTATTTTTCACGGCAAAAAAATTACGGTCAAATCGATCGTGATCGGTTATGTTTCCGTTTCCGTTTGCAGTACTGGCCTTAGAGTTGTAATTTTTTTATTTGTCCACCGGGTGGCGCCCTTGCTCCACATTTGACCCCGGGCTGGAAAACAGCGGACTGCTTAAACAGGCCTGCGGGAAACGAAGCCTCATTTCCGGCGTGCAGCAGCGGCTTCGCCCGCTGATCGGGCGGGACCATTTTCGGCCCCTAGGACCGTTTGAGGGTGCATTTTTTTTTTAATCAACAGGAAATGACGTATTTGTTGTGACGTGGTACCGGACGTGTGTGTTGGAAAAAGGGGTCCGACGCAACATGCCCCGGTCATCGTCGGGAGTTAACCCGGGAGGATGCACTGATTTCGGCCTAGAGGAGGAGCATTTGCTGCCTGGAGACCATTTTCTGGTCCTGAAAAAAAAAAAAAAAGGCGATCGAAATGAAGGTTGGTGCCAATCTTTAGTCCATCTAAAGGCCTAATTATAATAACAATCAAATATTACTTCAAATGTTTTTTTTAAAAAATATTTCGTTTTGTTTTGGGGGGCTAAAAAAAACGGTGCGCTCATGTAATTAAACTGCGATTAAAAGGGTTAAAACCCCCGAAATATAATTAAAACTTTACATGGATAGTTCAGGGAGAAGTAGTTTTAAAAGACTGGCTAATTTAAAGTGGAAAAAAATATGAATATATAATCTTTTTATAGCATTTTTCGGGCGTGGCAGAAAATGGTCCCCAGGGTGATGAACGTAAGTTTTTTAAAGGATGACGTGATTAATTAGCTAACATAAACCAATGCAAGCTGCAACCAACCACTGTACTGTCACAAGATGACGCTACAAAACCAGAACCAGAACTTTAAGCACTTATTTCTTGAATCCAGGTTCCTATTCAGAGTAAATATATCGCAGAGTAGCGCTCCATGGTGTAAAATAGGACAGGGAGAGACTAGCAAACATGTCTGAAGCACTACACTGAGGATACGTCATCATAAGCTGAAAGCTGCATGGCTTTCTGTGCTCTGCACACTGTGGTTGTGGTACTTTTACATATAAATGAGGATCTGTTACAGAGGAGTTCACACAATCAGACACATCTTGATGTTGCACAATGGCTCCTAAAAGAATATTTCGGAGTGCGGCTTGAGGAAAAAAAGATAAAAGTCTGTATGTATCGATTCTATCTGAATAAATTTGACAGTTGAGTTTCTTACCAGAAACTTATGTATGAACATACTTAACAGTAAATAGACACAGTTCATTTTAACCTGAGATAACAGATTTAAATGATGATGATGATGTTTCTCTGAGAACATGCTTGTTTTTTGTCAGCCTGTTCCCCAACTCAAGGGGAATTTTTGATTGATTGTATGGCTGGCATTAGTTGTTATCTACTTACCAATGTTTGTGTGTGTGGTTTTTGTTTGTTGTTTGTTTTGTGTTGCAATTTAGAGTTGGCTTTTAATTTTGAACAGATTCAATTTCATATACACACAGTAGTTTTCACCTGGCAAGCACTGGCTTAAAGTAATGAAGTTCTCCTTCATTTTAGCTGATGTGTTTGTCATTAGAACACGCTTTATTGGCTGTTTGCTTTACAGCATAAGTAGAACTGCAGCATCATGCATAATGATAAGAGCTAGTGTTTTTCTCACAACATTAAAAAGGTGTTTTGGTTTGCTATTTTAACATAAAACCTATGAAATGTCCAAATTGCTCAAAATTCTGCTCATATTTTATTAATATACATTTTAAAATAAAATAAGAAATGTAATTCATTTGCCTTTTTCTACTTTGTGTATATGTGTTCCTCTTCATCTAGTTATGAGCATGTGTGTGATTTGTATATAGAAAATCCTTCAGAGCCTTCAGTTTTCAGGCCCCTCTTCTGTGGAACCAGCTTCCAGTTTGGATTCAGGAGACAGACACTATCTCTACTTTTAAGATTAGGCTTCAAACTTTCCTTTTTGCTAAAGCATATAGTTAGGGCTGGACCAGGTGACCCTGAATCCTCCCTTAGTTATGCTGCAATAGACGTAGGCTGCCGGGGGATTCCCATGATGCATTGAGTTTTTCCTTTCCAGTCACCTTTCTCGCTCACTATGTATTAACAGACCTCTCTGCACTGAATCATATCTGTTATTAATCTCTGTCTCTCTTCCACAGCATGTCTTTATCCTGTCTTCCTTCTCTCACCCCAACCAATCACAGCAGATGGCCCCGCCCCTCCCTGAGCCTGGTTCTGCCGGAGGTTTCTTCCTGTTAAAAGGGAGTTTTTCCTTCCCACTGTCGCCAAAGTGCTGCTCATAGGGGGTCATATGATTGTTGGGTTTTTCTCTGTATCTATGAAGCGCCTTGAGGCAACTTATGTTGTGATTTGGCACTATATAAATAAAATTGAATTGAATTAAATTGATTGCAATATCTTTAGCTTTTAGTTTGGTTCACAAAACTTCAAGATTTTATTATCAACATTTTCTACTTAAAGTATGTTTAACTCAGCTGGTAGATCTGGCTTTGAAATGTCCTAACCTAGGCATGACTTTTGCTTTCCTTGCTTTAGCTTTAGAGAAGTGCTGCACTCACCAGTGATTAGATAACTGGTAGCCTTTTCCTCGATGGTTGAGGTGAGCTGCTGTGTGTCTTTCAGGTACTCGAGGATGAAGATGTTGGGGGCGAGGAGAGCCATGTTCTGCTCTCCACATCCACTTGGCAGCTGCAGCAGACTGTCGAGGTTCTTCAGAGCCCGACCGAGAATGTCACCTGATGGAAAAAAGTCTCACTAAAGCTGAACATGTAACTAACCCATCATCTAATTTCAAATGAGTGAAAACATGCCAACAACCTAGAAAAATACCAAATACATCAAATGCAGTACTTTGTTGTAATCCGATGGTACTTTGAGTATGCTTGCTAAGCTTAAAATCAACTCATGAACTTCTAATAGAGCAATAGGTAGGAAAAAACAGCCTCACAGCATAGTCTTTTAATATTAATTGAAACATTATTTATATATCATATGTAATTTTTCATGTAGTAGGTTTACCCAGGACTGATATAAAAGCATGGGCAGAATCTTCAATCACATTGTACGGAAGTTCAACCAGAACTTCTTCCCTCACAGTTTTTCCTGCACACAGACAAAAACAGCCACGTTACATGGGGAAGAGTACAAGTGTGGTCATTTCTTCTATTAGTTTAGTGAAATGAAGTTAACATTTATTGAAATAGTGGTATTAAAAGAAAACTGCTCTACTAGGCGATAGCCTTAGAAAACCATGCTGACCTTCTGGGAGTAGTAGCAAGTTGAAGGTCTTTGTCACCTCAACTCCCTCTGGCTGAGGGACATGAAGATATAGCATTAACATTTATACCAAGATGGATTGACTTTCTCCCCCCCAAAAACTAAGGTGGTGAACACATTAGCATCTTGTGTTTATGGCACCAACCTTCACTATGAGGGGTTTTGTCACCACGTCGATGCGACCTCTGTCTGGAACAGTTACGGCCCCAGAATCACATAAATCCACTGAAGCCACTGCCTCAGCAGACACAGTCACTTCCACAACCCCTAAAACACATCAGCGAAAATGACTTTCAAAATCCTGCAAACGATCAAACCCTCGTTATTCAAGGGATCTCAGTGTCTAATGATTCAAAGGAGAAGTGGTGGGAAAAGGGGCACATGGCTCCTTCACACTGAGACCCTCTAGCATTTGCTCCAAAGCTTGACCCTCACCTAAGGCCGATGGGGTCAAGCTCCAGCTGAAGGTCTTGCGCTTGCTGGCACACAAACAAGATGTGGTTTGGTCACCAAACAGGGAGGTGAGGGTGTAAAGTGAGGAAGATGCTGGTGTTACAGTGATCTGTTCCAGGGACAAACAATACATTTTAAATATAGACTCTTTTGAGGAACAGGTTTAAATGTGCTCAGTATTTTCATTCATCTCAGAAATACTGAAGTTTTTCTTTAGTAATTCTGTGATTCTTTGCTGCTCGTCAGAGTTTAACTAGCAGCACAGATTACCATCATGCAGCTGGTCAGGTAGCTGAAGACAGTTGCCTTCAGTTCAAAGAACTCCCCCCGGATGATAGAGTAGGGCATGGTGAGCTCGAGGAAGAAGGGCTGGAAGACTTTCAAATCTTCACGAGGAGCCAAACCAAAACCCTCAGAAGACAAGCAGAAAGCCTCCGTCTCCCAGGTGGTGATGGTGTCTGGGACGGTGAGGGTCATTTCCTCTGTGCCCGATTCTCTGAATCAGCCCAAACACACAAGAACATTCTGTCAGGGGCTAAAATATACTCAACAAAACGTTTTTGCAGTGTGTTTTAAATGATGCAGTATTGGACACATTTTTGCTGAAGAACTTCTAACAATAGCAGCACAAATGTTTAACCTCTTAAGCCCCAACGTCCCCTGATATGGGGGCAAAAGGCAGGAGATCAGTTAGGCTTGAGAGGTTAACTGAAGCTACAATTCCAAATCAGTGATTGTTAATTTATTTCAAACAGGTAAACAATATACAGGTACATTTAGAAAAGAAAATAAGAGAGAAAAAAATACTAAACAAAAGTCAGCACATTTCAATATTGCTACTGTTCTGATTCAGTTACATGTCGAGAGGGAAGAAGGAAACACTTATTTAATCCCACCCCTTTGCCATAAATGATCAGTTAATATTTAGTTGCTTCCTTACTGATATAACCTGTAACAACAATAGTGAACAGATTTCTGATATACTATACACTATAATATCACATCATGATTTTTTTTTTTAAATAGAGACATTCACTTAATTTCAATATTTTCCTTTTCTTTATAGTTTGAGAAGATCATATTTTTATAACTCTTTTTGAACAGTTTTATGTTTGGACGTCGCTTTAATTCCATATTCAGACTGTTCTACAGTTTCACTCCATGCACAGAAACACAAAAGCTTTTTCTTGTAGTACGGACCTTCCCTGTTTTGAAGTTGCAAAAACTCCTTAAATTATAACTTCCTTCATCATCAAAAAACAAAATGCACATAAAAATACTCCAAATCTTGATGGGAGAACTGGTGAATCTTTGGTTTCATTATGCACTCAAAGACTTTTCTCAAGCACTTAATGTTTATCAAATCAGTTTACAACACAAGCTCACCTAACGTCTACCAGATCCCATATCCAAGTCTCTGGGAAGAAAGTACGGACTGTTTTTATGGGTGAAATGTCAGGAGGAAGTGCCGGAGCACCAGAGGCAGCTGCATCTGGTATTCTCTCTAATATGTCCAACTTGTATACTTGATAAGGACCCTTCCAAAAGCACTGGTCTACAAAGAAAGCAGAAAAAGAGATTGAAACAACCATAAAGATAACTGCTTCATTTTTCTTTCAAATGATCAGCATCACTCTTCAAAGTCACCTCGATAGTATTCTCTTCCTTTGTACTTGAGGCATGAAGGCAACTGAATAACCAAGTTGGTTGCCATCTTCAGTCCTACACTCTACATAATCCAGCACATACAAATAGTTCATTACAGGAAAAACAACAAAAAGCTTTTTACTAAATATGACTTACAGGTACGTATGCAGATTACCTGGAAAACAGTGTGGGCATCATTTCTGCCACTCTCAGGAAACGGCAGAATTGATCTTTTTGGTCTCACTTCCATGCACTCTATAGGATCTTGAACCTCATATGGGACATAGGTTGCTTTCCTGACAGGAAGCAAGTCATAAATCTGAAAGAAAATATGTATGTATGATCTTTCTACTGTACACTCTTACTCTTGCCAGCTGTTCAAAAGAGAAAAGGAGGGGCTGTGCATTTGGTATTGAGCCTTCAACATCCAACATCCCACCTGACCTGGTGGTCGTTAAAAACGCTGTTACCTTTTCAGCATTCAGAGTCTTCCCCGGCTCCTTGATGAGGACACTCTGGTCGATGGCACTCACACCACACAGAGAGTGCGGCAGGGCCGTCACCTGGAAGTTGGTCTCATCTCCTGGGACAGCTGAAGGTGGTACAAAATGTACCGACACCTGATGCACACAAAACCCAAATGAAACCATCCAGATGTTAATATGTGAGGTGAACTCTGGTGGTGAACAAAGGTGAACTTTGAACAAATATTTGGCAAGTAAAATCATGTGATACAAATGGATCTGACTGTATTCTGTATAAATAAACACCTGTAATTCGAAATGACCTCAGGTTTTGTAATGTTTTGTAAAATCTAATCTAAAATAATGAACATGGAAACATTACAATTTGGCATAAAATGATAACAATAATCTTTTTGAGTTGAGGTTACTCACTTTGCAAAGTACTAAAAATTAGTTTTAGTAAAATTAGCAACATTTCAATTTCAAAAAATCTATTTTAAGTTGAAAAGAAGATAATTATTTATAGATTTTTTTCATCATTGTAATTTTCTGTTTGAATACTTTGAACATTGAGCTGGACAGGTGACCGATGGATAGGTACAGAAAACCATATAAAAAGTGTCACTTCATGGCCCGTGTGACCATGGTAACATGAAAACACCATGCTTACTCAATGTGTTGCTTGCTTGTGGAAAGTTAACTATTTAAACATTTATGGCCAAATTACATATTTGCGCATGAACTGGCGTACTACAGTCAAGTCTGATTTGCATGTGATGGCTCCAGAAATCTTTAACCATGACATGAAAGAATTTTTGCTGGTACACCTACGAGTAAATGTTATTTCAGGTTAGCCTTATTGGCTATCTTGATATTGATAATTTTGTAAAAGCGTCGACTAAGTAATCTTTACTGACCTTGTTAGTGAAGCACTTCTCAGTGGAGAATTCAGCACTGTGAGCGATCACATTCTCACTGGGGAGGACAGCATAAGCCACAATCTGGATGTCTGGTGTCATCTCAGGAGATACAGTCAACTTCAAGGACACCTCGCCCTCATTCACTGAAACACAGAGCATCAAAAGCTACTTTACTGGGAAAATTTGAAAGTCAAGATCAAAGCCATGTTTAGCACACCTGTTTGAGATGTAACTTTAAGCTCTTGATGTCCGTGAACGGAAATAACTCCTCTGGACAAGACCTTGATAATTTTGGAGAAAATGACACAAGGAGACAGTCAGCAGCAAATATTCACTTCCTTTCTTTTTGCCGTTCTGCTTTGGTTCTTTCATGTGACTTGATTGAGTAAACTAACGTGACTGTTAAAGCTATTCATCTTAAATTTTAATGAAAGCACCTACACATTAAAAAACAAACTTTTTTCAATGGTGTGACTTTGACTTTCTTGGTCAAGCGCTTACAAATGATCACACCTAAATAATACCAAAATGTTACCATACAGGTTCTTATCATGGTGTAACAGAACGTTCAAACTCCACGCTGTCATTGAATAACATTAAGGCCTTTGACATGCGTCTTTCTACTATGTATTTTCTCACCAGATACATCAGATCCACAGAGCCTGGGGCCTCTCCCACGATCGTGTACCAGATAGATATGGCTTCTTCTGTCTCACACGGAAGAGGTTTGTCCTTCGTCTTTACCTCCAGGAAGCTAACTGTTTTATCATCAGGAGAAGACGGTTTGACCATGGACAAAGTGTGAGTTCCAACCTCAAAGAAAGCAGTTCTATATCCAGCATAATCCAGAGTCGGCGCCAGGCTTGCCTGGTTGTGGAACAAAACATAAATGAACGAAGGAGGGGAACATTTGGGCAGAAAGTTTTAGCTGTTCATGAAATCACAGCTATTTTATATTATAATATATATATATATATATATTTATATTATAAATGTCAGTGCAGCTTTTCACTTACATGGAGTTGGACGTCACCTTTTAATTCGTTTGTGCTAAGTGAGAACACGGCAACACCTTTCTCGTCAGTTTTTACATTTTGTATTGAGCTCAGGGAAATGTCTCCCTCAAAGAGGTACACGATGCGGTCAGGAATGGGTTCACCATTATGATAAACAGCTTTGACCTGTTGAAAGGAAAACGATGATGTGTGGATCCACAGGATTTCAGCTGTATTACAAAATGATGATAACTGAGAAAAACACTTACTTTTCCTTGCACATTTGTTCCTGGTTCATAAATGTCGGGAGTATCAACAAAAGACACTCTTCCAAGGACATATGAAATCGTTATGCTTTGCTTTTGTGATATCAAAACACCTGAAAAAAAAGCAATAGATATGATATATTGTTACAATACACCAAAGTGCGTCGTTACAATAAACTAAATATGAATATAGTCTTGCCTGTGCCCTCCTCTTCCATTTTAACGGTGATGTCCAGGATATCGTTCAGTGCTGTTGAATCAACTTTGTTGAAGTTTGACATGTTGACGGTAAAAGTGGTACAGCCTTCCTTATCTGCCTAGAATATATTGTGAAAACAAAATAAAAGTTGATATTAGCCGTTTCTCAGCACGACAGCCATGGTGATACCCGTCATCCGAGTTTGCTCCAAGAGTTTAGCAAAGCAAATCATTCAGATCTGACACAAACATCACATATATGCACATTTAAAGCAGTGGATCAGACAGTCTTCAGACAAAACAAGCCTAGTGCTGAAGGCCCTAAATACAAGGGTTATAAGTTAGTCGGCCTTACACTTACTATTACTACTATCTTCTTTGCTTTTGCGTTAAAGTAATGACTGATAATATCTAAACACTACTGGTCTGTGCACACTTACAAGGACTAGTTTGACAAATGACTCTTTGAAATTTGCTGCTTTTCTTTTAGTGAGTTTGAGTTTTGCTTTGGGCTGTTGCCGTGAAGTCAAACAATTCAAAAAGGTCAAACCAAAAAATGTTATTAATATTTTTACAAGGATTTTAGAGATTAAAACATTTTAATTTGAAATGTGACTGACAATTTAAGAGAGTTCCCTCTGAAACACGGAAATACTGAAGAAGGCACAAAATACTCGGATACTTGTAGTCTGAGAGTGAGTTGTAGCTTTGCAGGGATACTCCACACCAAGTTTACGTGTGGTAACATTGTAGTGGTTGTATAAATTATGTATATAGTGAATGCGTAGTGCAGGAGTTTACACATTCCCAACAAAAAATGTTTCTGGTTTGCTTCCAGGAGGAGACATAAATCTCTTTGGGATTGCGCCAGGAAAGGCCTCGTGCCTTTAAAACATCACTCAACTAAATGAAATGTTTGTGAATAAGGGAGCAGTTATAATTCCTGCCTAATTTATTTTAATCGCACAAACAAACTTGAGCAGAAATTTGTAATAAAGAAGAAAACACCCTCTATGCGAACTTTGTTTCTGCAGTGATGAAACTGAACCTGTACCTGCTTCGTCTCTGAGTGACACACAGGATTTGTGTCATCATGTGAATTACTCTCATCAATGTGCTCTGCAACTCTGATCCACTCTGAACCGTGAAAATGTCCCAGAGTAGGTCGGCACACACCTACAGTGACCCTTCCTGGCACCGGCTGCTTAAATGTATACCTGTTAAAATTAAAAATAAATACATAAATAAAACAAATAAGAATAAAATCTAGTAGACATCTGTCAGTTTACTTACTTTGAACATATTTGAGCCTTAAAGCTCTGATCTCCAACACTCACTTCGTCAGGCACTTTTATAGTTACATCGAATTTGGGCAAAACTGGGGACAAAGTGTCCGTGTCAGTGTTTAAGCTTCACTGCAAATGGGAAGAGTGTAACAATCAGCCCAACTTACCATACTTCTCCACCGTGAAAGTGTAATATACTTTGGATTCACCCATGGTCACAGTGATTTTGTATATTCCCTCACGAGCCTCAGAACTCAAGAAGTATGAAAGCTGCAGTATTTTGTTATCTGAATTTGTCTTGAGCCACTGCCCGATCCTGTTCCCGCTTGGATCCTGTTACATGCAAAATGAAAGAATATAATTAAGAATATAATTAATAACCAAATACGTGGGTCAAAGAATTATTACTTCTCTCAATTTGACTTTGAAAGGTGTTAATCATACGTATATACAGTGTTGGGGAGTAACGGAATACATGTACCGCCGTTACGTATTTAAAATACAAAATATGAGTAACTGTATTCCGTTACAGTTACCGTTTAAAAAGCTGGTATTCAGAATACAGTTACTTTGTTGAAATAAATGGATTACACGGCGGTACTTTCCTGTTTCATATTGTCGCGGGTCAGGACTGTTTGGGTTTGTTTGACAGCTACGTTCTGTTGTTCCAGGCGGCAGCGCTACGGTTGCCATGGTTACAGTCTCTGCGACTGTGTGTTTCCTGGGTGAGAGAGCGCCTTTTCGTTGTTGTTGTTGTGCTAAGCTAACAGGCAGAATGCTACAAGCATAGCTCTAAAGAATGTAGCATCATGGGCAGTGTAGTCCGTGCTGCAGGGAGAATGGACTGCCATACACGTTATGTGTCTGTGAGCGCGAGGAGGGAGAAAAAGGGGAGTGGAAAGGTACGAGTTGTCGTCGAGGAAAAACGGGAGCTGGAAGCATGTAAATATAATAATAACCACTGCAGCCAAGAAGAGAGCCTGACGAGCCCAGTTGTAAGTAAGCTATTAAGACTCGACTGTACACCGTGTTCGTGTTTTCCTCCGAAACATTAAGCAGCCTTTCAACGCCTCTCTCTGTCTCTCGCAAGAAAAGTTGACCCACACAACAAAGTAAAGCTATTTTTCGGCTACGAGCCGACAGGGACCCCGCCGTATTAGTCAGAGGTCCCTTTACTACAGTTCGGAGTCGCGGACCTTCAGTAATAGTAATAAATCACACAGCAATAGTACATTCACGTTGTTGTAAAAAGCATGATAATATATTAAGTAATCCAAAGTATTCAGAATACGTTACTGTCATCGAGTAACGTAACGGAATACGTTACAGAATACATTTTAGGGCATGTATTCTGTATTCTGTAATGGAATACATTTTAAAAGTAACCTTCCCAACACTGCGTGTATATTATATGTATTCACACATTAAACTCTTTAAATTAATGCCATGATTTGTTAAAAACAACAATAATAATAAAAACATGAATAAAATAAACATAGTACTATGACTTGTGTGTTCATATTGTTTATTTATTTTTAAATGCACTACTGTGTTCTTACCTCCAGTTCGATGATGTCATACTGCAACAAAGGAAGGGAAAAAGGTTCAAAGAGCACAATGGTTTCATGTCATCTTGCAGTGTTACAGTTATTAGGCTTTTTTGTGAGTGCTCCACACTTTAAAATGATAGCGGCTTCAGATGAATTCAGATGAAGATTTATGTAAGCTACATAATGACAGCTGGGAGGTAGAAACCGCCTCTTACGACTTCACTGGATAAGTAATCCAAAATTCATGGAAGTAACTCATTTTCATTGCATTCATTCAAATGCATAAGCTGTCCGTAAATAGGACCTAACAAAGTTTAAACACTCACCAGTGTACTAGCAGGTCTCAGCTTGGAGTCCAGTGTGACAACTCTGAAATGCACTTCAAGACACATCCAAAGAGACTGCGTGAAAAATGATCTCTAGCAGTGTCACAAACCCTAAAGCTCATTATATTCATTATTAATTATATTATATAACTTCTAATGGCTTCTCTGAGTTTAAAACTGTTGATGTTTGGGGATACATTACTTATACTTCCATATCATGCTTATGCTGCATTGTTGGGACAGATAGCATGATTGCTCATTTTTACCTTGTTGTCCGGGGAGATAGATGGGTTTATCTGTTTGGATGAATGTCTGCGGTTTGTAGGCTCTGATCAGGACTTTTCTGACTTCTTCTGACTGAAACCCGCTTCCTTCAACCTTCACCTGAAAATCCATCACCTCTTCATTTGTCACAACAGGAACCTGGAAGCACAGGATATTTGTTTGGCTATATGTTTTAGCCAGTTGCTAAGTGGGCACATGTTTCGAAACTAACTTGGACCTCACACATTTCGCTCTCCAGCTTTTCTATTAAAGTCATGTGGATGATCAAAAGAGAGAAAAATTATTTCAAAAACAAACGGGCTATATATATATATATATATATATATATATATATATATATATATATAAATGCTTCTTTTGGGAAGCTCACCGAAAAAGCAATGCAGGTATGAACATCTTGAATGCACGTGTGCAGTGACATTAGGGTTGCGCTCTTCGCTGTTGATTTCAGGGTGACATTCACAACCACGGGCTCAGTGAGCTCCAGAACGCTGACACAGAATTTGGTCTCAGCTCCAGACTCAAGAACTGCAGGAACTGCCACTAGATATTGCCTGCAGACACAGAGATACACACATACAGCAGTTACCTCTATGGATGTGAAAAAGAAAAAATCTCAAATCAGAATTCATGTGCACCAGTTACAAATTTCACAGGACATAAAAAAAGAATCGATCATAGAGGCAAACTTACGGTCCAGGTCCTGCTTGGCCCACATGCGCCCAGCTGACAAAGGCGCACAACGCCCATGTCCAACTCAGAATCCCAGGTTGACCCATAACTGACTATGATGCTCCTCAGAGTCAGCGTCTGTTAAATAGCTGCCGATGCAGAGGCCCCACCCATCTTCAGCCACACCACAGACAGCACACACCTTTGTTCCCCGTTCCAGGAAAATGAGAAGTAAATATTTTACATATTTCATACTGGTTGACGTGTGCCTTCAACTTTCAGTGGTTTAAATAGAGTTTTTAACTTTTTCATTTGTGCTTTACAAAAGAACTGAAAGAGATCCAGGAGATTGTTTTCTATTTACCCTATCATACGTTACCATAATGATAATTGAGTGATTTGTATATATCATATTTGTATACATTAGAGCTATTTCATACATTTGTAAAATCTGTAACATATTTATAATAATAATACATTTTATTTGAAAACGCCTTTCAAGACACCCAAGGACACTTTACAATAGAATAGAACACATAATAGAACAATGACAAAATGAAGAACAATAAAAACAAAAGCACAAAATAGAATAAACAAACAATAGGTTCACAGTGAATATGCAGATTTAAATAGATGGTTTTGAGTGGGGATAGTGTATTGTTTAAATAGTTTAGTCTGTCACTGTTACTGTCCTGGAGCAATTGTAACCCACGTAATTTCCTGATTGTGATCTGGCTCAGAAATACAGATTTACCATGAAGTTTAGCTGACAGACCTCTGTCACTACATCTATTTTTAGATAGACGAGTGACGATTATCTGCACAAAGACAAGAGGAAAGAAAGCCAAAGGGGAGAGAAAGAGACGCTTTTCCACTTAAGCACTCAAAGCATGTGTCATTCACCCGTTCATATGAGCACTTTTTTCTATACCTGAGTGTTTTCTGTTCAGCATTCACACACATTCACACTCTCAGGGATGCAAACTGGAGACTGGAGCAGCCAGAGATTGAACCATCTACCTATTTTAAAAGATACAATTCTTTAATGCATTAATGTGTATGCATTCCCATTTAAAAAGAATGGAATTACACAAATAGTCATTGGATTGAATAATTTTCTGCTCATTGATCCAATCTAAACACAGGGACCTGGATGTCTGGCCTAAACAGAAGACTTTGGGCTTCAATCGATGGGACAGTCTTAAGCCAAGCTGCAAATGCAGCAGATCAAATTTTTTCAGAAATGAGCTAAGTCTGAAGAAAGGATTTACAGTTATCCCTCCATCATCTATCGCCCTTGGAGTTGTCTGATAAATTCACATAGGCTGTGCAGAGTGCACAAGAAGAAGATACCAAAAAGTCAGAGAAACCAAAACAAGAGTGTGACAACAACAAGGACACTGCTGGAGTTTGGCAAAAATAATGATCTACTTCATTCCCCTTAAATGTCAGCCGCTAAATAATAATTGTGAGCAGATAAGAATGGAGCTCAGCAGCCATCATTATCAATCCCCAAGGCTAAGCACGGCTTTCTGACAGGGTGAGCCACGTGGAGGCACCAGTGTCTGGCCCTTTTAGTGAGACACAACAACAACATCAGAGCCCAGTTTCCTTGACTCTGTGTCAGCATCTCTGCCTGGTCATCTGCAGGCTGCTGTCAGCTTCCTTTCAACTCCAGGTGTAATTTCAAGGGTCTAGTTCCCAAACCACCTACTTCGCTTCAGCTTCACTTCTGACATTCTCATCATTACCTCCAGCAGCAATAAAAGAGACAAAAACACTCCCTGAAGGCATTCAGAGAGCTGGCCTAAAGAAACAGTCAGTGGTGTCAAGGGGGTGGGAGGTGCAGGAGTGGGGATCACAGGGGATAAGTTTACCTTGACATTAATTCAATGAACAAAAAAAGATTTTTAAAGTGACACAGGAGAGAAGAAAAATAACTTTCTGAGATCTAATTTATCATCAGCAATGATCCTAATCCTAGTCCAAAGCCCTTAAACCAACGTCTTTAAGAAAATCAAACAGGACTTTATTTAACCTTCTTTCTATTTGTTTAGAAGAAAAACATATAGCTCTGCATGTGAGTTAGTTTTTTTTAAACATCCATAGTTTCTGATAGCATAGAGTTTGTTATAATTTTACTCCAATGCAAAACCTCTGAAGCCGTCTTATAAAGCACTATGCAAGAGTTTCTTATTTTCTTTCAGAAGTTTAGATTGCTGGCATGCTTACTCATTTTAAAGAGAAACCATTCTGTTTGCTACCATTTCTGTATTATAACTGCTGGGCTCTGTTTAGGGGCTTTGCATTATTTATTTTTCTTGCTTAGGTGCAGCCCGACACAGCAAATCCAGCATGTCCAAATTAACACTGTCAGATTTGATTTCAACACTATTAAAGTGTCTATATGGGTCCACACCAGAGAGTGTTAATTTAACTCTTTTTGGAGAGTTGGTACGTTAACTCTGATTTAGTGTTAAACACCAAATCTGTCTGGAGTTGATAATTTAACACTTGGTGTTAAGAGTTTATATATTAACTCTCAAAGAGTATTTTAGTTTAACTACGTAAGAGTTATCTTCTAATTCATTCTAAAAAGCAGGAATTTTACTGTTCTGAACTTCTAGACATTTCTTTTGGAAATAAACATTTACTAAAAAGACGCAATGGTTTTTGAAAAACATTTATTCTGAACTGTGCACCACAATTTCAAAACATTTTCTGAAAGATGTAACAGTATACATGTTCTCACTTTCATTAGAATTTTGTTTATCAAAAGGTCTGACATACGTGAGCTGGTAAATGCAAATAACAGCATTCTCATCACTTATTTCTTCTGTGGCGTGTTGGGGGAACAGCTAGTTCTCTCCCATCATGCCTTGGGACATGTGCTGCTGTTTAGATGTTCTTGTTTTATTGTTTATGGTGACGTTACTTTTAACTGTTATCTTGAAAGTTGTGTTTACGCTGTGGTGCAGAATCACTGACAGTTGTTGTTTTGTAGAGAGAGTGCTGTACCATGAGTGACTTCTGTTGTGCTGTTGTTGAACATTGAGGCACATTGTAGCACCAGCAAGTTTTTAGAGCTCCCCCTACTAGCTTGGGGTTGAATAACAAGTATTACCGCGGAAGCACTAGCTGGTAGTCTAGCTGTACACGTGTCTTAGTGCAGTTGAACATAATCCACAAAGTCCGCTTGTAGTCGAAAAACAAACAGGCAAACATTTATTTCCACAGTTTTGAAATACAGTGATCCATTTGAATGTTCCTGTACACAGCAAACACGGTAAGAAACTGGTTTTCTCCACAGCTAGTTAAAGCCCCCGTTGCTGCACACTGCCCGTCGCGAACGCTCCCCCCGTGCACAGTTACCGTGTGTTAAAGGAACAGTACGTAAAAATTAAATAAGGCAAGAAAAAATACAATTTAACTGTAAATCTTACGCTAAACAAATTATAAAGTAAAAACTGAAATTCCCCATTATCTTACACTTATCCTTATCCAAAATGATTCAAATTATTAACAAATATACACTCTGTGCAATCTGAGTAAACTAAGAGATGATTAGACCTTTATCCTATACAACAAGCTCAGTCGCTCTCTGTGAGCTTCTTTGTAAAGATTCCTCTGCATGCCACATTGGTGTCAGAAGTGGGATTCCAAGAGCATGGCCACTATTCTGAAAGAGGAAAATGAGCTAAGAAAGATTGAGGAGCTTATCACTCGCCTGGAAGCGTTGAATGGAGCATGATCGAAGAAGCGGGAAGAGCCCCGGGCAGCAGCAAGCCAGCTAGGGAAAGATCTGTGGGGCTCACCAGATGGAGCCTCACACCCCCGCCCACTGGGAAGCTGTCGGAGCCGCCAAGGCATGCTGCAGTCTCCAAGAGAACGAGCAGCCAGCCAGCCTCCACTCATGGTGATGCCTGGGAGCAGCACACCCTCATTGCTGGCAGCTGAGGGGGACAAGGCCAACTGTCTCCAGGACCAAGTGCAGCCGCCGCTGCCATCAGGGGCTCCTGTCCAGGGGAGCATGAAGCTGCCACGCTATAATGGGGAGGCACCTCCAGAGACCTATCTTATCCAGGTACAGCTGGCAGCTCAGCTAAACGGACGGTCAACAGAGGAGACAGCTGTCCAAGTCGCCCTCACCTTGGCAGGCAGGGCCCTGCAGATCCTCACAGATCTTCAGCCAGAAGAGTGTTTAAGTTGGCCTGCTGTTGCCAGAGCAATGCAGAGCAGGTTTGGCCTCCGTACACATGCAGATGATGCCCGAGATAAACTTGCTAGCCGCCCACGGAGACAAGAGGAGAGTCTGGGTGCCTATGCTGCCGACCTACATCTTTATGCACGTAGAAGGTACCCTGCTTTTGATGCTGCAGCACAAGAAGAGCTTGCTCTCCAGGCGTTTGTCTGGGGTCTCCAGTCAAAACAACTACAAGAGCACATCCGTCTGCATGCACAAGAAACCCTGGCGGCAGCTCTAACTGAGGCCGAAAGAGTGGAGCATGTGCTCAGCCCAGGTGCATGCAGCCCTGGCATAAGTCATCAAGTGCGCCAAACGGACTACGAAAGGAGCGACCAGGAGGAGGAGCCCCGCCAAACCACCAACACACCCCCCTGGCGATCTTGGCGAGGGAATAGACGAGCAGGAGGCCAATTCAGGGGTAACTGCCATCGGTGCGGATAACCAGGCCACATCGCACGCTACTATCCAGCACCAAGCCCACAAAGCCTGGCACCCCAGCCACAGCTGCCGTTAAACTAAGGCGGGGTGGCACAACGGAGGAACTGCCCCCTGCCACCACTCTGTCCTCCAAATCACACTTGCGGGTTGGCCGGCTCGGCCAGACACGGGGACTGTATCTGGACTGTGACCTTGCCGGCACCACCTGTAGAGCCCTGATAGACACTGGATCCACGCTTTCCTTGGTACAGGCTGGAGTCCTCCCTGGTACCGATGGCCCAAGACCACAGGATTGGCAGCCTACTCAGCTCCACATCACCACAGTCACGGGGGAGCGTGCCAAAGTTAAGGGGGAAAGATCCCTCCCGGTGACTGTTGGTAACTGCACTCTGGACCACCAGTTCTGGCTAGCCAGCATCCAGGACCAATGCATCATTGGTCTGGACCTGCTAGCCAAATGGGAGGTCACAGTGGACGTGTCCCGAGCAATCCTTTACCTGGGCACGGAGGCTGTGAAGCTCCACACCACAAAGGAAGTCCCGCTGCCTGCCTTCACTTTTTCAGCCAGCGTCAGAAAGCCTGAGGACCTGTCGCCGCTGGTGGGGGAAGGGGCCTCCCCTTCACCAGCAGTACCGCAACTGTCTACAGAGACCAAGCAAGCTGTCAAGGACCTATACCAGAGGAGCTGCGAGGGTCTCCGAGCTGATCAGCGACGGCAGCTGCGAGAGATACTTGACTTGTTTGCCGACATCTTTGCGGCCAAGGATGAGGACTGCATGCAAACCAGCCTGGTACAACTCGACATTGACACTGGGGTTGCACGGCCCATCCGCCTCCGCCCTCGTTGCCTTCCCCTTGCCAAGCGTGCCGCAGCAGAGCAAAAGATCAGGGAAATGGCAGAGGCTGGCATCATCGAACCCACAAACAGCCCCTGGGCAGCCCCGGCTGTACTGGTTCGGAAAAAGGATGGTACCTGGCGGTTTTGTGTCGACTATCGTCTACTCAACAGCATCACACGCAAGGACTCCTACCCATTGCCCCAGATAGACGATGCCCTCGACGCCATTGCTGGGTCCTGCTGGTTCAGTTCCCTCGATTTGCGCAGTGGCTACTGGCAGGTGGAGCTGACGCCAGAGGCCCGCCCAAAGACTGCTTTCTCCATTGGCCAGGGACTGTGGCAGTTTAAGGTGATGCCCTTCGGCCTCTGCAATGCCCCAGCCACATTCGAGTGCCTAATGGAGAGGGTTCTGGCTGACATTCCCCGTGACCGCTGTGTGGTCTACCTGGATGACCTCCTTGTCCATGCGACAGACTTCGAGAAAGCCTTGGCTAACCTGACTGCTGTTTTCCATACTATCCGCCAGGCTGGCCTTCGCCTCCACCCCAAAAAGTGCCACCTCTTCCGAAAGGAGACGACCTTCTTGGGTCACGTTGTGAGTGGAGCAGGGGTTTCCACTGACCCTGCGAAGGTGGCCGCTGTGAAAGACTGGCCCATTCCGAGCAACACTGCTGAGTTGCGGAGCTTCCTTGGCCTGGCATCATACTACTGGCGTTTCGTCAAGGACTTTGTTACCATTGCAAGCCCCCTCCACTGGCTCACACAGAAGGGCCGGGAGTTCCACTGGACTGAGGACAGTGCCGTGGCATTTGATTGGCTCCGATCTGCACTGGTTCAGGCACCGGTGCTAGCCTACCCAGACCTCCAGCTCCCTTTTGTCGTGGACACCGATGCCAGCAACACAGGGGTGGGGGCTGTACTGTCGCAGGAAGGCCCTGAGGGGGAGCGGGTCATCTCCTACTACAGCCATTCCCTCAGCAGACCGGAGAGGAACTATTGTGTCACCCGTCGAGAGCTGCTGGCCATCATCCTGGGTCTCCGCCATTTCAGACCCTACCTCTATGGGAAGAAGTTCCTCCTCCGCACAGAACATGCGTCCCTCACTTGGCTGTTCAGCTTTAAAGAACCGGAGGGACAGCTAGCCCGTTGCAAGATTACCACTTTAAGGTTCATCACCGGGCGGGACGTCTCCACACCAATGCAGATGCTCTCTCCCGACGCCCTTGTGAGGAAAAACAGTGCAGGTACTGCCAACGCTTGGAGGACTGGGAGGGCATGACTTCAGTGATCACGTCACCACAGGGTGGCCCTGAGAATGACTCTGTTCCGGGTGGGCATTGTAGCAGTCTTCAGGCCCAGTCCACCGCAGGGGATACTGAGAGTCTGGAGGCCATGGATCCCCAACAGCTGCAACACGACCAGAACCAAGACCCTGCCCTTTCCCAGGTTCAGTGTTGGATTGGAGCCGGTCAGAGACCATCATGGACAGAGGTATCTGCACTGGACCTCGAGACCAAGGCTCTCTACTCCCAATGGGCCAACCTCACAAACCAAAACGGCCTCCTCTATCGCCGCTGGCAGGCTCCCAGGGGTCACCGTGAGGTCTTCCAGCTCATGGTACCTCAACAGTTGCAGTCCAGGGTGCTCTAGCTGGTCCATGGTGCGGCGGGGGCAGGACACTTTGGAGTTACCAAGACTCTGCGGCGACTTCGGTCTCGGTTCTACTGGCCCGGGTGTCGCCAGGACGTAGAGCTCCATGTCCATCGGTGAGATGCCTGCACGGCTCAGAAAGGGCCTTCCTAACGCTCTCATGCCCCCTTGCAGCAGTATCAGGTGGGGGCTCCCATGGAGCGGGTTGGTGTGGACATCCTGGGACCCTTCCCCACCACTGACTAGGGGAACCGCTACGTCCTGGTTGCCATGGACTACTTCACTAAGTGGCCCGAGGCCTATGCAGTCCCTGAGCAGAGAGCTGTCACCACTGCTGAGCGTCTGGTCAACGAGATGTTCTGCCGGTTCGGGGTACCTGAGGAACTGCACAGCGACCAGGGCCGGAATTTTGAGGCTGCGGTTTTCAAGGAGGTCTGTCAGTGGCTGGGTATCACGAAGACCCGGACGACGCCACTGCACCCCCAAAGCGATGGGTTGGTGGAACGCTTCAACCATACCCTGGCCACCCACCTTGCTATCCTGACCTCCCGCCAGCAGCGTGACTGGGATCAACACCTTACCCTGGTCCTAATGGCCTACCGTTCTGCAGTCCAGGAATCTACTAAGTGCACTCCAGCGGCCTTGATGTTCGGTCATGAGCTTCGTACCCCAGTGGACTTGGTGTTTGGATCCCCCCCCCGAGCAGGAAGTGCGCGGGGACCCCGGGTTGGACTACCTCCACAACCTCCTTGCCCGGCTCCAAGAGGTGCATCAGTTGACCAGGCAGGCTCTCCGAGATGCAGGCTCCCGGCAGAAGCAAGCTTATGATACCCGCTGCAAGGAATGTCTTAAAGACATAAAGACCTGGATGGCCGCTAACTTTCTGCTTCTTAATTCAGATAAAACTGAGGTTATTGTACTCGGCCCTGAAAATCTTAGAAATATGGTATCTAACCAGATTCTTATTCTGGATGGCATTACCTTGGCCTCCAGTAACACTGTGAGGAACCTTGGAGTCGTTTTTGACCAGGACATGTCCTTCAACGCTCATATTAAACAAATATGTAAGACTGCGTTCTTCCATTTGCGCAACATCTCTAAAATTAGAAATATCCTGTCTCAGAGTGACGCTGAAAAACTAGTTCATGCATTTATTACTTCCAGGCTGGACTACTGTAATTCAGTATTATCAGGATGTCCAAAAAACTCGCTGAAAAGCCTTCAGCTAATCCAAAACGCTGCAGCAAGAGTCCTGACAGGGACTAGAAAGAGAGAGCATATTTCTCCTGTTTTGGCTTCCCTTCATTGGCTTCCTGTTAAGTCCAGAATTGAATTCAAAATCCTGCTCCTCACATACAAGGTCTTAAATAATCAGGCCCCATCTTATCTTAATGACCTTGTAGTACCATATCACCCTATTAGAGCACTTCGCTCTCGCTCTGCAGGCCTACTTGTTGTTCCTAGAGTATTTAAAAGTAGAATGGGAGGCAGAGCCTTCAGTTTTCAGGCCCCTCTTCTGTGGAACCAGCTTCCAGTTTGGATTCAGGAGACAGACACTATCTCTACTTTTAAGATCAGGCTTCAAACTTTCCTTTTTGCTAAAGCATATAGTTAGGGCTGGACCAGGTGACCCTGAATCCTCCCTTAGTTATGCTGCAATAGATGTAGGCTGCTGGGGGATTCCCATGATGCATTGAGTTTTTCCTTTCCAGTCACCTTTCTCACTCACTATGTGTTAACAGACCTCTCTGCATTGAATCATATCTGTTATTAACCTCTGTCTCTCTTCCACAGCATGTCTTTATCCTGTCTTCCTTCTCTCACCCCAACCAATCACAGCAGATGGCCGCCCCTCCCTGAGCCTGGTTCTGCTGGAGGTTTCTTCCTGTTAAAAGGGAGTTTTTCCTTCCCACTGTCGCCAAAGTGCTTGCTCATAGGGGATCATATGATTGTTGGGTTTTTCTCTGTATCTATGAAGCGCCTTGAGGCGACTTTTGTTGTGATTTGGCGCTATATAAATAAAATTGAATTGAATTGAATTGCAAGGGGGAAGGACTCTCGCTCGGTCAGCATGTGTGGGTCTACAGCCCGGAGAGGAAGAAAGGGCTTTCTCCCAAACTGATGAGCCAGTGGGTTGGACCCTGCACTGTTCTCGAGAGGCTGTCCGACGTGGTCTACAGGGTGCGGCTGGTCAAACGGAGCAGGGTGATCGTACTCCATCGTGATCGCCTGGCACCCTATCAGCCCTTGAGTCCATCCAGGGAGGAGTCAGGGTCCCAGATTCAACTGCAGGCCCCCAACCTGGCCTCAGAGGCAGCTGGGGGACCCACAGAACGCCCTCAACGAAGCCGTCGCCTTCCCCAACAACTCAGAGACTTTGCTATGGACATGCCAGTTGCTGGGGACAGCTAACCACTCAGGTGGGGGCTGTGTGGCGTGTTGGGGGAACAGCTAGTTGTCTCCCATCATGCCTTGGGACATGTGCTGCTGTTTAGATGTTCTTCCTGCGCGTCCAATCTCATTGTTAAGTTTGCAGATGACACTACAGTGCTCGGACTTATATCCAACAATGATGAGACAAACTATAGGACAGAGGTACAAAAATTAGAGTCATGGTGCCACGACAATAACTTGGTCTTAAACACCAAAAAGACCAAGGAGATCATTGTAGATTTCCGGAAGAGGGGTCATAACAACCATCTGCCTCTCTTCATTGGCAGTGAGGCGGTGGAGAGGGTGAGCAGTTTTAAATTCTTGGGGGTAACTGTGACCGAGGACCTGTCCTGGGGCAACCATATCACCTCAGTTGCACGGAAGGCCCAACAGCGCCTCTACTACCTGAGGAGACTGCGGAGCGCACACATTCCCAGATCTCTGATGTTGAACTTCTACAACTGTGCCATCAGCAGCGTTCTGACGTATGGATTTCTAGTGTGGTTCCCCAGCTGCACCAAGGCCGATCAGCAAGCACTCCAGCGGGTGGTGAAAGAAGCTGGCAGAATTATTGGAACAAGTCTGCCAGAGATCAGTAATATCTTCCCCACTCGCTGTCTGAGGAGGGTGCACAGTATCCTGCGGGACCAACATCACCCTGCGCGCCACCTTTTCCATCTGCTGCCCTCAGGGAGAAGGTACAGGTCTATACAGGCCAGAACATCCAGACTGGCCAACAGCCTGTATCCACAGGCTGTGAGGCTCCTGAACTCTCTGCCCCCCTCTCACGGACAATAACCATATCCAACTTCTTAATAGCAATGAACTGGTCTGCATTGGTGCATCATATCTTTGTTCTCTTCCCCCTCCTGCCCCCCCCCCCCTCTTTCTTAAATAGATAACTATCATATCTGATATCATATCTCACAGTACAATAATATTGAATGGGTTGCATTGTTGTATTTTGTCATGTTTCTCAGGTCTTTGTCTGAATTTCTACGAACATTATTGCTAAGGATTGTCTTATTGCATTGGAGTCACACTGGGTTAAATATGTACACTTGGGTTTTAAGGGGTATTTATTATTTTCTTCTTTTTTTTGGGTTGTATGGAAGCCCCAAACGCAATTTCATTGTTCTTGACAATGACAATAAATAAATACTACTACTACTACTTGTTTTATTGTTTGTGGTTACGTTACTTTTAACTGTTATCTTGAATGTTCTATCTTGAATGTTGTGTTTACGCTGTGGTGAGTCACTGACAGTTGTTGTTTTGTAGAGAGAGTGCTGTACCATGAGTGACTTCTGTTGTGCTGTTGTTGAACCTTGAGGCACATTGTAGCACCAGCAAGTTTTTTAATAAAGAGCTCCCCCTACCAGCTTGGGGTTGAATAACAAGCTCAGTCTCTCTCTGTGAGCTTCTTTGTAAAGATTCCTCTGCATGCCACACTTCAATACAATATGCATGTCCTTAATTCATCACTTTGTGGAACTTCAATGCACTTCTGCTCTCCCCCATACAGGGAGTGGAGAATTATTAGGCAAGTTGTATTTTTGAGGAATAATTTTATTATTGAACAACAACCATGTTCTCAATGAACCCAAAAAACTCAATATCAAAGCTGAATGTTTTTGGAAGTAGTTTTTAGTTTGTTTTTAGTTTTAGCTATTTTAGGGGGATATCTGTGTGTGCAGGTGACTATTACTGTGCATAATTATTAGGCAACTTAACAAAAAACAAATATATACCCATTTCAATCATTTATTTTTACCAGTGAAACCAATATAACATCTCCACATTCACAAATATACATTTCTGACATTCAAAAACAAAACAAAAACAAATCAGCGACCAATATAGCCACCTTTCTTTGCAAGGACACTCAAAAGCCTGCCATCCATGGATGAAAGTGTGCCAGCTTGCTTTGTGCCTGAATTTCTGGCCTCTCTACACTGGCTTCCAATTCCAATAGGATCCATTGTAAAATCCTTACAATGGCACCTGTATATTTGTCCGATTTGCCGAAGCCCCATGTCCCCCCGTTCACTCTGGTCAGCTGAGCAGCTGTTCTGAAATCACGGCTGAAACTTAGAGGAGACTGAGCTTTCTTTATTGTTGCTCTGAAGCTTTGGAATGATCTTCCTCTTCACATTAGGCCGTCTACATTTTTTTTTTCAATTCAATTTTATTTATATAGCGCCAGATCACAACAAAAGTTGCCTCAAGGCGCTTCATAGATACAGAGAAAAACCCAACAATCATATGACCCCCTATGAGCAAGCACTTTGGCGACAGTGGGAAGGAAAAACTCCCTTTTAACAGGAAGAAACCTCCGGCAGAACCAGGCTCAGGGAGGGGCGGGGCCATCTGCTGTGATTGGTTGGGGTGAGAGAAGGAAGACAGGATAAAGACATGCTGTGGAAGAGAGACAGAGGTTAATAACAGATATGATTCAGTGCAGAGAGGTCTGTTAACACATAGTGAGTGAGAAAGGTGACTGGAAAGGAAAAACTCAATGCATCATGGGAATCCCCCGGCAGCCTACGTCTATTGCAGCATAACTAAGGGAGGATTCAGGGTCACCTGGTCCAGCCCTAACTATATGCTTTAGCAAAAAGGAAAGTTTGAAGCCTAATCTTAAAAGTAGAGATAGTGTCTGTCTCCTGAATCCAAACTGGAAGCTGGTTCCACAGAAGAGGGGCCTGAAAACTGAAGGCTCTCCCTCCCATTCTACTTTTAAATACTCTAGGAACAACAAGTAGGCCTGCAGAGCGAGAGCGAAGTGCTCTAATAGGGTGATATGGTACTACATGGTCATTAAGATAAGATGGGGCCTGATTATTTAAGACCTTGTATGTGAGGAGCAGGATTTTGAATTCAATTCTGGACTTAACAGGAAGCCAAAACATGAGAAATCTGCTCTCTCTTTCTAGTCCCTGTCAGGACTCTTGCTGCAGCATTTTGGATTAACTGAAGATTTTTCAGTGAGTTTTTTGGACATCCTGATAATAATGAATTACAGTCGTCCAGCCTGGAAGTAATAAATGCATGAACTAGTTTTTCAGCGTCACTCTGAGACAGGATATTTCTAATTTTAGAGATGTTGCACAAATGGAAGAAAGCATATTTGTTTAATATGAGCGTTGAAGGACATGTCCTGGTCAAAAATGACAGTTTAGGAAAACTTTAAGGCTACATAGTCTTTCTCTTTTTGCACCACTTACTAGAAACCATATGTTCCCTCCCTCCTTGCCAGGTGGAGGCTTTCATTTCTGGTGTGTTTTTTTAAAAAAGAAAAAGGTATTCTGCATTTTTAAAAGGGGCACACCAAAGTGCTTCAGAGTAAGGAATAATGGTAAATGATTACACATAATAATAAGTAACACAAGTCGCAACAATAGTCGTCCCAAGCTGCTTTATATCGTAAGGTAGACTCTTCAGTAATACATACAGAGAATAACCCAACAATCATTTTTGTTTAAAACTCTCTTTTAACAGGAAGAAACCTCCAGCAGAACCAGGCTCTAGAGGGGCGGCCCCTTCATGTTCATAATGGATTACAGAAGTTGTGCATGTTAAACTGCAAAAGATGAGATGCTCCCTCAAAGGACCAACGTCCGGCTTCTACACCATTTCTGACATTTATTGAGAAATGGAAAGATGAACAATAGCTGCCTCTGCACAATTGGCTGCATGTGCATGTCTATAAATGTCAATTTTTTTGTCAACCTGCCTTGGTCAAATCCCCGCCCCTTCTTCAGTTTTAATCTGGCAGATGGGAGGGTGGGGTTTCAGTTTATATGTAGTATGCTCTTTTGCTTGTATGTTTGATTTGTTGTTGTGATTGTATAAAAATCAATAAAGAGACCTTGATTGCCACTGGCAGCCATGCATGCCTGAGCCATCTCTCTGCCTCTGCCGTGTTTTACAGATGATGTTGTATGCTTTGGATCATGAGCTGTTCCACACGTTCTCCATACTTTTTTCCAAAACTGTGTTGGCCTTTTTAGATGTTTTCCAAGTCTAGTCTAACCTTTCCATTCTTGAGGTTCATGAGTGGCTTGCATCTTGCAGTGAAACCTTTGTATTTACTTTCATACGTCGACCTCCTGCAGAGTGTTGCTCGATGTTTGGCTGTTGTGAAAGGGTTTTTTATATCCATGGACATTCTTAACAGTACCGTCAGGGACAGCTCTCCCCTTTGACCACATGTTGTCTGTTCACGGCTAACTGTTTTTCATGCATGCGCCACCAAGGAATAGCCCGCACCTGCTAATAAAATAGGCCTTAAGTCAATTGTCCTATTATTATTATTTTGGTCCATTTAAAAAGAGTGGCACATGTTAAGGAGCTGGAACTCCTAAACCTTTTAGCCAATTAAATTTGGATACCCTCAAATAAAAGCTGAAAGTCGACTTGTGTCAGTGTCCAAATATATATGGACCTAACAGTACCTTGGCTTCATTTGAAGCTGGTGATTTCTAAGGACTCAGGCCTGCTGGACATCATTGAAAACCTTGCCGTTAGTCCAAAGATTTATCACATGGTAGACTGATAAGGCACAAATTTCCCTTCCTAT
Source organism: Mchenga conophoros (assembly GCF_057382185.1). Taxonomy (NCBI): domain Eukaryota; kingdom Metazoa; phylum Chordata; class Actinopteri; order Cichliformes; family Cichlidae; genus Mchenga; species Mchenga conophoros. The sequence goes on along the minus strand of NC_140539.1, from coordinate 744,131 downwards.
TAGTACATATCCTTCCCCTCTACCGTTACCTATCTTCTTCCTTGCACATCCATGTACTCTCCCTCTGATGCCTTCCATTATTGTTGACAACACTTTCCTCATATTAGATTAAATGTGAGCATGTCTACAACAAAGTCACTACCTTTCTGTACAGCTGGTGTTTGAGTTTAGCCAGTTCACAGATGTAGTTAACTGAAAGACAAGTTAGTGTGTGTGTGTGTGTGTGTGTGTGTGTGTGTGTGTGCTCCTGGGGTTGGATGATTTACTGGACAGCAGGCTCTTAATTGAATAAGCAGGTGAGCGCAGTAGTCCAGTCCTGTTTCTTTCAGTTAAGAAGGTAAAGCCTTACCTCCTGGCTAACATCTTTGAACGTGTCATTCACCTTTTCCTTACTTGTAGATTGGACTACTGCAATTCATTGTATTTTGGTCTCGACCAGGCCTTCATCCATTGTCTTCAGATGGTCCAAAATGCAGCTGCTCGCCTGCTAACTGGTACCAAACGGAGAGAGCTTATAACCCCAGTTTTAGCTTCTCTACACTGGCTTCCTGTCTCCTACAGGATCCAATTTAAAGTTTTACTTTCTGTTTTTAAGTCGCATAATGCCCGAGCCCCTTCTTACCTGTCTGGGCTCCTTTTTGTTTATGCTCCAGGAAAAACTACGAGGTCTAGCTCAAAACTAATGCTGTCCATCCCACGGACTAGTCTCACATCTCGTGGCGATAGAGCCGTGTCTGTGGCAGGTCCCAGACTCTGGAATGGTCTCCCCCTAAATATTAGATCGTCTTAGTTATTGTTTTAATTCTTTGATTGTCCTATCATTGTTTCATATTGTTATTATTGTTCTACACTTTTTCCTTTTAATGGCATTTTTATATTGTTAAACACTTTGTGCAGCATCGTCTGTGTGGAAATGTGCTATATAAATAAATTTGACCTTGACCTTTGACCTTAAACTCCAGCTGACAGCCACCTCGCCCCTCTCCTTGTCTCCGCTACTGTCAGGGTCCTGGGTCTGAGCGACCCAGGATCCCTGAGCAGTTATGAATTATATTATTAGTATTATTATATGCATTTTGGTGTTGCTTCCCTTCTCTGTGCTTGTGTATATATATGTGTGTGTGTGTGTGTGGCTGAGCACCTGTTTATAGGCGGCGTCAGGCCTGGAGGGTGTGGTCCTGCAAGGGGACTGGCCACACCCGAAGCCACACACCTGCTACTGATCAGGCCTCGTCGGGGGAGCTACTTAAGAGAGTCTTGGAGCTCCCACCGACGCGGGATCATTGCTTGAGACTCCACGTTAGTCACCCTGTCTAAGTTTAGTCAGAAAGTGTATGCCTGCCATTTCTGAGTGTCCTGACAGCTGCGCTATTGTTTCCCGCAGGAAGAGCGTGGAAGGCACGGAGAGCAGCGAGCACCGGGGGGTGCTGACACGGGAGCAGAGAGCACACGGACTATTCACGGGAGACACGACACGGGAGTCTGGGAGAACACGAGGATTTATTGTTACGTTGTTTTCACTCTGTAAATAAACACTGTTTGTACATAGAGCACCGCGCCTGGGTCCTCCTTCCCCACTCCTTCCACGGTGTGCCATGCCATACCGTGACAGCTACCAACAACAAAGTGCCAGTTGGTTCTCTGTAGTTGAGCTTTTGTGTGGAAAACCTGAGCTGCAGTGTTTTTGGAAGGTGTGAGCTGTCAGTAACTGAAACATCTTGTGCGAAGAGCACCTTCTGAAAATAGTTGTATAACCATTGCTTGTAATTTAGTTTTCATTGTATATACTGAGCACTGCAGCAGATTCAGTAGGAGTGAGAAGGCCTTTTTTGTTGAACCCTTTCCCCCATGTTTTTATAGGAGAGTAGGTTAGAAATGGTCTTGTTTGCTTTTGTTTTAATAGGGAAGCTTTTTGTTGTCTGTTGTGTTGTTGGTGGGTTTTGTTTTTTTTTTTTCACGGCTCACGTCTGAAGTAAATAATTTGCTGCTAGCTCCTTCAATTACCTTATTGCTGGCATTTCTTAGGAGTGGTTGGAGTGGGAAGTTGCAGCTTCATGTTCAGTCCCTGTTACCCCTGTGCCGGGTCGTAACAGAAAGAGCAAGAATGTAGTCCAGTGTCTGCAGATGTATCTTTGGTGTATAAAAAGTGTGAGCTGACAGCCTGATTATAGTTGTGCACGTCTGGGCACAACTATAATCAGGTGTTGTGTTACTCCTGTGCGTTACAGGTCAAAGTTACACTAACTGAGGAGTACTTTTGCTGTCATGTTGACAATGACAGGCTGCCTCCCAGTGGCCCCTAGAAATACTGCTTTACAAGGAGAGAATGCTGCAGGAAACTTGGAGCAGCCACAGATGTGCACATGCTGCAGAGTAAGAACTAGTTCCTGATGCAGTTTTTGGTTTTTCTGTGATATTTACTCATAAAAAATGGCTGTGATCATAAGAGACAATTTAAGGACTGCTTAGTGTTATACAAAGTGGTTTTCGCCACAGTGTTGTGGTGTAGGCATTCAGTTAGCAAGTGAAAGGTTGCTGCTTGAGTGTAGCCAAACAGACTGTGACAGAAATAGCATGTAGTGTCTAAAAATCCAAGTCAAGCCTGCTGAACTCTCTGTAATCACCGCCTGCAGCAAGGCAGCTGTTAATTATTACAATCATAATCCTTTAATATTGCAAAAGGTAATGAACAAGACATTACTGACAAAGTAGTCCTGCTTTGAATTACTTTCAACTTTTGATTTACTAATGTACAATTTTTTTCTTTCAAAATTTTGCAAAAGTGTGAATGACTGCTGAAAACACGTATCAGCAAATGTTTTAGACGTAACACATTTAAACCCATCTGGAAAGACAAATTTCACTCCAGCTGTTACTACAGGGTAGAAAGAGGGCAGACGGCAAAGACGAGCAGCTGCAGAAATCCTGATGAAAATGTAGAGACAGAAAGAACTCTTAAACAAAACAGAGGTTTGTTAAAATGTCATGCATTTATTCACTGTTGATTGACAACACAATGTCTGATTTTGGTGTAAAGGTGAGATAGGTCAGGATATTGTTCGACTCGGTCTGGTTGGGTGAGGGTTAAACTCCACACAAAAAGAAGCAATTTTTACCCTCAGTAAATATGAAGCAACTATTTTGAGTCATGAAACTGAAAAATATCACATCAAATTTTTTTTAGTTCAAATCCTTCATCTTTAATGAAATTGTAACAGTTAAGCCTTAATCTGAACATACTACATAGTACGTGGAAAATTCACATGTGGTTAAAGTTTTAGTACGAGTGGAATGTGGTCAAACTGACTCCCCGCGCCCCTGCTCTCCTTTGGGAAAACCTCACTTATCACACTCACACTCTCTGCTTATTCCTGGTGATAACGAAGAGGAGGCACTTGTGAAATGAGCATTTGGACAACAATCCAGGTGTGTTTCTATGCCTGTGAGAGCTGTGGCGACAGGATGAAATTAGCTACAGGTGCCTCCATCACTGGCAGGGAGCACGTCTGCTTGCACAGGTTCAGCTCTCAGCCTGACTATTAAGACATAACCAATAATATATGACAATTAACACCTGACTATTAGGTATGTCAGTGAAGAAGAAAGGAATGAGAGTGGAAACAGGAAAACACAAAAGCTGAGGCATCTGCCCCCCTAATGTACAGACCTATACACATTGCACTGTCTGTATTTGATTTTTGCACGTGTAGCTTTGGGAGATTAAAGACTTGAGCACTTTGACATTTCCTCCTTCTCCTCCCGAGACTTGCCGTTGGTCACGTCAGCAGACGTGCTTTGGTGCATCGGTGACGTGCTCTTCTGGTGGCCTCACAGCTTGGAGATAGGTGGTCTCATTCTGGCTGCTGCTCAAGCTGCTGTTCCTGAAGGTGGCCATAGGGGGGGCTACCTTCACACCTTTCAGAGTCATTGAGCCATCTATGGCTTTACGGAGCTAGATGAAGAAAGAAGGCAGGAATTGTTCAATTCCAGGTGAGTAACATCCCAATAAAGTTGTTTGAGCCATGCAAACACAAACATAACTCAAGGCTTTAAGCTCATAACAAATTTCCCACGTGTGGGACTAATAAAGGTTATCTTATCTTATTATTTTGGATTGCAGTTTAATTTATATGGTGCCAGATCACCACCATAGTCATATAGCATTAAAGGGAGAAAGAGGTGGTGACAGTAGAGAGAAAGAAACAACGTAGTAGTAGTGCCAGTTGCACGACCTGCTTTTTAAGGCTCAGAGTTTCTCATGCCTGAAGACTTTATATGTACAGCACATAAAAATTCATATCTAATAAAAGCAATGATGTATACATTTTATGTGCATATTAATCTATTATCCCCGCATTAAAGGAACATATGTAATGTGTTGTTCTGTCAGTACATAATAAGAATGCTTTTTTTTCAGCTGTATAATTTCTTTATTAAAAAGGGTGTACCTCAATGTTTTGGTCTTTCAGAGCTTTTCCTTTAATTGGCTTCTTTTAAATATGGGATGTTTTGGCTGTTGTGAGTAAAAGTGCTGCAGATCCTGTCAATGTGCTCTGAGAGTTTAGCCGTCCGTCGATCAGAGATGTGACAGTGTCTGTGTGAAAGACGGGCAGACTGGGAGAGGATGGGTTTATCTGCCCTGACTGGGTTTGTGTTTTTTCTTGCTGTTGGACAGAGGTGGGACATAATTCTCTCACCCCAACCGGTCGCAGCAGATGGCCCCGCCCCTCCCTGAGCCTGTTCTGCCGGAGGTTTCTTCCTGTTAAAAGGGCGTTTTTCCTTCCCACTGTCGCCAAAGTTCTTCCTCATAGGGGGTCATATGATTGTTTTTCTCTGTATCTACTGTACAATATAAAGCGCATTGAGGTGACTTTTGTTGTGATTTGGCGCTGTATAAATAAAATTGAATTGAATTGAATTGAACAAAGTACAAATACTTTGTTACTATACTTTAGTACAATTTTTAGGTATCTGTACTTTACCAGAGGACTTAATTTTCTGACTTCTTTTTACTTTTACTCCCTACATATTTAAACACAAATCTGTTCTTCTTACATTTTCAAAACAGGCTCATTGCTTTTGCTGTAACAGATATGAGTTATTATTTCACATCACTGCAAGCCTCCAAACACCAAACTGGTGTGAGTCTAAACAGAAACACATGAAAGGATGTCTGTTTGTTTATTAATCACAAGGAAATGTCATAGAGAAGTCAGGGCTTAAAAGTGGGACGGTGGTGAGTTTTTGGTTTGTTTTTTCCTTTCAACATCGGAACGACTGCAGGTTAGGGTTGCCAACTCCCTGAAAAATAAATAAGGGACACCTCGTGGCCAGGGCCGGGCGACCCAATTGTCTTCACCCTTCCCAGTGTGGTGAATTTTCTAGCTCTTTTTTTGTGTGTGAAATTATTTTTTTAACCATTTGACTTGAAGTTGATTTAAGTAGATGCATATTCTATTCTTTGTGATATGAACACATGTGAAACAAATGATCATTTAGCCGTTTATTTTTAGCTCAAAATGACAACATTAACACAGTAAAACAGGTCTCTTTCTTAAACAGAAGCCTGTCATGCTTAACTTTTGAGAATATAAGTAAATCTTTCTTTAAAAGCACTCTGTCCTGCTTAACTTAAAATAATAGAAAACAATAGAAAGAAAAATATTCTTGTAACAGTGCACATTTAGTGCATTTAGTACAATTGGCTTCAGTTGAGGTATTATTTCAGCTTTTCTAATGCTAATCAGCTGCTCCTGTTTGTAAACCCGCTTGTTCCCATGATTACGCATCATAACTCATCATCATTATTCATCTATGTATTACTTTTATGTATTAGTCATCTATTTGTTGTAATCATCTATCCTTGCAGTTGTTTATTACACAAAATAAATTATATTATCACACTTCTGGCCACATAGCGCTGATATTCACTGCACATGCCCATATTAACGTTTTCCAGCCAGGTGTTTTCCTTTTCCCATTCTTCCCTTTCTCTGAGGGGAACAAACATTGCTGCTCTAATGCTGGGCTCACACTGTACGATTTTTGGCCCATTTTGAGCCGATTTTTGAGTGATCGGACCGATTTTGGCCTTCATCGTGCGTCGTGTAGTATACGTGGGGTAACGAGAAGTGATTAACACCTCACGACCAGCTCCCGATCATCAATCGCTCGTGAGGGTGTCACCACAGGCGCTCACACTGCTCACGCGCAAACACATAAACGTTGGTGAAAAAGACGGAGCAGCACGGCAGTGCAGCGTGTGATCTGGACACAAGCGATGGAGGCACAACTTGTAGAACTTTGGAAAGCTCATCCGAGCCTTTTCAATGTGGCATCACAAAATTATCACGACCACAACAACCGTGAAAATAGTTGGATTTACACTGCTGCTCAATCACAGCTGCCTGATCAATGTTTTTCATTAGCAATTTAGCAAAGTTGATGGTGGTGGTGTGTCTGTGTGAGTGAAAGACAGAGAGAGCGAGCGACAGATTTTCTGTTATAACCTTCATGTTATGGAGGCACAGTGTGAGCACTCAGGTCGCATCAGAGCATCGGGCGGTATAGTGTGAGAGTACATCGTGACATACGAACTTCTAACCCCTGCGAGTCAATCGTGCAGTTTGAGCAGGAGCTGAATAACGTGACTGAAAAAAATCGCACAGTGTCTGCCCAGCTTTAGGTGTACTGTCATCCGAGACTTGCACCGCAGAGTCGGCGTTTGTTCCCCTGTTGACCATGCTTCTTGTTGTGGTCATCTGTTGTCTTCCGGTATTTTCTCCGACCTTTCCTCAACCAATGAGAGGAGCGGTAATCTGAATTGTCATACTCGAATTGTCATAAGTGTGCTGTCAGCTCATTGGTCACAAAGCAGGAGAGGGGCTGGGAATTATGTTTTCAAACAAAGTGTTAATTCCATAAACATTTATAGACTACTTTTGATTCTCACTGTATTACGGGACAAAGTGCGTCCCTTATTAGCTCAATACGGGACGTGTACTTTTGTTTCGAAATACGGGACGATTCCGTATTTTAAGGGACGGTTGGCAACCCTACTGCAGGTCCATAATTTGCGGTTGTGATACTTTGGCATCTAGCTAGCCCTACAGAAGAGGAGTGAGCATAAGCTTTTTTTTTAAATTGTGAAGTTATTGTGACTTTTCAACTCAGCAAACACACAAACTGTGTGCCGTTTGTCTCACAGTGTGTTTCAGCTAAAGTGCAGCTGCTGGATTTCACAGGGAGAGAAAAGAAAGAGCGCTAGCTTCACTCAGAGATGGAGAAAGATGAGAACGACGGGCAGACTAACTGTTGTCACTCACAGGTCAGTGCAGGATAAACAGGTTAGTTTGCTGCACTGTGATTGGTTTAAAGTAAAGAACAGTGACTGCTGCACAGTGGCTGTGTTTCGTGGTCACAGTTAGCTCACAGTGTAGCACAGATTCATTCACTGAATTCCACCTTCACACCAACTTCATCCAGTCTAACGTAAAGGCGGCATAAACAGTGTAGAGTCAGTGCAGGAAACATCTGGTTGAATCCAGGTGTGTCAGCAGCTCCGCTGATCACAGCCTGTACACTAAGAAAATCTACTGGAAATGAATGTGAGTTTGATTCTTTTCCCCACACTGAACCATTACAACCAGTTTAGTTTAGTTTAGTTTCCCCCACTTTAACCTCTGACGGTGCACATTTCCCTGTTTACAGTCCCCAACTATAATGTAGGCATAAGAAAATAGAGCTGCTTTCTATTTACTTCTTTTTTTCAGATTCAAGATGAGAATATTTAGAGTTTAATAAAGTTTGTATTAACATCTACTGATATTATTTTAATATTATGCTAATATAGCACAAGGTTCAGTTAGCTTTGCACAGAAACAGAAACATCCTCCAAAGAGCTTTTCAGAGCCTGTACGTTTTTACTTTTACTGGAGTAAAGAAGTTGATTCTGTACTTCAACTTTTACAGTAATATTTTTTAATAGTAGTATTTGTACTTCTGCTTGAGTACAGAATGTCTGTACTTTTACCAACTCTGCTGGTGGAGCGCAGCTGATTAAGTGATCAAACCCATACACCCCAAAAGTCCTGTAAAGAGAGACTATTACTTCTTTGATGGAAACCACCCCGATGAGGCGTCCGATCCTGGTGACGTAGGCGTGGTCGAGGCCCAGCAGAGAGAAGATGGTGTAGGTCTGTAGGAAAACAGCAGAGGTCTGTAGGTAAAAACTTTCTTCTTACCTAAAGTCCAGTTTGGAAAATGCACCACTGATCTTAATTATCCAAACTTCACCAATATCTAATCACATTTGAGTCATTCAACCTGTCACATTTTCAGCTAAATGGGATTTTTTTTTTCCACTGTGGGAAATTTGCGAGGGGGAACCGACATGCTTAACAAAGCCGTGTACACCTGTGGACAGAAGACTCTCTATTAACTCGACTTGATGGCTTTAAGAAATGTTTGAAGCTAATCAAAACACATTTGTTTAATCTGCACATGTGACCTGCACACAGGATTTTATTGGGTGTATTATGTGTGTTACGGAAGTAATATAGGCTACTATTTTGTTAAGTTTAGTGAGGCAGTAATATGGGCTGCGGTTAGCATACATACAACTGTGGTCAGTAGTTTACAACACTCATCATGAGCATGAATATCATGGTGGCTTTTAATGGTTTCTTTGAACTGTTGAATGATTGAGCAGCGTCTTTAAAAAGCAGGAACTGGGTGCACAAGTTCAGATCTGTTTAGGATTTTCTCCACACGTGTTCAAAAGTATACACCGACTTAAATCTTTAAATAAGTGGTGCTGAAAGTTGGATGATGTCTTTCAACTTTAAAAGGCAGAATCTGTTGACTTCTCAGTCGTGGTCACGTTTGTCTATAACCGAGGGCTGTTAGCAGACAGTTAAAGTGGCAGCTCGATGAGGACCATTAGCACACATCTGTGAAGGCACTAATATTGGTTAATGACACATGCTGGTTTTGGAGTTAGTAGTTTTCATAAGGACCTTCCTTTTTCAGCAAAACAATAGTTATTCTTTTTCCTTTTCTTTGCAGTTGATCTGTATCTGAGATGTATTTGTTTTTCCTTTGTTTTTTCACTTTGCTCTTATAACATCAAATCTTTGTTTTTCTCTGATTGATCATTGTTAGGACAACGTTGAGCCATCACCCAGTCGGCAAAAAACATTTGCCACAATTGCTTTGTTATGGAATACACTTATTTTGAAAGTAACAGAAATGGTGCAGTTTGAAATTGCAGTGTGTATATGTAGACATGATGTAATATTATATATGTATTATAATATTATATATAGGATGTAATATATACATTTTGTTCTGCCAAACTGTTTGTGGATCTTTTCATTTTAGGTCACCTTGCATTGATTTATCATTTTAAATCATACGTACGTTCTTTAAAGGATCAAATACAAGTCAACCGTTGTCCCCTAACCCTAAAACACTGGAAAATACTGCTGTCACTGTGACAGACACATACAGACTGACTGTCGCAGTATTCAGAATTCAAACCTTATGCAGTGATGTACACTCCAGCAGCTGGATCAGGGCAGGGTTAATCTTGCAGTTGTTGAAGTTGACCCTCTCATCAAGTTGCCTTGCCTCCCAGTCTGTAATCTGCAAGTCAACAAGAGTGAAACTCCTTTTCAGCATCCCGTGTTGGATTGATCACTTCATAGCAGTTAGTGATCTACATTATTTTCCCTTAAGATGACTTTAGTTTGTAATAAATGATTCGCTTACAGTAATACAACCTGTCATTCTTGGCCTAAAGTGTATTTTTTGAATAATTAGGCCTCATCTTATCTTAAACACCAACAGAGCAATTTGCTGTCACACTGCTGGCTAAGACTCGCCTCTGTCAGTGCGCCCCAGGGTGGCTGTGGCTACAATGTAGCTGCCATCACCAGTGTGTGAATGTGTGGATGACTGGATATGTAAAGCGCTTTGGGGTCCTTAGAGACTAGAAAAGCGCTATACAAATACAGGCCATTTACCATTTAAGACAATCTGAAAACAGTTCCATCACCTTCTTTTCAAACTCTTGTTTTTGAAGATGTTTCGCCTCTTATCCAAGAGAATTCCTCATTTCTAAATCTGAACAGGGGGCTGGGTGGAAACCTTTGTAGTCCCCCCATTTTCTCATGTCCCAGAGCAACGAACACTCTACTGCGACCGCTTGTGATCTGCTCATTGGTTGCTCTGTCTGTGTGGATTGTCTGAACATCTTACCTCACTAGTGGGATCTTGAACATCTCGATCATCTTGTACCTGAGAAGCAACAGAAAGCAACGATAGTCAGCGTGTACACTGAACCCAATAACACAACTCAGTGTGAATGCCACAAACACAGGTAAAGGCAAACAACAGCCCTCAGCAGGTTGTTACCTCCATAAACATTTAGCACTATGTCTGTGCACAGAAGATGGACAAAATGACATGAGTCACTGAATGAGTGACTACAAGGACATCAACATTGCAACTTAAAGCTGATGCTGTTTGATGATGACGTCCAGTGTCAAACTACCAACGCTGTGCTTTGCAGCAATCTGCCAAAATACTCCAGAGGTCTGAGTGAGACGGGCTATGTTAGGATACCTTTCTGCAGGGTGGAAGTGTGGGTGTGTGGGTGGGATGTCACTCTCTTACCTCTTCTGCATCTGAACTAGCACAGAAAATGCTTCTCAGTGTGACTCCTGATTCATCTCGTGAGCCTGCATCAGAGACAGAGACACAGACACACAGACCGCAACATAGTCAGGAGGTCCAGCTTAGTGAGCTCAGGGAGTGAAATTAGCTGGTTTGTCTTGTATTTTTAATCAGTGGCCACAAAGCAAACATTTAAAGTGTGAGCTAGAAAAACCAGTGTGTTTATACCTATTTAATTCAAACAGTTTCAGGAGCTGCTCGTCACATAAGGAACAGAGAGAGCAAAACCCACACTTCTATTGAATTTCTATTTCCTTTTGTTTCGAGCCACATCAATCTGGTCTTCTGAAACTCTGCTGTGTGCATGTATTTGCACAGGTAAGTGTAGTTCTTACTGTTGGAAAGCTCAGTGGGTCGCTCCACCACAGGCGGCGGGTTCAGCTCCTCATTAGTGACCTACACACACACACACAGACTGATTAAACAAAATCACAATCACGTGCACTACTGTGGGCTGATGCAACAGAAACACGAGCACACGAATGAAGAGAGCAAACCTGCAGCACCAGAGCTACACTAAGAATTCTCATATTAGTCTGGCCTCAAATGTATGACCTCAGTCAGTCCCCCTGCTGACTTTCCTTTCCCTGACAACATCTTCTCTACGTATACTGAGGATTTTTGAAAAGGCCAGAAAAAAAAATCATGTTTTGCCAAGAAAATATGCTTATCAACATATCAGACAATATCAAATCAAAAGCAGACAGTATCACAGCAGACTGCTCGACTTCCACATCCATGCCTGAGGACGTTCTGCTTAGCCACTCACTCATGTTACGCAATGCAGTGCAGCAGCTGCAACAAAACATCTTTCATCTATAGACATCTATCTGCAACCTGTCTGCCAATTTCAGTTTATTTCCTCTGCAAACACAGAAATGACCTCGTGCATTCATTCAATTCAACACTTTGATACACAACAATTGCTATGAGCAAGCAATGGACCAGACGGGGTGTGGAGCGAGAGTGAGAGATGAGGAAAAAAACAATGAAGCATGAGCAGGTGAATGGGTGAACATAACAAACATGCAGATAAGTCTAATGTTTCAGGTGAAAGAAAATGTTGAATCTGTCACTCATATTAGAGCTCCTTTCACAAAGCATGCGTCCTCCTGTGACCTCTCACCTGGATGTGGCCTTCCTCCGGGCCTGTCTGCAGGCTGCTGTTGTTATTGCTGGGTGGGTTCGACTCAGTGGAGAGGAGCTTCTTCGCCTCAGCGCCTCGTTCTTTGATGCACTGCAGACGTCTGGCACAGCTGAGCTGCTGCGAGAGCAGCGACTGGAGCTGGGTACGCTCAATGGAACCCAACAGGATCATTGACTCTGGGAGAGGAGGATAAAAAGGGGCGAAGGAGCAGGTTTTTATGTGAGATAAGGGAAGAGTGTGTAAACTTGTTTTAGAAATAAGGAGTGAGCTAACTGTGGCGATCCCAACCATGTCCTTGAGGCATGTCCTCTTTCTTAAGGTCACATATATATATTTTTTAGGCCTGCTTCTTTTTCTTTCGTCCTCCACTTGTACAGTTGCCTCTTACACTCAACAAAAATATAAACGCAACACTTTTGTTTTTGCTCCCATTCCCCATGGGATGGACGTAGAGACCTAAAATTCATTCCAGATACACAATATAACCATCCCTCCCAAACAGTGGTCACAAATCAGTCCAAATGTGTGGTAGTGGGCACATCTGCTATATTGAGATAATCCATCCCACCTCACAGGTGTGCCACATCAGGATGCTGATCTGACATCATGAGTAGTGCACAGGTGTACCTCAGACTGCCCACAACAAAAGGCCACCCTGGAATGTGCAGTTTTTTGCGCTATTGGGGGTCTGGGGACCCAGAACCGGTCAGTATCTGGTGTGACCACCATTTGCCTCATGCAGTGCAACACATCGTCGATTCTAATAGATAAAGTCATGTTAAAAACAGACGTATCTATTGTTCATGTATGTGTTTATTCATGGGGGTAGTGAGTTATTATATGAACATCACAGTGTGTAGCAGTGACTTACCAGCTGATTTGAGCAGGGGTAGAGCCTTTAGTCGACTTTTCATTAGGATGTTTAGCAAGTCTCTGTAGCTGCAGCTGAGTGTGATGTACTGCACGTCGCGCACCATAATGTCCTCCACACGAATGTTATACACCCTGAAATGAGAACGGAGAGGATTATTAATCTGCTGTAGATAGGAAGAGTAGGAAAAACATGAGCATGCTTTTAGGGAAATAAATGGCAGCAACAAAGTTCTGTAGGAAGATTTTTTTTTTATAGATTCTTGTTTAATTCCATGCAGCTCCATTTTAATGGGAGGAGAATCGGGCCCAATGAGGAGCAGCCAACCGCTGTGACTGACCAGCTTCGACTTGAACATCGAAGAAGACAACTTTATGAAATTTGTATCATTTCAGTCACCAAATACCTGATCAGATATTAACTTAGTATTGTTTATGTACATTGATTTCAAGCATTTCCAAATGTTCTTAATTACCTACGTAATACGTTAGTTTTTTGTTTGTTTGTTTTTTTGGGGGGCAGTTATTATTAGCTTTTAATAATTAAACAGTTAAAATTATTCTTGTTTGATGTTTCCCACTTCTAGTTTTTCAAAAGGCCAAAACCTATTTATCATGACAGTTGTGTGCTTGTGTTTCTCCAGTGTATACATACTCGTGCTGACCCCAGCCCAGCTCTGGGAGATAGGGAAGCTTCTTTATCTTGATGATGGAGTCATAGATGGAGGGCTGCAGGGACTGGGCCACAAGGTTGGCCAGGACCACTGCTATCAGGGCCGGCAGAAGGTGGGAGATCTGTCCAGTCAACTCAAGCACCATGACCACGGTGGAAAATGAGTGGCTGACTGCTCCGGACAAAGCTGCAGCACCTTTTGTTGGGAAGAGGAACAGCGAGAGAAATTACTGCTTAAATGTTTGTGTGCTACAGTTGTGCCAAAAACCCAGTTGCAGCATGGCAGACCAACAACTAGCCTAGCCAGTTGAGGCACTAGTTCAAATGGTGACCATACAGCGTGACTTTCGTGGCCTTCTGCAGGACTAGTCCAAGTGCCAGATGGATGTGGTGGAGAGCCTAGCTGTAGGGTTGGCTCCTTGCTGGCACCACCACTACTCCCAATGTGGAGGTGACTCTATACCACATGGGAGAGGGTGCACTTAAGGAAGATTGGACACTGTGGCTGCTGCCTCTGCTGATGAGGAAGCTCAGCTGGCGGCTCTCAGCTCACCTGTGATGGCAAGGGGTTGTTTTGCAGATGGCCAATGGGAAAATGTTGACCAGCTGGAGCTCACACTGAAGGACCACCTCCAACGATTCACAGGAGACTTGACGGGGCATGAGGACCGGCCGTACTCTTATGCCAGACGCCTTGTTTGGCGCAGTTGCCAGGTGACTACCGCCCTATAGTTGTGGCCCGGCCCTGGCTCTGGTGGAGACGGGGGTACTCGAACACTTTGTGGAGGGGCTCCCCGTAGGGTTGGGCGATATATCGAGTTTTTTTAAAAAATATCGATATATTTTCATACGAGATATAAGATGTGACAATATCGTTTATATTGATATAGTCTATGTTACGTTATAATTATACTTGTGGAGCTGCAGGTTTGCCTGTCTTTCGTCCACTTTTGTCTCTACGCAACGTTATTCGGCCTCGCCTCTCCTTCACTGAACACAACTCCCCCTCCCCCATAGCTTCACCTGCAGGCAATGACAAGATTCTCCAGCTGCCTCCCTCTTCCCGCTCCACCACAACCACCCACACATGCAGGGCCTTGGAGTAGGGGTATGTCACCAGGGTGCAGAGGAGGCTACCCCCCCCCCCCGCCCCCGTCCCCCGTCCCCTTCTGGCTGCCTCTGCCTCAATTTTATCCCACAACTTAGACATTCACATTACTCACACTCTCATTACACATACATATAGGATCTTGGGGGTGGGCACGATACACGGAGTCCAAATTACCATCAGGGTGTACACCTCACCCCTGGCGTCGTTGCCCACCTCTCAAGGTTAAATACACGTAGACATTGAGGGCCAGCAGGAGGGACTATGCGCTTACCTGCTGCTCTCTGGCAGGTAGCTCCATGCCCTCCTGGGTTTTAATTGCACCTTAGAACACACATGCATCAACACTACAATGAGCAGGTGGAGGGAGGTTTGGAGTCTTCTCTCACCCCCATTCTCTGCGACCTGCTGGAGCGGGGGGGCCAGGAGGAGGAGTTGGCCGTCCGACTGCGGTCTGGAGTGTGGGGCTGCTGCGGAGTCGGGGCGGTCTGCCTCCCCCCACCGCAGGGAAAAGGATAACACCACCTGGGTCTGGGTGCAGTTCCCCCCTCCAGGGGCAAGGGTACCTATACCCGGGGCTTAGAGTACGCTTGGGGAGTGTGATCGTGTGTACAGCGTCTCTTTATGTCTGTCTCCACGTTGGTTGAGTGTGGAGTAAGTGCATATGAGAGCATGAGGGAGGAATGGATGTTTGTATCTGTGTGTGCCTGTATGTCTGTGTCTATATGTCAGGTTGGGTATCAGACGCCACCTCTCTGGGGACATCTCAGGCCCTCCAAGGTTTGGAGGCCTATCTCCACCCACCACCACTTCCCCTGCCAGTGGCGGACTCCCTCAGACATCGGTGCGTTGGTGGTTCTTTGTGTCCGGGGATGGGCGTCCAGGTACACACCGGCTCACTCCTTGGCGGCCGCTTATCGGGGCCTGGAGCCTGGGGCTCGCTCGGGCCACTTCGGAGGTGGGGTGCCCTCGGCCTCTCGGCCTGGGGCTCGGTCACTCAGGCACAGCTGGCTGCCGGCGGAGCTCACGGGCGCGTCACTGCAACTCCCCCTGGCTTCTGCTCCGCGGCTGCTGAGTGAGCCCTCATCTGGGACTCTCCTCAGCTCTTACTGGGACAGTGGCGCGGCTGCCCCTCTGTTGGTCTTCCTTGGTCTCTTGTGTTCTGGGGGCCTCTGGATGTCTGGAGTTTTGATCTCCTCCATACCTGCTTCATCATTGTGATGTTGTTTATTCTATGACTCTTGTTCTCTTCTGCTTGTTTTCTTTTTTCTTTCTCAACAGGTGATCCAGGTGATCGATATATTTTTTTTTTCTGCTCATTCTGTTGGTTTTCTTTTTTGCCCTTCTCCCCCGTCCCTCTTCTCAGCTGTTTCTCTTTCCCTCTTTCTTTCTCCCCTTCTTTCCCCCAGTCAAGTCTGTCCCGTATTCAGCAAGTGAAAATAAAATAAACAATAAAAGGTGAATCAAATGGACCATTACGGCAAGGCTGGGATGGTCAATTTGGTAAAGTAAATCCGTTGGGCATCTTTCTTTGCCTTTAGACAACAATTCTGATGCAAAAGAGCCAAACGGGACAGGCAAAAAAAAAGAAAAAAAAGACAAGATGAAAGCGGAAAATCAGCGCGCCTTATGTATGAATTCTGGTTGTGCTTACTGACCACGAACCGATTTTATGTGGAACACAGCGCTCAGCAATCTGTCAAAAAATGTTTTAATATGACTTTGCTAAGCTACGGAGCTGCACCGCTTGATGGATTGTCGGAGGATTACGGCTACCGGGGAGGAGCCTCGCGGAGTGATACGTACTGTGTGTGTATAAGGACCATAAATGGCACCTGTTCAGAGACGTGGTGCAGCTGTGAAATCTGTCTCTTTGTTATTATGCTCAGCGTCTATCAGTTTACATTTTGACTGCACAATTGTGAGCTTTTTGTTATGCACAAAAACAACATTGTTTTCTTTTATTTATGGACCATGATTATTTAATAAATGCTGATAATTTATTTTTGAGTAATTTCTTCATGTACATCTACGCTGTATGTAAATAAAAGTGCCCGTGTGACAGCTGGGACACAGTGTGACTAGAACTCTTTTTGTTCTTAACTTAAAACTTAAAACTTAAAAAAAAAAAATCGAGATATATATCTTATATCGCCATCCAGCTAAAAAATATCGAGATATGAATTTTGGGTCACATCGCCCAGCCCTAGCTCCCCACTCGAACGTTGGAGTGGGCCTGAAGCCAATATTTCCATTTGGACAGCTACAGACCAGATCAGTTTTCGGCGGAGCATATGCAATGGAAGTCCATGGTCCTGGAGTGCCTGAGGCAGGTGGGGCTCTTAGCCAACCCAAAGAAGTGTACAGTTGGACAGAGGTACAGTATCTATCTGCAGGCAACCTTCAGATAGAGAAAACGACAGCCATCGTATCTTGCCCATGTTGCACGACCAGAGAGGAGGTGAGGTGGTGCTTGGGAGATGGAAGCATGTAAATATAAAAATAACCACTGCAGCCAAAAAGAGTGCCTGACGAGCCCAGTAAGCTATTAAGACTCGACTGTACACTGTGTTCGTGTTTTCCTCCGAAACAATAAAGTTCTGCTGGAGCAGCCTTTCAACGCTTCTTTCTCTCGCTAGCAAAGTAAAGCTAGTTACTGGCCTGGCCGAGGTAACAAGAGAGTGCAAACATGTTGAGGGCTGTGTTAGTTCAGTGAGAGATTTATTTGGAAGGAAAATTTTCACTTGTAGTCGAAAACTAATGTGTATGCTTATGCCTGCATTTTTATTTTGTTAAATACAAACAAAATAGCAAAAGTGCTGCCACGTGTCTGGCCAGAAAGAGCTGTTTATTTGAAACTACTGTACTATACTGTGCTATACTGCTGGGTGACTGTCTTCTACTCGTCAAATACATTTCATTGCAATGCTGACCCTGTGCTAACTTGCATATGACAAATGAAACTGAAAGGATTCAGATAGTTAAGAGTGAGAAAAAATTGTTTTCATGTTTGCAATTTTGTCTTGTTACACAATATTTGGAATTAAATAAAACAAACAACACACTAGATTTTAGGAAATATTAGTGGGTGTTTTTGTTTTTTTGTACTACTTGGACACTTAAGTGGCCCTCCAATGAGATGACGGTGCCAGAAGTGGCCCGCGGCTCATTTGAGTTTGAGACCCCTGCCTGTTTAAGGCCTTCCAAGTTGAGGCAGCTTTGTCCCAGCAGGTGAGGGGGTTTGACTGTCTGGTCATTTATATAAGCCAGAAGCTATCTGAGCGGGAAGGTAGATACAGCTCTGTGGACGAGCAGTATCTGGCAATACAGTGGTTGGTTGACCTTCTTCATTACTACCTCCTGGGCGACTCTTTTATCCTCTGTTCAGATCATGCGCCACTACAGTGTCTCCACTGGAAAGCAAAAGTGCTGAAACATTCACGAAACTCCCGAGGTGTGTGCATAGGGTTCTTTGTGAGCTACAAGGGTCTCCAAAATGTTAAGAATGTTATTTTATTTACTTTGTACCAAAGAAAGTATTTGTCATTTTAAGTAGAATGTAGTCAGGAGAGAGTCGCTAACTTACCCACCACAGCGTAGCCTCCTGGCACTATGGGATAGATAGCATGACCTGCATGAATGCCTTCCGGGAACCAGTATGCCATGCATTCTCCAACCAGACGCCCCAAGCTGGCCCCTGAAATGTGGAAGGAGATAGAGATTCACAATCAGTATGTGGCTGTTTATCAAAATCAGCAGTTCTTAGACTTGCAAGAATTTTCAAACATGTGCACAGAAAACTGAAATCACTGTGGCTTGAGCACCATCAGCCTGACAAAAATAAATTGCTAAGTCAAAATATAAAACTTATCTAAAACAAAAAAAGTATTGAGTTTTGAAATCATTATTGAATCAGTCACTACAGTAATCTAAAATAGGGTTGTCAAACTTTGGTTCAGGGGCCAAAATGAACCTTGCAAAGACTCCAATGTGGTCCACTGGAGAACTCTGGAAAATGAAGGAGTTCACAGATTTTAGTCTTGGAAAAGGCCGACTGGGGAACCAAGAACTCAGTCTCTACAGGACTGGAAACAGTGCGTTAAGTGTCACCGGGCTGGTGAACAGAAAACCCAGTGATATATTCTGCTGACTCAAAGACCTAAACGTCACCTTGAACATTGTCCAATTCTGAGACAATAATTTCACTTACTTTGCTGTCAGCTTCACAAACACCAAAATCATTGAAATAATCTCAGCTCAAAAACATTCTTGCACCCATTTCTGTTATTCAGGCGGGGACAGCTGACGCCCAGCTGTTGCCAGTGCTTGTCCTGTCTTCCAATGTGAGGGCAGCCTACTCCTGCACCCGCACCTACTCGGGTGGGATTGCCATTCAGTCTGCTCCAGTACCCATGCTGGTCCCCAGGGTGAGGCCAGCCAAGACACGGTTGCCTATGGCTTGCCCATCAGCTTGAAATGACGAAATGCAATATCCCAGAATCCATTTCGCCCAAAACTCAAACGAGGCAGTGGCGGAGGAACACAGAGTGGCAGAGTTTGAAAGATTACTCTGTCTGGGTCACAAAATAAACTTTTAAGATATTTTCATGCGAGAATGGTGCTGTGTAAACTTCAAATATCTGCTCGATTTATCAAGACATCACATATTTGCAAAAGTGCTCTAACGTTCTCGGAGATGCCTGTTGAAGGAGTATTGAAGGTCTCTGTTTTGAGGTTTCTTACCACTCTACAGTTTCAGTGCTCCTCGATGGGTAGTTGGCAAATGTTTGTAGGCAAGTCAATTTCTTCTTGACTATCATTACTGCAAACTACTGTCAACCCCAGCAATCTGCTAGTAACCAAATCATTCACAATGTTTTCTGTAGTATTGGCGTAAAAACCTCTCTGTTACCATTTTTGCATAATGACAGCAAGCAAGCAACTTCACACAACCACTAGCTAAACCCTTCAAGAATACTTCTTTTGTCCACTGGTGATTACTCACAGCTAGGCATGCATGACATTACTTGAACTTCCAGTAACACAGTGAGGAAACTGACTCAATGCACATGTTAAACAAAATATAGGTCTGCCTTTATTCACTTTTTAAACATGCTACACAAATATTTTGTCTGAGTGATGTTGAAAAACAAATTCATGGATGTGTTACTTCTAGGCTGGAATGCTGTCAGTCGTTATTATCTGGATGTCCTAAAAACTCCCTGATAAGCATTCAGTTAGTCATCTCTACTTTCAAGATTAGGCTTCAAACTTTCCTTTTTGCCAAAGCATATCATTAGGGCTGGTGACCCTGAATCCTTCCTTAGTTATGCTGCCTTAGGTCTAGCCTGCTGGGGGAGTCTTTCCTTTTTCCCATTTCTTTTCATTCTGTGTGTATATATACAACTACAATTTTTATTTATTAATCTCTGGCTGTCTTCAACTGTGCCTTTATCCTGTTTCTCTCCCCTCACAGTCATGGCAAATGACTGTTCACCCCTGAGCCTTGTGTTAACGCCTTCAAATGTGTTTCATCTGTTCTTCTTCACAGAAAAACACACATCTTACCAATGACAAGTACTGGCATGAAGGCTCCATAGGGCACTGGCATGGTGATGGCCAAGGCACACATCCAGAACTAAAAGAAGAAGAAGACATCAACAGAAAGAATAGGGTGACATTCCAGGAGCTGCATGGTATTATCTGGTGTGTTTCTAGATTCCAGCTCACCACAAGGCAGACCGCAGTCTAAACCCAGATGCTACTTTATACAGACCTTGACCTATTTGGTTTCAATGCGCGATTTCTGTTTTACTCTGCTCAAAGTTTTTTAGATTTACTGTAGGGTTATTTTAATTTGCACAGCTCTTTTCTATAGGCTTATTGTAGCCAGTGTGTGCACACAGGATAGGGCTGGGCGATATGACCCAAAATTCATATCTCGATATTTTTTACCTGGATGGCGATATAAGATATATATCTCGATTTTTTTTTAAAGCCATAAGTTAAGAACAAAAAGAGAGTTCTTAGTCACACTGTGTCCCAGCTGTCACACGGGCACTTTTATTTACATACAGCGTAGATGTACATGAAGAAATTACTCAAAAATAAATTATCAGTATTTATTAAATAATCATGGTCCATAAATAAAAGAAAATGTTGTTTTTGTGCATAACAAAAAGCTCACAATTATGCAGTCAAAATGTAAACTAATAGACGCTGAGCATAATAACAAAGACAGATTTCATAGCTGCACCACGTCTCTGAACAGGTGCCATTTATGGTCCTTATACACACACAGTACGTATCACTCCGCGAGGCTCCTCCCCGGTAGCCGTAATCCTCCGACAATCCATCAAGCGGTGCAGCTCCGTAGCTTAGCAAAGTCATATTAAAACATTTTTTGACAGATTGCTGAGCGCTGTGTTCCACATAAAATCGGTTCGCGGTCAGTAAGCACAACCAGAATTCATACATAAGGCGCGCTGTCGATTTTTGAGAAAATGAAAGGATTTTAGGCCGTGCAGCCCCTGTGGGCTGCATGTCGTTAGCGCGGTTAGCTCGTTAGCGCGGTTAGCTCGCTAACACGTTGACGCCGTCCAGCCCAATGCATGGGGCGATCCGCGGTAACTCGCTAACGGAGATTTTCCACTTTCATCTTGTCATTGCCTGCAGGTGAAGCTATGGGGGAGGGGGAGTTGTGTTTAGTGAAGGAGAGGCGAGGCCGAGTAACGCAGCGTAGAGACAAAAGTGGACGAAAGAGGCAAACCTGCGGCTCCACAAGTATAATTATAACGTAACATAGACTATATCGATATAAACGATATTGTCACATCTTATATCTCGCATGAAAATAAATAGATATTTTTAAAAAACTCGATATATCGCCCAGCCCTAACACAGGAGATGCACAAATTGGTCACATGCATTGTAGCTTGCATAGTAAATTGACTGAGGAAGTTTTCTCTGACCAGACATCCTTAAATTTCAGTTGAATACCCTTGGTCTAAATCACGGGTCGGCAACCGTTCTGATAATGCTACTCATTATCAGAACGTTTCCTCAGAAGTCAATGTGCCATATCAACCATTGCATTAGCAATCATGCTCAACAGTTCCACGCTATATAGAATAATTTTAAAGAACTATATTTGTTCGCAGATGTTGGCAAAGTGCAGATCAGCTGTTTTAAACAAAAAGCAAATAAAAAAAAAACACTTTTTATCCAAAACAAGAACTCTATAACAGCAAAGGAACTGTACGACAGAAAATACAAATGCTATTTATGGTCTACTCACAAAAGTGATAAGGAAAAATACTAAGGCATGTTTGTTAATACATGTTATTGTGGTCTATGGTCTCCCACTCAGAGACACAGGTCTCCAAGTGTCCGGCAGTCAGACGGCTATGGGAGGTGCTGAGAACATTATTTGTGTGATAGAAAGTCTGCTCACACAGATATGTGGAGCCAAACACTGTCAATAAGGCCTGTGCAATGCTCTGAAGACAGTTACACTTGTCAGGTAGTGATGTCCAGCAGGTGAAAATGCACGAGACAAATCCAGCTGCCCATTAAAGCTTTCTGGTTTAATCAGAAAAGAAAGCATTGGTCCAAACACCTGCATTGTGAATTCGTGGTGCTGATGCTGCGCTGAGCAGACAGCTCTTGAACGTTTGAAGTGTTGGAATGTGGAAGTGGCACAACTAATGTAAGCTAATTAGTGATGTGCACCAGTGGCCCGTCCATAGATTATTATTTTTTAATGCACCTTCTCAGATTAATTCACTGTGTGTCGTGCCATCATCTAACCCTTTGCGTGCCAGCTGTGGCACGCATGCCCAGGGTTGCCGACCCCTTTAGAGTCAAAATGATAGCCTAGCTGGATCATCTTCTTATGTTAAGATGTTTGGAACCATTAACCATAAAATAATCATTCAAAGTTTCTTATTCAAAGACAAGAATGCAGCTTATACGTTTAACATTGACATCAGCTCACTAGCAAGATCGGTGTGACAGAGCCAATATCAGTGTGCACCTGACACTCCTACACCATGATAGAAAATCATGTCCTACCGTCAGTGTTCTTTAAATGCATGTGTGCTGCACACGCAGCTTTCAGACCAACCTAGTATCAAAGCAAAGCATGTAATACATAGAGTAGTCCACTGTTTCCATTTCACACTTTGCCTCTCCAAAGCATGAAATGGACATGCATGCACTAGTTGCACTCGCAGTAAGCTGCAGCACCAGCAGAGGGACATATTTTCTTTCCAGCAAATAAAATTAACATGGGAAAGCTTTTAAAAAGACATTAATAACACATTCACATGTAAGTAAATGTGGACCTCTGGATTAAAAAGGGGGGATAGCACCCCGTGTATGTATAATAAATCCTGTCAGGAATTGTGCATGAATTTAACATACTTTACATAGAATGACAAATTCATTTTATACATTATGAAAACTTGCAGACAGACACATTTACTAGCATAAATCAAACCTACAGCTTTGTACACATATTTTCACCTTACTCTCATTATGGTGAAAAGGGCCAGTGTGCCGAAGACGGTGACTTGTGGGTGCATCCAGACTCGTGCGTTTCCAATGTAGTCAAACTCTTCAGCGATGCCGTCTTTAGTCCATGTGCGGTTGTCCAGTAATGTGACCAAAGCCTCGTTCTGTGTCAGCTGGAAAATTTGGAAAATTAAACAAATAAAAAAAATACAATTACTACGACTGTGACTGAGTCGGAGCTCTTTCACAGATAATAGAAACAGAAACACATGACAGATAGTTGGTGTCCATGTAGAGGAATGCTCAGACCTCTACATCGGAGAGACCAAACAGCCACTTCACAAGCGCATGGCACAACACAGAAGAGCCACCTCCACAGGACAAGACTCAGCAGTCCATCTGCATCTTAAGGATAAAGGTCACTCTTTGAGGATGCCAACGTTCACATTTTGGACAGAGAGGACAGATGGTTTGAAAGAGGAGTGAAAGAAGCATCTATGTCCACTGTGAGCGACCATCTTTGAACAGAGGCGGGGGTTTACGACACCAACTCTCTGCCATTTATAATCCAGTTTTGAGATCCTTCCCAGACACCTTAACGCCCACTCACATCCTGGGCCATCTGACCTCAGGACATCACATGATAAAGTGGGGCCAGGTTTTACAATGAGCTCACCCGAAACTCTGGCTGATTGGGACCCACGCCCAGTTTCACACCTTGGCTCAGGCGATTAGAGGATCATCAGGGGGTCCTTTTGTCCCTCTGTGGGGGGTCACTCCCACTAGGTTTATATCTGGGACTCTCCACCATTTGACCTTAGAACTGAAGAAGCTTCTTGGATGAGAGGTGAAACGTCTTCAAGCAACTTAAAGAAGCCCAGACGCTTTTCTTTGCAAGCTCCTTTGACTACGATGACCTG
Source organism: Mchenga conophoros (assembly GCF_057382185.1). Lineage (NCBI taxonomy): Eukaryota > Metazoa > Chordata > Actinopteri > Cichliformes > Cichlidae > Mchenga > Mchenga conophoros. Next base: position 720,162 of record NC_140539.1, on the reverse strand, counting down.
GATGACTGAGAACCTTCACAGACATATTTCATTCAAAATTCAGTGTTTGGCTTGAAACCCTAGAAGATAATTTCTAATGGTTTCAATATTATCCTTTTATTTAACATTAGCATTTCCATGATGTGTAATCCACAGAAAATTTTTTCATTTTTTTGAGTTAGTTGATGATGTATTTTATTATATAATGAATGACTTCAATTTAACAAGAACGGGCTGAATTTTAAGTCTTATTGATATATCAATAATTTGGTATATCAATAATTAAATGATTTAAGATGGATAAAGACTGTTTTCAAACCATACAACATGTATGATATGTAAACCATCTTTAGATACATTTCAAAATTAGCTTAATTAGAATAAAGAGAAAAAGCCCTGCATATTTTTTTAAAGAATTCTTTGATGTCTACTGTAATAACTGTAGAGTGATGAGTATATGTAATAAAAATAATATATGGTTCATGGGCTTTGTGAACCTACCTCTCCAGCCATAAACTGTCCAAAACCAGAAGGAAACAATAGTGACGAAATGAGGAAAGAGACCATCACTGGATACACAAGACATCTAAGAACATAGATATATAACAGAAAGAACAAGTAAGCAAGGGTAAAACAATGAAATGCTTTAAAACAATAACATAAAACAATAAACAGGGAATAATGCATGTCTAACAGTTACTGAGAAAACCATAGTTATTCACGCATGGGTGAAAAAGCAACGTGAAGCCAATCACTATATTATATAAATTTTTATAGGTACATTTTTTCCTTTATTTACTCAAGTTTGTTTAACTTAAAATAATACACTTACAGGCCACCTTGCTGGGTATACCTATGAAAATTATTTTTAAGGCAAATCTCAAATTATCCAATCACATGTCAGCAGCTCAATGTATTTATGCATGTGGAGTTTAGAGCTTTACCATATCATTCTGTCAATCTATGATTTGTCATTTATTCCTTTTAAATGAATATAAGAAACTGGAATTTTGTGCACAGGTTTGAATGTGTTTGGGGTTTTCTCTAATACACATAGGATCGAAAGTATGCAGAGACACAAATATACATATGCCCCTATTAATATTTGGTCGAATGTGTTTTAACAGTTGAACTTCGACTAGACTCTTGGTAGCTTAACTGAAATCTATAGCTTGACCACATGGACAAGCCAAAAGCCTTATGGAGAAAAGTATTAATTTCTGATGACCAAACATCGAACTGGCTGGCTATAATGACGAGCGGTATGTTTGAAGGAGTTAATGTGAACTGCACCAACTGTCAAACATGCCCTGGGTCTGTTTTGTACGGAGCCCCTCTGATGACATGGTCCAAAAAGTAAATAAATTGTGGCCACAAAATACTACTTTATGCCCTCGAAATAGTATAACGTGCCCGCGAAATACTTATTTGTGGCCACGCAATACTATTTCGAGGGCACGAAGTAGTATTATAGGTATTTAGTAGTAGTATTATAGGCATAACGTGCGCACGAAATGCTAATTTGTGGGCATGAATTGGGTATAACGTGGCAACGAATTACGCATTTGTGGCAACGAAATAGATAACGTGCGCACATCATATTGATACAATTCCTGGACAGCTGCGTAGAGACATAAGCATAAGAGTAGGCTAAACCTATGCACTGTGGACAGAGACAGTATGATTGAGTTTTATTTTAGGCTGGGGATGAGCTACAAATGCATTTTGAAAAGCCTGGCAATGCAAGGAACCATTATTATGGAGAGACATTTAAACAGGATATTGAAGGCCCAGTTGCTTTACATAGATTTTATTGTCAACCAACTGCAAGGGCCTGGGAAGGATCACGGTTATCAGTCACGTGTTTCGTGGCCACAAATAAGTATTTCGTGGGCATGTTATACCCATTTCGTGCCCACGAAGTAGTATTTTGCGGCCACAAGATATTTATTTTTTGGACCATGTCATCAGAGGGGCTCTGTACAGTAGTTTTGCTGCCAGTGGTACTGGTACATTATACAAAGTGAGTGGAATAATGAAGGAGGAGGACTACCTCCATATTCTTGAACTTCTTGAAATCAATAGCCAGATGTATGAAGTTATGAATGACATTCTTGTTGCTACTGATCGTGGTAAATATGCTGTGCTTGTGTTATTGGATATGACAGCTGCATTTGACACAGTGGACCACGACCTGCTGATCTCCCGCTTACATCACTGTGTGGGAATTTGTGATCTGGCGTTGTCATGGATAAAATCATATCTTTCCGAAAGGAGTTTTTGTGTCAAGCTGGGGCTGGCCGCTTCCTCTGTGGCCCCTCTGCTTTGGGGTGTGCCCCAGGGATCTATCCTTGGGCCATTACTTTTCTCGCTGTATTTACTCCCCCTTGGTGCGATTTTTCGTAAACACGGAGTGTCATTTCATTTGTATGCCGATGACTGTCAGCTTTACTTACCTTTTAGTCATTTGGATACCTCCCCATGTCAATCACTGCTTGACTGTCTTAGCGATATTAAATTATGGATGGCAAATAATTTTTTGAATTTTAATGGTCGCAAAACGGAAGTAATTTTATATGGCCCGCATCGTTCTACTGATTCTCCAGATGTTGATTTTGATGATTTGACCTCTCATCTGAAAAGTTCAATCACTAATCTTGGTGTTAAACTTGATTCTGCGCTTACTTTTGAAGGTCATGTAAGTGGGGTGGTGAAATCAGCTTTTTATCACCTCAGACGCCTGTCGAAGGTTAAGCCTTTCCTTTCCAAACCCAATTTGGAAACTCTTATTCATGCTTTTATCACCTCACGTCTGGACTATTGTAATTCCCTTTTAATAGGGGTTGGGTCGGGCACCTTGTCACGCCTGCAGTTAGTTCAAAATGCGGCGGCGCGATTTTTAACCGGTAGTAGGAAATTCGATCACATCACTCCGGTTCTGGCTTCCTTGCATTGGCTTCCTATTGAATTTAGGGTTCGTTTTAAAGTCCTTTTATTGGCTTTTAAATCTTTAAATGGTCTGGCTCCTGTCTATTTATCTGATTTGCTGAAGCCACATGTTCCTCCCCGCTCGCTCCGTTCAGCTGAGCAGCTGCTGCTGTCGGTCCCTAAGTCGCGGCTGAAATGCAGAGGAGACCGAGCCTTTTCAATTGCAGCTCCGATGCTCTGGAATAACCTTCCCCTCCAAATTAGACAAGCGTCATCAGTGCAGGGCCCTATTTCAGGAAGCCGGTTTAGAAAACTCAGAGTGAAAAAAACGATACTCAGGGTTGAGTAACCCCGAACTGTCCAACTCGGAATATTCGGTTTCAGAAAGGCTGATAACAATTAGTTCAATCAACGCAGAGTTGCTTTAACCCCAAGTTAAGCGCGCACACGAGGATACATAAAGCCCTGATTAGTGGAGTACAGATTAAGCGAGTCACCATGGAGACGGAGGGAAAGAAGGCGCGGTCAATGTATTTTACAGCGCTTGAGGCCGAAATTCTGATGGCAGTATAGGGCTTTGGAGCGTGATGTCACGGGGGTGGGCGATAACATGCAAATTTTGCGGAAAAAAAGTAACACAGCCTCAGCTGCAAAAGAAAGGGAGCATGCATGGCAAAACATGGCCGACAGAGTCAATGCGTGAGTGTTAATTTAAACATTGATCTAGGGATTTCCACCCATTTAACACGTTATTTTATTTTATTATATTTTATTTTATTTTTTATTTCATACATTTGATTTTGTGATGTGATGTGAGCGCAGGTGCAACCCAACAGGCCCCAAACGTTCCTGGCAGCAAGTAAAAATGAAATATAAAAATATAGTCCAAACAGGTAAGGTGTAATTGTATTATGAGCCATAGTGCTTGGTCTGTTTGTCCCATGTAAATCAATTGCAGTTAGAGGCTACATTAATTTCCCCTCTGTAAGCACTTATTGAAATTATCTGAGCACATTACAAGTACATATTTGCTTACTCTGTATGCTCAAATGTGACCCGTTATAGCCAACAGAAAAAAAGCGGAGGCCTGAAAAACAGGTGGAGGTCGTCCACCACCACCACTCACAGAGGCTGAGCAGTTGGCTTCCACATTTGTGATAATGTTGGCAGCATCACATATGATCTTCACAGTGCAGAGAACACAAATTAGCATCCATTACTATAATGAAATAATTTGTTAGTTTGAAATGCTACAGGGAACTATGTACCTGTACATTAATGCTGTGGAAAGACTTCCTGTTCACATAGTCTCCTTCATTTACTGAAGGAGCAATGATTGGAATGTGAGTGCCATCTATACAGCCAATCACGCCTGGGAACCGTGAGAATAAATGTAAAATTTAAGTAGTAGTTCAAGTATCACCACATCATGAATTAAGTTTCGTTCATCCTGCTACCTGCAATTTTGTGGCATCCCTCTTTGATAAATCTTGTGGGTCTATGACCGGGGAACACCACAAACGAGTACACGAGACGTTTCAGTGCAACTGTAACAGTCCTGACTGCCCGACAGACGGTAGCCTTGGAAACGTGCTCAGCGTCACCAATATTATACAGAAAGCTCCCGTTTGCAAAAAACTGAAGTGCAATACAAATAATATGTACAGAACTGAGAGAATGTCCGCGATGTGTCACATGAGCAATATTAGGCCTGAGGATGTTATTCAAATAAATTATAGATTGTGCTGAAAAACGGTAACGTTCACACAGGAAATCATCAGGAAATGATAAAATGTCCAAATGCGCTCTAATCACTCTCTCCCGGCGGAGAGCTCTGCGGAGAATTTGGGCTTCAACATCTACTGGCTCTTCAAGGAAGGGGCACGCCATGTCCGACACTTCCTACAGTCAGGTTTCTGACAAAGAGGCGGAGAAGGTCAGGGTTAGTTGTAGTAAACCTGCTAGGGGGCAGGTTAGCTTCACGGAGTGTGTCGTCATAGTAACTCGCTCAGAATTAATCTAAACTCGCTTTGTGAAACCGAAAACCCAGAGTTTTCGTTAACTCAGGGTATACTTACTCAGATTTTGCTCTAAACCGGCTTCCTGAAATAGGGCCCAGGTCTTTAAATCCAGATTGAAAACCTATTTTTATTCCCTGGCTTTTAACTCTGTAGGAAACTGACACCTTCTTATTTATTTTATTGTATGTAATGATTTTATGGTATTTTTAATTTGGTTGTTGTTTTGATCTGTGTTGTTCAGCACTTTGGTCTGCCTGGTGTGTTCTTAAAGTGCTATACAAATAAACGATGATGATGATGATGATGATGATGATGATGAAACCTGGATATAGCCCGGTGAACACACATCAACACTAGTTTTGGAATGGGTAAAGTGGGCTAACATTAGGAGGCTTCAGGAAATGCTTTCCTAAAGTCTCAGCCTATGCTTCAACGTTGGGTCCCTTTTATTATGTCTGACTGTGCTGTGCAGGCTTCTAGAGTTACGTAGTTAAATTAAGAGTAAATTACAAGTGAAACTATAAAATGCATTTTCTTATCAAATGGAAGTGTGGATGCTGATAGCTGAATGTTAAGTTAAAAATGTTAAATGAGCTGGAAAATACAGAATTTTTCACCTGAAAACAAAAGTGCAGAACTGTTGAAAGCTGACATTTACACAGAAGAAGTTGAAAAGTACAGGGTGGGCCATTTATATGGATACACCGTAATAACATGGGAATGGTTGGTGATATTAAAGTCCTGTTTGTGGCACATTAGTATCCACGCCTCCCGCTGAACGCGTAGCGCTACTTTGAAGTTTGTTTTTCGCGCTACTTCGTACGGCACTACGTTGCCTGGCGGACGGACATGTGACCAACATACCACTCTTGAACCCCGATCCTTCCGCCAGGCAATGTAGTGCCGTACAACAGCGGAACAAACAAAACAAATCGTCTTACGATATCACAAAAATCATAGACAATCCATAGAAAAGCCGCACCTGACTAAAAGCCGCAGGGTTCAAAGCTTGTGCAAAAAGTAGCGGCTTATAGCCCGACAATTACGGTAAATGAATACTGAATTTATTTATTTTTTAATTCCTTAAAAAAATTTGACTGGCATAGTCTGAGTGTTTCAGAAACTGCTGACGTAATAGAACTAAACCACACAAACATCTGTGGGGTTCAAAGAGAATGGTATGAAAAAGAGAAAGGTCTACAGAAAAACATGTCTGAATGCACAACATGTTGACTGCAGACTGAAGCAGATGGGCTGCATCAGTTTTCCTGACAAGTTAACATGCTTGTCATAAATTTGCAACAATGCTTTGCATTCACTGCCTCATATTAAAAAAATCCCAACTTACTTTTTCATGAGGAATGTGTTGAAGAGCTTCTGTTTCTTGATGAACAGGGCAATCCGTCGGTTTAGGTAGACAAACAAAGCCCCACCAAAACCACTGATAATACTGCAGAAAAAGAGAAAGAAGTTAATGCCTTGAAGACATTAAGAAATATGATTTTTATATTGAGGGACTAAATCTTGTTCTGCGGTTTTGCAGAACCTCTGCCCATCTTCACATCAGAGAAACTGCCTGGATGAGATCTTTTAATTCTTAAACTAAACTAATCACTTGTTTTTCCAACCACGGGAATTGAGAATTATAGCTGCTATCAACTTCAACATAAGCTATTGCTTAGCTACTCCATAACCAATGGCTAAACAACACACCAATAAACACATCAAATGCCATTCTGAGTTTGTTCTATTAATTTAACCATTACACTGTCCAAACCATGAATCAGTACATGGGATACAAAACACACAAATGCACAGACTGCACAAACATACCAAACTACAAACCAACAGAATGCTGCACCAATTATCACACCAAATTGCGACATCAACCCACTGAATCAAACTGCAGTCAGCAGAAGGTTTCACCCCATGCTCACCCTATCCTTTTCCTCATCAAACACCAGGCGAGGTGAACAGGTGAGTGCACCCACATGTACTGCGTAATACCCACCCATGAGTCATGCCTCACAACAGTTTACCCATACAGTGACACCCAAAAACCAACCACCCAAAAAAGAAACATGTTTCATGAAATATTAACATATATACATATAACATTTGATAACTTTCAATGTTATATTGTGAATAAAATATTGATTTGAGATTTGCTAATAATTGTATTTCATTTTCATGTGTATTATACACAATTCACAATTAGAAAATGTAAGTTTTTAAAATTCAGTTTATATATTTTTGGAAAAACTAATACGTTGTGTGATTTTTTTTTTCTTCATATGGGTTCAAATTCAGGTCATAAATATTTTGTACCTGTAAATCAGACTGTGCACTTATGAACTGAAATGTAAAACAAAATATCTAAAAGTTTTATCTTTGTGCATAACACTTCACGTTTTATGCACAAGTTCCTGACTTGACTGTGTTTGGCCTTACTGAGCTTCAGACAGCAACAGTGCTTCCTGGGCACAGATAAGCATTACTTTATGGTTTGGGAATCAACTGATTTTTTTGTAACCGGTTAAAACTGTTATAAATAGATATTAACCACATTGAAATCCATGTTAAAATGTAAAACAGTAATGGTTAAAGTATTTAGAAAGAATCTGTAATTATTGCCAAAGGAGTACAATGTGTTTAATACATTTAAAAGTGCATTTGCTTTATGTGTGGTTCATTTTTAATTTAGTAAGGTTGTTATCGTGTTTTATTGTGAAGAACTGTGTAATAGGAAGCGAGTATGTTTGTGATGGAAGTAGGACTGAGAGAAGTTGTGACAGAAAGTACAAGAAGTTTGCAAGTGTATATATAACCTTGACTATCTGATTGACGGTCTTTGTTGATGTGCACATTTGTAAACTGGCTGTAAGAAGCTGGGGATGTTTCTGCTCCTAATCCACCACGCAGCTGCACACTTTCTTCCTTCCTTTTTCTTTCCTGCCCTGTTTGTTTCTTTAGCTGTCAGAATATTTGTGTGAAGGCCAAGAAAGATACCAAACGGATTTACTTTACCAAGTGGATCATCACAGCCTTGCTGTATTGGTCCATTTCAACATTTGTTATTATTATTTTATTTTATTGTATTTTATTAAGTTATTACAGATGGGACAGACATGACCGGGGAATAGGACAGGGAGAGAGAAAGAGAGGGAGGCTAAGGAAAAAACAGAGGGGAAGAGGGACAGTGAGAGAGGACACTTTAAAAAAATCACCCGGATCACCGGTTGAGAGAAAAAAAATGAAAAAAGAGAAACAAACAAAAAGAGAGCAACATATTAAACACAACACTACTGCAACCCACTTAGCACTTAACCTAGCTAAGCGTAAATAACAGTAAATACTGAATTTTCAAAGTTTTTTGTGCAGCAGTCAAGACGGACAGCTCACAGTGTGCTGTGAGGTAGCAGCCAAGAAAGATGTAGTTTGTGTCTGTGAACACCTGTGTGGATCAGCACGGTTGTATTCAAAAAGTTTCTCCATGTAACGATGTGCTAGTGGGGAGCCATAGCCCTGTCCCCCAGGGCATGAAACAGGCATGGAGGGACATCTGTGCCAGCCTCCTGGGAAGAGCTTAGGAGAGCCTCAGACGAGGGGTCACTCAGCAGCCACGGAGCAGAGGCCAGAGGGGGTTGCAGTGGCCTGCCCGCGGGATCCACCGGCAGCCAGCTGTGCCAGAGTGGACTGAGCCCCCCACCCACGGTTGGAGCCTGACCGAGCCACGGGCGCCAGGCCGGGAGTGTGCCCCCATACCTTGGAGAGTCTGAGGTGTTGCCAGAGGGGCGGAGTCTAAGACCCGACCTGACATATAGACACAGACACAAACTTGCATGCACACATATACAATTACTCAGCACTCACCCAACGTAAAGACAAATGGACATTGTCACACAATCACACTCCACAAACAGCCTCTATACAAGGTACCCTCGCCCCTAGAAGGGGAATCCACACCTAGACCCAGGAGATGTTACCCTTTTGTCACAGTCCAGAGTTTCTGGTGCGAGAGAAGAATGGATGACTGGTGAGACGCCAAGAGAGACTGAAGAGGAGTGATAGTGATCCCCTGCTTTTCACTGTGGATTCCCTGGAGCCCTAATCCCTGCACGCTTGTATATAGCACTTAGTCACTGTCACACACTTCACCTGGTGTTTGTGAATAAAACCCTCTGTTCTTCCTTTGAGCAAGTAGTCCTGCGTTTGAGTCCCCCCAATGACCGTAACACCTTTTCCCTGCGGTGGAGACATTGGACATGGCAAGTAGCCCCTCCCTGTATGCTGTATCACTGTATGCTGATCACTCTGCATTCAACACATAACTGTTTCCCTACAGAAAACATGCCTCTGAAAACATGTGACTACAGAGCCTATGCATGCAGGAATATTAAACGTCTAAAATTAGTCTTAGTTTTGAGTTGAAAAGATCCACAGGAACCACATTTGGACTATAAATAGCCCGTATACTGAGGTCTTACTGATGTCACACTAAACGTATAAATATAAAGTGTCTGAGCGACCCAGGATCCCTGAGCAGTTATGGACTAATATTATAATATATATTTTGTATTGCCGTCCCTCGTTATCCCTGCTTGTATGTGTGTGTATGTGTTTCTGCGGGCGCCTTCAGGCCTGGTGGGTGTGGCCCTGCTGGCGGACTGGCCATACCCGAAGCCACACACCTGCTGCTGATCAGGCCTCGTCGGGGGAGCTACTTAAGAGAGTCTTGGAGCTCCCACCGACACGGGATCATTTCGTGAGACTTCCCGTCAGTTCTTCAGCTGGTCTGTTTGTGAGTGTGAGCTTGCCAAGTGAACTGAGGGTGCTAACTACTGCCTCTATTTTCCCAGGACGGATTGCTGGATGAGAGGGCAGCAGTCACAGAGTGCACTGGCACGAGGGAGCAGACACATGAGCACAAACACTGGGAGAAGACACGGAGTGGAAGTCGGGAGCACACGGGGATGTGTTATTGTTGTGTATCAGTTCCATCACTGTAAATAAACGCACTGCTTGTACATAGAGCACCGCGCCTGGGTCCTCCTTCCCCACACCCCCCACGGTTTGCCATGCCAAACTGTGACATAAAGTATAATAGACATGAAAAAAGGTCAAAGCCTGGCATTACAAAACAAAGCCTTCAGTCCAAATTTACTTATAAAAGATGTCACTTCAACATCACTTTACGCTCTCCCCTCACCCCCAAAGAGTCAGCAGGAAATGGCTGCCCTCTCTGAGACTTGTTCTTCAGAAGGTTTCTTCCTGTTAAAAGGACGTTTTTTCTTCCCACTCTTGCCAAGCACTTGCTCGCAGCAGGTCATCTGATTGCTGGGGTTTTCTCTCTGTTAATGTAGGGTCTCTACCTCATAATATAAAGCACTTTGAGGTGACTGTTGTTGTGAATACATAAATAAAACTGAATCAAACCTACTTAAGTAGTGCTCCTTAATAATATCAGAATATATGCGGCAATCATAATATGTTGGAATATCTTTCAGAACAAATGGCTTTTAAATGACTGCTAAAAACCTCAGTCAACAAAAAGTATTTCATATGCACATCTTTTTCCTGATGCTTAGCTGATGAGTTGGAACTAGTGGGTATTTTTCAATTTTACTATTTTTAAAGCAAATTTTTGCATTTCAAGTTTAGAGATGGAAACTTACCCAAGCAAAGCGAAGGCAGGCATCTCCTTGAGGTCAAAGGGAAAGTCTACCTGGAAATGGGTTCTAAAAAGGGCTGTGACGGTCTCTGGTGCAAGAGAAAGCAAAACCAAGAGGACAAGCTAGTGTATCACTGAATAGTCATCAAAACTTCGAGGTGCAAGTATCCAAACTTTAGCAATAACATTAGGTATTACAGATGTTGAATAACTGATGGAAAATGGAGAGTAAAGCTAGTTTCAGGCTGAGCATTGTGAACAGCTCTTTCTGATGCAACAGGCATGTGGTGTATGTCTTGTCCCAAAAACAAATTAGGTAATCTATCATTTGTTAGGTGAATGCATAAAAAATGATCCTGCTGAAGTTTATTGAGAAAGTACTGAGCAAACCTCAAAACCTAGCCATGTTTGATCATACTACACAAATAATGGGGGAAGAACACTAGAAACTGAAACTTGCAGCTCCACTGTGATTCATTTTGCTGCGTTTACTTTGACTTGTCTCTTAAATATACCATCATACACTTATTCTTCTCATACACTTATTCTTCTTTTTTATACTAAGTTAATATACTGTGTTGTGTTGTTTGTTACGTTGTGATGTGTCATATCGTGTCGTGTTGTGTTATATGTAGTGCCGACGTAGGACAGTTTTTCCAATTTCATTGTACTACTGTACTATGTATGACTGTGCAATGACAATAAAGAGTTATCTTATCTTATCTTAATATACAAATCACAGCTACATGTATTAGTAACGTGGAGACACATCTTCATTTGTTTATGCGTTCTGTGTTCAGGGTCTGGTGATTTACTTTTTAAATTGACATTTTTAAAGAGACTACATCTGTCAAATTAGGAATTCATAAGTCCCAACAAGCTTTGAGTCCACATTTTCCTGAATTCATAACTGCAAACAGCCTGCAATTTCATTCAACATAAATTAGCGCTGTTGTATCTATGAAAGCAGTAAGGTTTCATTTAATGATCAATGCTGTTTTTAGTATTAAAAGGTGTGACATTGTGAATTCCTTAAAACACCTGGTAAAAACATCTGGCCACACAGTCATACCTTCGTCTTTGTACCACACAGCCAATACCCTGAAAAAGAAGGCAGCGATGGTGACGGAAAAAAACCCTCTCCAATAGCTCCTCACAGCAAAGAATGTGAATGTTACTTCAATACTGAAGAGCACACCTGAAACACACAAACAACGCAAGGCATGAGCATTGGAACTGACTTTTAAAATATTCTGAAACTTACACTGACTTTTCAAAAACCCGTCTTGCACTTGTGCTGAAGAACAATATTTTCTTTTGTCTGTTGAATTTGCTAGCCAGCATCTTCACTCAGATCTCAGTGTCATTTACTTCCAGCTCATCTTGGATAGATTTGCTCATGGCGAGCTGTATATATACATGACTTAACAAGAGAGGCTCAAAAAAATCTTGAACTTGAAGAAATTGGCACTGATACATAGGCGTGAAAAAAGAAACCCTCAATTACAAGATAGCTTGTGAAACATTACTGAAACTGCTCCACAGATTTCAGCAACATAAAGCTTATCATATTACATGTTATATATTACACTGCTCAACTTAAAGCCTTAACAGTGTTTGCAGATTTAGCTTACTTCGGAGTGTTACCACGTCACATTTGATGAACCTCACCTCCTACGGGCGCAGCAAGAACGCAGCCTACTCCCACAGCACAGGCTGCTGCTAGCATCTCTCTGTACCTGGACTCATTCTGAAATCACACGGAAGTGATTACATTTCAGCTTTAGAATAAATAGATGTGGAATACAGAAATAAATAACCTACTCACCATTTAGGCAATATTGGATAGATTAGACTACATTAAATTAGCTACAATTACAATGTAACCGTAAGAAGGTGGAAGACCATTTTAAGTGTTTACTATGAATAGCGGTAATTCTCTGCTCAAAGATATGCTGTATGAAATTGTATCTTCTTTCGCTTTGAAGGTAAAAAGGTTCGAAAAATTAAATTGTAAAATATGATAATACTAATAATAATTCTTTATTTAAAAGGGACAATGGAGTGTAACATAGTCCAAGTATAAAACATGAAACTGATGCACACAAGTTTATAGCCATAGTATGTTATACTTTCTTACCCCCACACAATGAAGCTTTTTTGGCACATCTGTTTGTCATGATCCTGGCTTTTCTCCCAGCTATTTTGAAATTGCTCTTGTTTTTAGTCTGGATATACTTTTGCCTAGTTTATGTTTTCATTTTGATATTGTTAGTTATCAACTTTTTCTTGTCCTCCTATTTCTCTCAGGTCTAGTCTGTGTTTGTGTTTTCTCCTGTGTTTAGTCAGTTTTGTCATTGTGGTTTTACTAAATTTGTCAGAATCTCGTGGTGTTCCAGAGAAGGCATTGGAGCTGATCAACACTGGTAGATTCATTTATTCTTCAAAGAGCATGCAAATTATAGCTAAAATCTTCACCAAACCATAGATTGCTTCTGAATCAGTTTTCAGCTTATACACAGACTATGTTTCCTCAATCATCATCAGAAATTCATCACGACTTTGGAAGCTACACTTCTGCTTGTATTCTTTGATATTGTGCGCACAGTATGAAATAGATATGAAATGCTTTTGTATTTAGCCACTGTATACACTGACCGATGAATCAAGTCAAGTCAAAGTATATTTACATACCATGTTTTTAAACAACAAAAGGTTACACAAAGTATTCTTTAAATAGAAACAGTCACTAAAGCCAGTCTACGGAGGCCAGCATAGCTGCAATATGATCACACTGCTTATTTCCCGTGAAAAAGCGAGCTTCTGCATTTTGATCGACTTGGAGGTGACGAGGTAAAGATTGAGCAGAGCCAGCATGTAAAGAATTACAATCATCGAGATGAGAGCAAATGAAAGTCTGAATTACTGTCTCTAAGCCATGTGGTTGGAGGCAGGCCTTCACCCTGCTGAGGAGACTCAGTTGAAAGAAACTTGTCTTAACAACAGAGCTGATCTGTTTATTAAATTTTAAAGCACAGTCAAAAGTCACACCAAGCACTGTCATACCCGTCAAATGGGTTGGGATGCCCAAATAAAATAATTTCTCTCCATAAGTTTCTCTCCAACCATAATTGTACATCTCTGAGACAGTTCACTAGTGCCTGAATAGAAATATGACTGTTGGTATTTTATAGGCAAAAATATGTGTAGGACATTTGCAAAGCATTAAAAAAAAATAAAATCAACAGTGGATGAATTCAATAAAACATGAGAAAGAAAAAGATGTAAGACTCACCTCATAGATTCCTCGAAACACAGGCAACTTGCAGAGGAGAGCGCCACACAAGCTGGCGATGTGTACAAAGGGAGCCTGACAGAAGGAAAAAATAAAGGCATAAAACAGGTTCTCTAGCTGCTGTTTGACGGTCTGTCAACAGTTACACATACACATGTTGCGGTTTTTATGCCAGTTGCAGAATATGAGAAGTGATCTCAGGTGAAAATCTAATTTAAATTTAAATTTCATATAAGCACAATGGTGTTCCAGCACTTTGCTTCGATTTACTCTGTGTGGGTTTCTGAGGACCAGATGTGGTCCGAGTGTAAGCCTGTCTTCTGAGGGATCTTTACTCTTTATTTGGATATCTTAAAGCTGTCATTCCATATTAAAAGGGCTGTCTCTTCGTGGTGGTGTCTTAATGCTGTGACTCACTGAAAACGTGCAAGTCAGCAACAGTAGAATGTGGATCAAAACGTCAATTTTTTTTTCTTTTTGCCTGTCCCGTTTGGTTCTTTTGCATCAGAATTATTGTCTAAAGGCGAAGAAAGATGCCCAATGGATTTACTTTACCAAATGGACCATCCCAGCCTTGCCGTAATGGTCCATTTGATTCACCTTTTATGGTTTATTTTATAATTTTTTTTTCACTTGCTAGATACGGGACAGACTTGAATGAGGAAAAGAAAAGGGAGAAAGGAAGAGGGGGAAAAACAGCGGGGAAGAGGGACGGGGATAAAGGGCAAAAAACAAAAACTAAATAAGCAGACAAAAAAAATCCATCTATCAATCACCTGGATCACCTGTTGAGAAAGAAAAAGAAAACAAGCAGAAGAAAACGAGAGCAATACAATGAACAACATCACGATGATCTATGGGAATATGACAGTAAATACTAAATATTAAACATTATTGTGCAGCACATAAGATCAACAGAACACAGTGTGCTTTGAGGTAGGAGCCAAAAAGGGTGTAGTTTGTGGGTGTGATCACCCGTGTGTACACCTGTGAGCATGGACGCGCTTGTTTTTAAAAGGTTCCTTCATGTAATGATCTGCTAGAGGGTGTGGAGGGGCCACAGCCCCGTCCTCCAGGGCATGAAGCAGGTATGGAGGAGATCAGAACTCCAGACATCCAGAGGCCCCCAGAACACAAGAGACCAAGGAAGACCAACAGAGGGGCAGCCGCGCCACTGTCCCAGAAAGAGCTGAGGAGAGTCCCAGATGAGAGCTCACTCAGCAGCCGCGGAGCAGAAGCCAGGGGGAGTTGCAGTGACGCGCCCGTGAGCTCCGCCGGCAGCCAGCCGTGCCTGAGTGACCGAGCCCCAGGCCGAGAGGCCGAGGGCACCCCACCTCCGAAGTGGCCCGAGCGAGCCCCAGGCTCCAGGCCCCGATAAGCGGCCGCCAAGGAGTGAGCCGGTGTGTACCCGGACGCCCACCCCCAGACACAAAGAACCACCAACGCACCGATGTCTGAGGGAGTCCGCCACTGGCAGGGGAAGTGGTGGTGGGTGGAGATAGGCCTCCAAACCTTGGAGGGCCTGAGATGTCCCCAGAGAGGTGACGTATGATACCCAACCTGACATATAGACACAGACATACAGGCACACACAGACACAAACATCCATTCCTCCCTCATGCTCTCATATGCACTTACTCCACACTCAACCAACGTGGAGACAGACATAAAGAGACGCTGTACACACGATCACACTCCCCAAGCGTACTCTACGAACCGGGTCTAGGTACCCTTGCCCCTGGAGGGGGGAACTGCACCCAGACCCAGGTGGTGTTACCCTTTTCCCTGCGGTGGGGGGAGGCAGACCGCCCTGACTCCGCAGCAGCAGGGAGGCCCCACACTCCAGACTGCAGTCGGACGGCCAACTCCTCCTCCTAGCCCCCCCGCTCCAGCAGGTCGCAGAGAATGGGGGTGAGAGAAGACTCCAAACCTCCCTCCACCCGCTCATTGTAGTGTTGATGCATGTGTGTTCTAAGGTGCATTTAAAACCCAGGAGGGCATGGAGCTACCTGCCAGAGAGCAGCAGGTAAGCGCATGGTCCCTCCTGCTAGCCCTCAATGTCTACGTGTATTTAACCTTGAGAGGTGGGCAACGACGCCAGGGGTGAGGGTGTACACCCTGATGGTAATTTGGACTCCGTGTATCGTGCCCACCCCCAAGATCCTATATGTATGTGTAATGAGAGTGTGAGTAATGTGAATGTCTAAGTTGTGGGATAACATTGAGACAGAGGCAGCCAGAAGGGGACAGAGGGGGGATGCCTCCCCTGCACCGTGGTGACACACCTTTACTCCAAGGCCTGCATGTGTGGGTGATTGTCGTGGAGCGGGAAGAGGGAGGCAGCTGGAGATGGGGAGGGAAGGAAGGGAGGGGCAAGTGACCCCTCCCTGGGGCCAGCTTCAATTTTGTTGAAAATCATAAATAAATGGGATTTTGCCCCTCAAAAACTCACTGATAAAGACATGTAGCTCTTAGAATGTTAGATCCTTCAAACTACTGAGTAATTATTCCCAATTTGATGGTTTGGATGGTGACTGCAGACAGACACAGAAAATGGACGCCTACCCACAGCAACATACAACAGTACATGAAGACATTTAAAGAGTGTGCAGCTGATTTGTGTGTATGCATCTATTTTACCTCTTTGCCAAGGGGCATACCACTACCCAAGGCAAAAGCGAGACTGATGACTTTAGCCACGAAGGTCCTGAAGGTGAGATATTCTTTCAGTAATACTCCTCGTAGAATGGTCTTCATTTCCGAAATCCCTGAACCTGTAGGGGACAACAACGGACTCTTACAGCTGGCTGATTGTCAAAACTTTCTGTTAGACCCCAAAAGATTATTGTTTACATTACAATGAACAACAATGGACAAGATTTACAGATGTTATTTTAATGGAAAAAGTACTAGACATCACACATGATGCCAGGTGTCTCTTGAAAATGAATCTCAATGAGATTTTTACTTGAATAAAAAATGTATGTGTGCAGTTTGTCGCACAATGAGTTGCTAGCTAGTCTTTTAGCTAGATTTAGGTTACATCAAGTATAGCAGAGATGAATTTGAATTTAAGGTGATGATGCTTAGAGTCACTGAAATCCAACTTTATACCAAACCATATGTCTTGTATAAAAATAGTGGAAGCAGTACAGTGTCAGTGTAGGGGAAGGACATGAGCCAAGATCCTGTTGAATTCAATTGTGTACATCCACAAAAAGCAGCAGTTCAGCTGTACACTAATACAATCTGAAGCTTACATTAGAAATTATTGACAATTGTGATTCCTTTTCATATGCCGAGACACTACATAGATCCCAGTGTGCCTGCACCTGTTGAATCCCACTTTAACCACTGAATTTTCTTATTTTGTTGTGCAGGTGTGGAGGCAAAGTTACCCGCCACCATGTGGCCAACTGAAAATTATTTTTTTATTTCTTACATATCAAACTAACCACAGTCAATGGAAGTAGAATTTAGCTTTGAATAGTATTTGTATTCTTATATAGTAGTATTGTTTCATCAGTATATTAATATAGCACAAGGTTCAGTTACCTTGTACAAAAATGGTTAGTAGAATTATCCTTCAAAGAGATACTTTTACTTTTTTCCTTTGAGTACATTTGAGATCAAGTACTCTTTCACTTTTACTTGAGAAATGAACTTTTTTCAGTAGTTGAGTATTTTTTTTTTTACATTTTGGTGTCTGTGCTTCTGCATAAGTAAAGAAAGTGTGTACTTTTGCCACATCTGTTTACATACCAGCAGCCTGTGGGGAGACGATCTGGGTGAAGCCGGCAGAAAACACGATGAGAGCAACAGAATAGCCGACCCAGCCCAGGTACTGCAGGAACCCATTACTGTCCAGTCTGCCATATACCCACTTCTGTCCTGTGGACACACAAACCACACAGACCAGGCCCAATGTGTAAAACCATCCTCACAGATTTACAGTGCAGTTACAGACCTATACAACAAAACAGGAACTGGCAGGTCGAGGTTAGTTTCCCTTTCTGAAAGTATAAAACACGCAGCCGGAGAAATGTGTTTGAATTTCTCAACCTGTGAGATTTGACATTTCTGATGAATTTCAAAGGTTCAGGTGTCTAATTTCAACTTTCTGGTTTGCACAGTTTGCTTACTTATTTTTCCTCCTCCCTGGTCCCCTTTGCTCTCATTACTTACTTACTTCTTTACACCAAACTTTTTCCTTTTTACACTGTTAAATACCTCTTTCATTCCTGTCTACTGTACCTTCTAGTTTTTATCCCTTGGAGAACCTTTAACACACAAAAAAGAGTTACTGAGCTTGATTTGCTTTTTTGAATAAAACACACTGGTAACTTTCTTAAACTGAGTTCTAATAACACCGTGAGAAAAATTGAGTTCAGTTTACTTAATATAGATTACCATACTAGATTTTACAGCCGAACTATAGTCTGTATTTCAGTCAATTTTGTTGGCTATGAATCTAATGTGGACAGGAAACAGTGTTTTTTTTCTTTAGCTGTGCTAGTGGGCCTGCCCTGCAGCCTCGCTTTTGCCTCCTTTGTTTACATATTTATGTAGAACTGCATCTACATGTATGTCAGACATAGATTTTGTATGGTTGGGTAGTCTAGGTATAATAATAATGGATTGCATTTATGTAGCACTTTTCAAGAAACCTCAAAGCACTTTACAATTCCACTATTCATTCACTCTCACATTCACACACTGGTAGCCACAGCTGTAGCCACAGCTGCCCTGGGGCAGACTGACAGAGGCGAGGCTGCCATATCGCGCCATCGGCCCCTCTGGCCAACACCAGTAGGCGGTAGGTGAAGTGTCTTGCCCAAGGACACAACGACCAAGACTGTCCGAACCGGCAACCTTCTGATTACAAGACGAACACCCAACTCTTGAGCCACAATCGCCCCACGTATCATAACATACATCTGCCCAACAATATTGGGGGGCTCAGACAAAGCCCCCCCTTGGACTGCTGAGTTTCTGCATTTTGATCGACTATGCCCCTCCAATGTGTGCTCTGATGTACAGAGAGAAAAAAGGAAATGCAGAAATGTATATGTCTTTTTTTTTTTTTTTTTTTTTTGGCCTGTCCCGTTTGGCTCTTTTGCCATCAGAATTGTTGTCTAAAGGCAAAGAAAGATGCCCAACGGATTTACTTTACCAAACTGACCATCCCAGCCTTGCCGTAATGGTCCATTTGATTCACCTTTTATTGTTTATTTTATTTTCACTTACTGAATACGGGACAGACTTGACTGGGGGAAAGAAGGGGAGAAAGAAAGAGGGAAAGAGAAACAGCTGAGAAGAGGGACGGGGGAGAAGGGAAAAAGACAAAAACCAACAGAATGGGCAGAGAAAAAAAAATGCATATATCAATCACCTGGATCACCTGCTGAGAAAGAAAAAAGAAAGCAAGCAGAAGAGAACAAGAGTAATAGAATAAACAACATCACAATGATATATGGGAATATGACAGTAAATACTAAATGTTAAACATTATTGTGCAGCACATAAGATCAACAGAACACAGTGTGCTTTGAGGTAGGAGCCAAAAAGGGTGTAGTTTGTGGGTGTGATCACCCGTGTGTACACCTGTGAGCATGAACGCGCTTGTTTTTTTTTTTTTTTAAAAGGTTCCTTCATGTAATAATCTGCTAGAGGGTGTGGGGGGGCCACAGCCCCGTCCTCCAGGGCATGAAGCAGGTGTGGAGGAGATCAAAACTCCAGACATCCAGAGGCCCCCAGAACACAAGAGACCAAGGAAGACCAACAGAGGGGCAGCTGCGCCACTGTCCCGGAAAGAGCTGAGGAGAGTCCCAGATGAGGGCTCACTCAGCAGCCGCGGAGCAGAAGCCAGGGGGAGTTGCAGTGACGCGCCCGTGAGCTCCGCCGGCAGCCAGCTGCGCCTGAGTGACCAAGCCCCAGGCCGAGAGGCCGGGGGCACCCCACCTCCGAAGTGGCCCGAGCGAGCCCCAGGCTCCAGGCCCCGATAAGCGGCCGCCAAGGAGTGAGCCGGTGTGTACCTGGACGCCCATCCCCGGACACAAAGAAACACCAACGCACCGATGTCTGAGGGGGTCCGCCACTGGCAGGGGAAGTGGTGGTAGGGGGAGATAGGCCTCCAAACCTTGGAGGGCCTGAGATGTCCCCAGAGAGGTGGCGCCTGACACCCAACCTGACATATAGACACAGAAATACAGGCACACACAGACACAAACATCCATTCCCACCCTCATGCTCTCATATGCACTTACTCCACACTCAACCAACGTGGAGACAGACATAAAGAGACGTTGTACACACGATCACACTCCCCAAGCGTACTCTACAAACCGGGTCTAGGTGCTCCCGCCCCTGGAGGGGGGAACTGCACCCAGACCCAGGTGGTGTTTCCCTTTTCCCTGCGGTGGGGGGAGGCAGACCGCCCCGACTCCGCAGCAGCAGGAAGGCTCCACACTCCAGACCGCAGTCGGACGGCCAACTCCTCCTCCTGGCCCCCCTGCTCCAGCAGGTCGCAGAGAACGGGGGTGAGAGAAGACTCCGAACCTCCCTCCACCCGCTCATTGTAGTGTTGATGCATGTGTGTTCTAAGGTGCATTTAAAACCCAGGAGGGCATGGAGCTACCTGCCAGAGAGCAGCAGGTAAGCGCATGGTCCCTCCTGCTAGCCCTCAATGTCTACGTGTATTTAAAATTGAGAGGTGGGCAACGATGCCAGGGGTGGGGTGTACACCCTGATGGTACTTTGGAGTCCGTGTATCGTGCCCACCCCCAAGATCCTATATGTATGTGTAATGAGAGTGTGAGTAATGTGAATGTCTAAGTTGTGGGATAAAATTGAGGCAGAGGCAGCCAGAAGGGGACAGAGGGGGGGGTAGCCTCCTCTGCACCCTGGTGACATACCCCTACTCCAAGGCCCTGCATGTGTGGGTGGTTGTGGTGGAGCGGGAAGAGGGAGGCAGCTGGAGATGGGGAGGGAAGGAAGGGAGGGGCAAGTGACCCCTCCCTGGGGCCAGCTCCCCCGCTCACCCCAGTAGGCACCCCCATACTCCGCGACCCGCCAGGGAAAGGGGGCCCAGGCCCATCCAGACCGGGCCCAGTGCAGCAGCGCCGCCCGGCCCCACAGAGCCCGGGACAGTCCACCCAACCCCACCACAGAGAAAACTGCACCCACCCCACCATCCACTCATCTTCCAGACTACATAAGACAATAAACACCCAGGCTGAGATCTTCCTCCACCTCTCCTGTATCTCCCCCTCCTGCAGAGGCAGCTCCTGAGGAGAGGAAAGCTCCTGCAAGATGTGACAATCTCCCCCACCAGTTGAAGAGCCCCCCAGGTGGCTCGACGCACCGGCGGCACCCTGCTCCAGGGCTGGGCCCCCATGCACCCACCCGCCCACAACCCCGGCAACACACCAACCAGGACCCAAGCCCCCGAGGCCCGGTCCGGGTCCCAGCCCAGAGACGGAGCGCCCCCAGAACCTCACGCCCATCCCGGACCCACCCAGGGGCAGCCAGACTACCAGGTCAGTAACCCACGTCCGTCAGCACAGACCCTCCCCTAGCCCCGCTGCACGCAGCCGCGAGGAAACAGTCACCTGAGAGCCAACAGAGCCCCTAACCGGACATGACCGCTACCCCGGGTTGAGCCCCCCAAGGAAGATGCCTCCGGGGAACCCCCCGACGCCCTAAGCCTGTCCCTACCCCCACACCAATCACAACAGTGAAGGCGGGACCAAACTATGACCCCCCCACCCCCACTAGGTGATGGAGCTGATCAAAGGAGCCCAGAGCAATTGATCTGATGTGGTGGCAGAGGCTGTATCGAGACTAATGTAATCTAATAGATAATTTCTATATTGGTTAGAATTAAGATTATTATTATTTTTCCAGTTCATGAGGACTGTTTTCTTGGCTATGCATAGGGCAGTGAAAACCATATGGGCTATATTCTTTTCTGAAGTGACATTATCTAAGCTGCCCAACAAACACACTAAGGGGGAAGTTGGAATGTTACATTTCAGACACTTCGATAAGTCTTCACATATCTCGCGCCAAAACTTCTGAACTGGTGGACAGAACCAAAGAGCGTGGATATAATTGTCCGGTGAATTGGTTTGGCAGTGTGAGCAGTTGTTGGTAGACGTAAAGCCCATCTTGAACATCCGATGACCTGTATAGTGCACTCTATGTAATATTTTGTATTGAATTAATTGAAGACTGGGATTTCTAATTAGATGAAAGGTTTTTAAGCAAATCTGAGACCAGAAGTTTAGGTCTAAGTTAACTGATAAATCCGCTTCCCATTTTGCAATAGGAAGTGATATTGATTCATCTGTTTTAGAAAGCATTCTGTATATTTTGGATAGTAATTTGGGGGGTTTAAGAGTAAGAAATTGAACCACACTTGGTGGTGTTTGTAGTTCAACTTGACCCGGTTTAAATTTCTTTTTTACTATGGATTTAATTTGTTGATATTCTAAAAATCTTTTCTTGTTGATCCCATATTGTGTAACTAGTCCGTCAAATGAAATAAATTCTGTTCCTTCTAGTATATGTTCTAAATATTTGATTCCTTTACCACTCCAATCTGAAAAGTTTATCATATTATTGTTTTGTAATATGTCAGGGTTGTTCCAGATAGGTGTACGTTTGCATGGGATTAATGAAGACGCCGTCAATTTTAGAAACTCCCACCATGCTGTCAGAGAAGAGCTGATGTTGATGCTTTTAAAGCATTCATGTCGTTGGATGTTTGAGCTGATAAATGGTAGGTCTGAGATCTCTAGATTATTGCAGAGTGCTTGTTCTACATCTAGCCAAGGTTCATCTAAGAGGGTGTGTTTTAGCCATCCTGAGATAAACTGAAGCCTGTTGGCTAAGAAGTAGTGCTGAAAGTTAGGCAGTTCTAGTCCTCCTTTATCCTTGGTCTTTTGTAGTGTTTTTAAGCTTACACGTGGGGGTTTATTTTTCCAAAGGAATTTGGACATACATGAATCTAGAGATCTGAACCAATCTTGTGGCGGTTTAGTTGGGATCATTGAGAATAAATAATTTATTTTGGTAAGACCATCATATGTCTTACCATATGTGTATATGTCAAAAAACTTGAGAGGAGATTTGGCTGAAGTGATGGGGAAAACGAAGGTCGTTACATTATGCGTGCAGGAAACCAGATTGAAGGCCAGGCCAGGTACACTGGAGGTGGAGTCAAGCTGCTCTGCCATGGCATTGGATGGTAAGGAATTGTAATACTAGAGGAATGTGATACTGAACCCCAAATTGCTCCTTTGATGCATTTGTCTGAGTGTGAGTATTACACATAGATAGAAAGAACTTACGTGTAGGAAAAGAAGCGTGTGTGTGAAACATGTTGTTTAAGGTGCTATGAGTGCTAAAGCTATATAAGAACAAAGCTTTTTACCATTTATTTGTGGTTTCTAGTTTCTCTCAAATGCTTACCCAGTCTGGCTTTGCCCTATCACAGAGCTTTTTTCCCAATGCATCTACTTGAACACAAAGTTTCCTGCCAGGCATTTGTCAAATTCCAAATTTTTTTTTATGTCAACTTGGTTTAAGATTGGTCTCCATCACTAAGAAGTAAATCTAAAACCTTTCCAATATGTGCCACATCTAATGGTTTGCTCCAGTGTCTAATTCCATTGTATATTTTTCTTAATTTATTTTGTGTTTTCACTGTCCGATTTTAAAATTCTGAATAGATTTGTATACATTTGCATACATGTGATACATGTCTATTTGATGTGAACTAGAATGTGAAAGACTTCAAATAAATTCAGCCCTTTTCCATCCTTTGACCTCACCCTTCACCACTACCTCCATCCTATCAACTCATCTTTTCCTCTCACCATCAGTTTCCTGTAGTTGTTAGATATTACCAGTGTTGGTCAAGTTACTTGAAAAAAGTAATCAGTAACTAATTACTGATTACTTCCCCCAAAAACTAATCCCATTACTTTACTGATTATTTTTAAAAGTAATTCATTACTTAGTTACTTAGTTACTTTTTAAAAACACGATTTACAACCTGAGTAGGTGATAAAGTGATAGATCTTTCAGCCCAATTCTACTTTTTCTACATAATCCATCATACAAAATGTAATCAAATGGAAAAGTCTCTTTTTAAAACTTGTTTTATCAGTTTTAATCTTTTAACTTTATGCATCAAGCAAAAATTTAATTATATGCAACATTCTCTGACTGGAAGAAATTTGTTTAACATTTAAACCTATTTTCTGCACATTCCAGCACATAATTTTTTTTAATTTTGCGTTTACACTCAGTCTTTCAAATAGATGCAAGTAAAACACAGCAGAAAATAAATAAAGTCAAAGACTCAGCGGTCCTGTTGCTCTATTTTCACCTGTAAAGCAGGAGTGGGGCAGGCGGAGGTTTACCCTGGTGCAGGTGTGCCGCGGTCAGTGGAAGAATCCGCGAGTTTCTCTGTGAGTTTCCCATTACGTCGTAGCTACTCGGTGCTTGTTGGAAGTTTAGGGTTTTTTCGCTGTAAAAAGAAGTTTTCTTCCCACGCACAACAGACACTAATGTTTTTGTCACTTTTTATGGAATCAAACTCAAAGTAAGGTCAGTACTTGCACGCTTTGAACGCTGCACGCTCATACTCTCTCCTGCACTCGATATGTGATCCATTGTTGATCTGCACACAGCTGTTGTCACTAACGTCACACTCGCTTACGTCACTGTCGTGAGACATTCTCGCAAAAAATCACGGTTTTAGTAACGCAGTAACGCAGTAACGCAGCGTTCCTATGGGAAAGTAACGGTAATCTAATTACCGTTTTTGCAATAGTAATCCCTTACTTTACTCGTTACTTGAAAAAAGTAATTGGATTACAGTAACGCATTACAAATAACGCGTTACTGCCCATCTCTGGATATTACTTACCTCCTTCCTTCCCAAAATGTGTTATTATGTTAGTGTGTAGTGATGCTGCATTTTTAAAAACAAACAAACAAAACCAACCCAGTCTCTCTGTCACCTTTTAGGAGCATGTTGATGCCCAGTTCCATTGCCCAGCTGGCTAGGCCCATGAGGATCCCCAACAGGAAGAAGAAGATCCAGTCCTCCCCGATCAATGAGATCAGGAACCTCAGCCAGCGAAATGGGCCGACTAATGGGATATCAAGAACACAGCATAATACATTAGGACTACAGCACCCAGAGATTAGTACGGGTCACTTTATTCTACATTTTCCAATAACAGCTGTGTTTCATCACAATAGCTTTTGAAATATTGAACAGCAATAAACATGTTGTTAGCCCAAAAGACCACTGCTCTGTACTCTATAGCATTTTACAAGTTAGTAAACCAGAGATGCAAAAGTTTGTAATTTATCCCACATTTCTTATCTTTGGCCCAAATATAAACAGATCCATGCCCAATAACAAAGAAGCAGATCAGATAAATCTTTAATAATTTCTCAGGTGCGTTCCTCTGGGAAATTCAGTAATTATGAATTTGTTTTGGGGCATTTTTTGTAAAAAATAAAGAAGACATTTTCAGAAGTTTATATTCCTGGTGAAAACCATTTCTCTTTATTTCTTTCTTCCCACCCTTATCGTACTTGCAGGAAAAAGACGATTGTGTGCAGTAGGGATGGGTACCGGTTCTGACAAACGGTAGTAACCAGACCGAAAAGCAGCGCACATTTCGGTGCTTTATTTCGGTGCTTTTTTTTCCTGAGCTGTGATACACTTTAGATTCTAGCCAATAATTTTACGTTTCCGAGGATAGTAGGCGGGGCCAGGTACGTACGTTCTTTTAGAGCAGAGCTACAGATTAAAAATGTCCAAGGCGAAGCTGTCAAAAGTCTGGCTGTACTTCACAGCAAAAGATGCAAACTCAGCAGCAACAAGTGCTTTAAGCTGATACTGTGATACTGTCAAAGGAGGTAACACCTCAAATCTGATGAAACACCTGGCGACGCATAGCGTTTTTTTTAAAAGCCCAGAAATGCGCCGTATTTGATAGCTTGCTGCGAGACCTCACACCGAGCACATCTACTGCGGGTGGGTTGCCTGTTATCGGACCCGGAGCAACATCCCCCAAAAACCCGAAGAGGAGAGTCCTGGCCCCTAGCCCTGCCAGTGTAGCAGAAATGATGAGGATGATGATGCAGCAGCAGCCGTTCTTCTCTGCGCGAGTAGCTTAATGTTGTTCGTGTGTAATTTACGTTGAGTAGGCTAACCACGTTATTACATTAATGCATGTAAGGTGAACTAGCAAACATCATCATAGCTACATGCGGCTGTCTTCTTGTTTGATGGCAGATACTCCCTTCACCCTGGCCAAAAAGGCTAAAATGACCAAAGAAAAAGTGGAAAACAGTTAAACATGAGAGGTTTAGGACAAAGTTTGTGTTCTCCATTCTTTAAGCACCGGTTTGAGCACCGTTTGAGCACCGGCACCGTTTCAAAAGTACCGATTTGGCACCGGTATCAGATAAAACCTAAACGATACCCATCCCTAGTGTGCAGTCACTTACTTTGCTTTCATCTCCCTGCTTCCTTTTTACACTTGAGCTTGTAGAACAAATGCCGATGTTTTAATACGCCAAATAATTGTGCTGTGGCTGACTTTTATGGCATTCAGCCTTTTCATTTAAGCATATCCAAGAATTCCCTGTCAAACATTTATTTCAAAACCTAACTTATTAGGTCCTTCATTTGCTTTTCGAAAACTGCCCTGCATCAGCTGCCGGTAATCAGAATCACAGCTACTCCCAACACTGCAAACATATTGTTCTTTCATCAAATCAAGAACTGAAGGTAATAATATGTGTGTATGTGTGTGTGTATGCTGGCTGAGTGCATTTAAATGGAAGAGCAGTCCATTAACTGTACAAGTTACTTATTTGTTAAATGTAGTCCACACCGAAGTAAAGGGCATCTTGTATCACAATCCAATTGCCCACTCTCTGGTACGTTGCCTTGATGATATTTGAAACTTTTAAAATAACTAAAACGGGGACACTGTGACAATGTCAAAGATGCAGGACACGTTAGAGGGGAAAGCTGCAGTTAAATATGTTCAGGTAAAGGGTCATTGTGAACCACACTGCACACACTGTTATCACTTTGATGTGTTTATGCCTCTGCGTGCTCTCTGAAACCTTTCCCCACTACGGAGCCCCGCAAGGGACATGGGAGAAAAGAATTACGATGAACTTTTGCGAGATCTCGCAAAAGTTGAATTCCCACAATGGCGGCTGCTACTTAGTTGCAATATTACTCTTTCTGGGTCACAAAATAAACTTTCAAGATATTTTGAGGCGTGAATGTAGCTGTGTAAACATCAAATATCTGCTCGGTTTACAAGACATCATATATTTGCAAAAGTGCTACGACGTTTTCACAAAACTTTTGCGAGATCCCGAGTTTGTTTTGCGAGGTCTTGCGGGGCTCCATACCCCACACACTGATTCTATATTATTTATCCACTATGTTACATGTTGCTTCTCAAAATTGCAGAGAAATGTAGCTCTGGTCACCTTTTTGGGCACAGCTGCATATTCTGAGTTTGCATAAATGTCTGTGTGAGTGTTGGGAGTTTGTGATATCAGCAGTGAGAGAAAGAGACAGGAGAATTGAAGACCAACTGGTTTCATAGACTGACACATGGCTACAAAGATGGAGACAATGGAAGTGAAGTGAAGAGAACACAAGTGATGAGGAGGTGCTGGGTGGGTGTCCACTGCCATATACAGGAGGGAGAATTTTGCAATAAGTGTGGAGGAGTGGAGGAAGGTGGATTAAGATGTTTGTATACAACATTATGATCTAGTGAGAGTTGGGTGCAAGTGAATAGTGAAGCTTTAAGCATTAGAAAAAGAGAAAGTAGATGACTTTGAATACCTGGGTTAAACATCCAAAGCAATGAACAATGTGGTGGCGATAAGTGAGAGAACAAAAGTGGAAAGAGTGAAGATGAAGCACTAACTAAAAGACAGGAGTCCAAGCTGAAGATGCTTAGATTCTCTTTGGGAGTGAGTAGGATGGATAGAATTAGAATTAACTACAACAGAGAGACTGCTCAGGTTGAGCAGTTTGGAGACAAGGTTAGAGACTCTAGGCTGAGATGGTCGGGCCATGCTTACAGGAAGGATAAAGGAAATATTGGACAAACATGGAGTTGCCATGCAGTAGGACGGGAGCAAGATCACAGAGGAGGTTCATAGATGCTCTGAAGGAGGACACGGATAGGGTTGGTGTGAATAGGGGCGTGGCGTGGCGTGGTTCTTAGTTGGAGCCACCTAGTCAGGGGCTCTTCGTATGGATTTTGCATGTTCTCCCCGTGTTTGCGTTGGTTCCCTTCAAGTACTCCGGCTTCCTCCCACAGTAATTGGTAATAAATGCTAATTCCTAATTGCCCCTAGGTGTGAATGGTTAGTCTGCCTGTCTATGTTTGGCCTGCGACAGACTCAGGGTACAGCCTGTCCAGGGTATACACTGCCTCTCGTCCTATGACAGCTGGGATAGGCTCCAGCCCCCCTGCGACCTTCACAAGTATAAGTGGAAGAGAATGGATGAATGGACAAGTGGAAAAATGATCACTGACAGAAATTTATCCTGAGTTCAAACTCATCTGTAGGTGACTCAGATGAATTGGGCGTGAAATCCAACTCAATCCAGGCATACTGGATTTAGACAACATCTGTATCACTAAAGCTTCACCATGATTAGGACTGTCACAGCTGTCGACTCTCAGACTAAAACTGACAGTCTATGTGTGCCTTGGAGATTCCACTTGAACATCAGAGACTTTCCAACTTGTGTTTGTTTTATGCTTCAATGCATCCCATTTAGTCCTACATAATCTCGTTACTGTAGCTACCTGACAACACCAACAGTACGGTAAGAAAGGCAGTGGATCATTTGTATGAAATGCTGCAAGGAATGCTTTTGCCATGATTGCCTGACACTGCAGATATTGTTTAGCTTCTTTATCTAACTGTTCAGTAGGATCAATGCTTCCCAAGCAACACCTAAGGCACAGGGTTTAGTTTAGAGACATCAAAGTGATTGTAGTATTACATTTTTAACGGAAAGCTAATGTTCAAACAATTTCTCTCAAGGCTTGGATTCTGAGCAATTCACGGAGTACTCTTTGTATTTTTTCTCTGAACTGGACTCACAACAAAAAGAAATGATTGCCCTGAGCTGTGCCATCGCCAAAGACTGGTTAATAATCCTTTATGTTTTTCTACCACTTAAAATCCCATATGACCATGTAATGCATATTTGATAACAATGGAATTGTTCCATACTAGAGCTGTCAGTGGGGGTTTTGGTTCAGTCTGAGCGCCATCCAGTCAGTGTGCAAATGGCCAAACTACAGTAAAACATGACCATGTTCAATGATGTTTTCAGTACTACAGGAGGCTTAGTTCAATGGTCAAAAAGCAAACCTGAACAGTTAAGTCTTGAGCCTCATTCAGTGGTAATGCCAATATTCAAATGGCAAGATACACGGTGTGGATTTCTACCATATACAAATTGCTATGGTGACTCTGCTCTCTACCGCTACAGGAATTTAGACTGTGTGAACACTTTTGTGAAAGATGAAAAGGTCCAAATTTTAATAGGGTTTAGAAAATCTGTATCACGGCACTTCTTTTCTTTAAACTAATTTTGTTCATTGTGGTGTGAATAGGCATTTGTCCATCACATGGTTAGAAATGGTAAGAAGGTTTTCTATAAAATAACGAAACGAGCACTAATTTCAGAAACAGGAATAATAACACTTGCTGCTTGTCCTTCATATTCCATGCTGGCTGTGTGGTTTGACTCTTACACTTGGCACAGCGTCCATTGTCGTGTTCCAGTGTCCGGCTTCGCTGACTGACCTTCTCCCCACTTTCCTTCAGCCGAGTAGCCTCCTCTTTGGCATACACCCCGAGCTCCTGGGTGTAGCGCCCATACATCTGCGAAAAAACACCGGCATCCATTTAGCTTTCAAAAGACAAACACATTAAACATGTCCCAAAAATGGGCGGTGTGATGTAAATCAGAATTGTGTCTTTCTTCTGACTTCTTGTCTGAATTCATTTCCATCTGCAAAAATCCATATTTGGCCCCCGTGCATAGGGGCAGTGGCGGTTTTTGATATGGGCGACATAAGCCGTTGCCCGGGGCGGTATCATGGTGGGGCGGCATCATGGGCATCGGCAAAAAAAAGTTGCTCGCACCCATGTTGCCCTGACATCATGCCAAAGCATTTTGAGCACTGCATAGGCACCGAACCGTTTTCTTTTCAATTCAATTCAATTCAATTTTATTTATATAGCGCCAAATCACAACAAAAGTCGCCTCAAGGCGCTTCATAGATACAGAGAAAAACCCAACAATCATATGACCCCCTATGAGCAAGCACTTTGGCGACAGTGGGAAGGAAAAACTCCCTTTTAACAGGAAGAAACCTCCGGCAGAACCAGGCTCAGGGAGGGGCGGCCATCTGCTGCGACCGGTTGGGGTGAGAGAAGGAAGACAGGATAAAGACATGCTGTGGAAGAGAGACAGAGGTTAATAACAGATATGATTCAATGCAGAGAGGTCTATTAATACATAGTGAGTGAGAAAGGTGACTGGAAAGGAAAAACTCAATGCATCATGGGAATCCCCCGGCAGCCTACATCTATTGCAGCATAACAAAGGGAGGATTCAGGGTCACCTGGTCCAGCCCTAACTATATGCTTTAGAAAAAAGGAAAGTTTTAAGCCTAATCTTAAAAGTAGAGATAGTGTCTGTCTCCCGAATCCAAACTGGAAGCTGGTTCCACAGAAGAGGGGCCTGAAAACTGAAGGCTCTCCCTCCCATTCTACTTTTAAATACTCTAGGAACAACAAGTAGGCCTGCAGAGCGAGAGCGGAGCGCTCTAATAGGGTGATATGGTACTACAAGGTCATTAAGATAAGATGGGGCCTGATTATTTAAGACCTTGTATGTGAGGAGCAGGATTTTGAATTCAATTCTGGATTTAACAGGAAGCCAATGAAGGGAAGCCAAAACAGGAGAAATATGCTCTCTCTTTCTAGTCCCTGTCAGGACTCTTGCTGCAGCATTTTGGATTAGCTGAAGGCTTTTCAGTGAGTTTTTTGGACATCCTGATAATAATGAATTACAGTAGTCCAGCCTGGAAGTAATAAATGCATGAACTAGTTTTTCAGCGTCACTCTGAGACAGGATATTTCTAATTTTAGAGATGTTGCACAAATGGAAGAAAGCAGTCTTACATATTTGTTTAATATGTGCGTTGAAGGACATGTCCTGGTCAAAAATGACTCCAAGGTTCCTCACAGCGTTACTGGAGGCCAAGGTAATGCCATCCAGAGTAAGAATCTGATTAGATACCATATTTCTAAGATTTTCAGGGCCGAGTACTTTTGCGGAGAGTAAAGGCACCCTCTGTTTGCGAGGTGCCCCTGCTGCTTGCCACACAGGAAGGAGAGAGCGGGGCGGCATTCTCTGGCTGGAGCGGCATCTAATAACCAGCTCACAAAACTAAACTGAAATAAACCAACAAACTAGGGCTGTCAACGTTAATGCTGTCATCATGTGTTACGCCCCACTTAATGAACGGAGTGTCGACTGGAGTGAGGGGTAACACAAAGTGAAAGGGAACACATGAACTACTGGAGAAAGAGATGTCAGTATACAAGATTTATTGCCTAAAACTACTACAGTACAAAAACACAGGGAAGCTCTTTTCTTCAGGGTCTCCAAGGCCAAAACAATAAACAAAACACCCCCTTTTAGCTAGAAATCAAAACCAAGTACTCACTAACCAAAAACAAAATACAATGGCTGAGCTCCCTGTCTAACCAAACCAGGAGAAAACAGGTGAAACAAAAATGGCAGAGAACCCCTACCTGCTTCCACAATGACAAACTAATTATCACAATAAGGGCACACCTTCGCTCACAATAAAAGAAAGAAAAACCAAAGTTCACAGAGGGTAAGTTCTCACACACATACACACTAAGGCCCGCTGCCCAAAACTCTACAGCTCACAGCTCTGGCAAACATGGGGAAAATGGCAGGGGGTGTGGCAGTTTAGGATGGCAGCCTATATGCCGTGGCTGACGAGCTGGAACACACCTCAGCTGCGGCTCATGAGGCAGACCTGCAACACAAGAAAAAGGAGAAAAACAACTCATCTACAGAGGGAGAGCCACTAGAGGTCAGCGACCGTAACACCCCCCCACATAAAATATCACATACAGTAAACAGACACCTTTAACAACTGCCACCAGGTCCGTTACTGGGGTTAAGGGGTTAATACTGGGTCCTGGACAGTGCGTCAGCCACCACGTTGTCCACACCTCTCTGATGTCGGATGTCTATGTTATACTCCTGAGCAAGCAACGCCCATCTCATCAATCTTTGGTTATGATTGTACATGTGCTTTAGGAATACCAGAGGGTTATGGTCAGTATAAACCATGACAGGGGTGGTGGTTGACCCCACGTACACGTCGAAATGCTGCAGAGCAAGCAACATGGCCAGGGTTTCCTTCTCAATGGTGGAATAGTTGAGTTGATGAGGCTTGAACTTAGCTGAGAAGTAGGAAACCGGGTGACTGATGCCATCAACTCCATCCTGCAACAGTACTGCTCCAGCGCCCGTAGCGCTTGCATCCACTTCTAGCTTGAAGGCCTTGCTGAAGTCGGGAGCAGCCAGTACAGGGGCACTGCAAAGGAGAGACTTGGCACAGTCAAATGCATGTTGGCACTCAGCAGTCCATACGAAGGGTTCCTTTGGACTGCACAGACGAGTCAGGGGAGCCACCACTGTTGAAAAGTTCCGGCAGAAACATCTGTAGTAGCCCACCAGACCCAAGAAGCGTCTGAGCTCCCGTCTGGTGGTGGGCACCGGGTAGCTCAGTACGGCCTCCACCTTTGCATTCACGGGGCGCACCTGGCCATGTCCCACTTGTTTTCCGAGGTATGTCACTACCGCCTTGGCAAATTCACACTTTGCCAGGTTCAGAGTTAGGGAAGCCTGGGTTAAACGAGCAAAAACATCCCTCAGAGTACCCACGTGATCAGTCCAGCAAGAAGAATATACCACAATGTCATCCAAATACACATTACAACTGTGAATGTCTGCTAACACAAGGTTCATAAGTCGTTGGAAAGTGGCTGGTGCATTCCGCATGCCAAACGCCATCACTGTGTACTGCAAGAAATAGTCTGGAGTAACAAATGCTGAAATATCAGAGGCTCTGCTAGTTAGAGGAACCTGCCAGTACCCTTTTAACAGATCTAGCTTTGTTATGTAGGTGGCGGCTCCAATACTGTCTATGCAGTCTTCCATGCGAGGCAATGGGTATGAGTCAGGGACTGTGACTGCATTTACTCTCCTAAAATCAGTACAAAAACGAGGAGAACCATCTGACTTTGGTGTCAGCAGACATGGAGAGCTCCAAGAGCTATGGCTAGGTATCGCCAAACCATTTCCAAGCAGGTACTGTACCTCGTTTTTCATTAATTCCCTCTTGAGTGGGGGGCACCGGTATGCGTGTTGCTTAATAGGGCACGCATCACCCACGTCAATGTCGTGCTTTAACACTGGGGTTTTAGACGGTACATCCCCAAACAGACTAGGGTGCGCTTGGATCAGATCTTTCACATCGTCTCTCTCGTCATGAGGAAGATAGGAGAGGTACGTGTCTAAGGCACCAAGAACCTCTGAGTTTGCAAGCCTACCGCTCTGCTGACCTTCACTACCCTTCACCAAACCATCATCATGGTTTATGGGCACAGAAATGAGTGAGATGGAGCCCTCGCGATCGTCTTCCCTAGAGTGAAACAGTTTCAGCATGTTTATATGGCAGAGCCGTGTTTTACGCCTCCTATCCGGAGTGCGAACGATGTAGTCTGTGTCATTGACTTTGCTCTCTACCACATATGGTCCCGCAAATTGGGCTGACAGAGACGGACCAGATGTGGGCACCAACACGAGTACCTGATCACCAGGTTTAAAAGAACGCTGCACTGCCTTCCGGTCATACTGCCGCTTCATTTTCCCTTGGGCTGCTGACAGAGACTTCTTAGCTATTGCACAAGCATGGTACAAACGTTCCCGACACTGCGTGACAAACTCAAGCACATTTGATTGCGGCTGCACATCAGACAAAAACTGTTCTTTCAGGGCTTTTAGAGGCCCCCTCACACTGTGCCCAAAAACTAATTCAGCAGGGCTGAAACCAAGGGACTCCTGTTTTGCTTCACGAGCTGCAAACAGCAGGAATGGCAGTCCCTCATCCCAGTTCTTGTCAGTCACCAGACAATATTTTCGCATCATCAACTTGATGGTCTGGTGCCATCTTTCTAGTGCACCTTGTGACTGGGGATGGTAAGGGCTGGAAGGGATGTGTCTGATACCAAGTGATTGTAATGTCTGCTTGAACAGTTTTGACTGGAAATTGCTGCCTTGGTCGGTCTGAACAATTCTAGGCAGACCGAATGTTGAAAAGAATTTAAGTAGAGCCTTAATCACAGTGGGAGCGGTGATTTTTCGAAGTGGTATGGCTTCAGGAAAACGGGTTGTGGCACACATGATTGTCAAGAGGAACTGATTACCCGTTTTTGTTCTGGGTAGAGGACCCACACAGTCCACTAAAACACGCTCAAAAGGCTCCCCAACTACTGGGATGGGTTTAAGAGGAGCAGGTGGCACTGTCTGATTAGGTTTACCCACAATTTGGCAAACCTGGCATGTTTTGCAGAACTTGGCAACGTCTTTCTTCAGACCTGGCCAGAAAAAGTGCTGAAGAACGCGGTCATAGGTTTTAGTAATACCTAAATGACCTGACCATGGGTGTTCATGCGCAAGCTGCAATATGCCACCCCGGTAATCCCTAGGAATGACTATTTGGCGTACCACCCCCCAACCCTCATCACCTCCTTCCTGCTGTAATGCAGGTCTTGAGACCCATTTTCTTACCAGTAACCCATCCTCAAGATAAAACCTGTGTGCCTTTTTATTGTTTGCTAACTCGCTTACCTCTTTAAAACAGTTAGTGAGTGACTCATCCTTTTCCTGAGCCTGGCTCAAACACTCACGTGAGACCGGCAAAGGAAGAACCTCAGACAGAGTAGCCAGACCCTGTTCATCGAGCGCTGGTTTAGAAGGGCTAGCAGCTGGCTCTCTGTCCCCAGTTAGAACAGATCCAAGAACAGTCTCACTTAGGTTCACTTCCTCCAGCTTCCGAGCTTGCGACCTGGTAAGAACACTGACAGAAAACACATCAGGGTGGGATTTCAACAGCTCGTCCTCTTCCGGGATACAGCTGGGTTTATCCACCACCTCAGGAACAGGGAGTACTTTGTCCCCAGCAATATCATTTCCCATTATAAACTCAATACCCTGGATAGGAAATGAGTTTCTTACTGCAACCTTGAACAAACCAGAGGCTAACCTCGACTGCACATGAACACAATGTAGTGGTGCAGGTATGTAGGCCATCCCAATACCTTGCACTATTGTACTAGCGTTACAAGATGACTCATCACTGACTGGCAAAACGTCGGCCAATAGAAATGACTGCGAGCCCCCCGTGTCCCTCAGCATTCTCACGGGCTTTTGATCCCCAGGAAACCCTGTTAAGGAGACAAAGCCATCGAAAATGAAGGGTTTAAAACACTTATCAGGTTCACTCATGGTCACATGGGGGGGGGAGCTCAGCGACTTGACTAGGCCAACCCCTTTGGCTTGTTTTAATTGCTGGGGCACTTGTTTACGTTTAAGAGCCAAACACTCAGAAACTATATGCCCCACTTTGTGACAGTAGAAACATTGTCTATCAGACTTTGAACCCAAGGAACCCCTATGTTGTTGAGGCTTTGTGTCCTTTTCCAGTCGTTCACGATAGTGTGATTCGGATTTACCCACAAACACGCTTTTGTGCGTTAAAGCAAATTCTTCTGCCAGGACAGCTGCCTCCTGCAAAGTGGCCACTTTTTGTTCATTCAGGTACAGCACTGTACGATCAGGAACACAGTTTTTGAATTCCTCCAACAACACCAGTTCACGCAATGCGTTGAACTCTGACACTTTGCTTGCTTGACACCACCTATCAAATAGTGTCCCTTTTTCCCTTGCGAACTCAAGGAATGTTTGAGCAGCGGATTTCCTCAGGGTCCTGAAACGCTGCCTGTAGGCTTCAGGCACCAACTCATAGGCTCTGAGTATAGCGCTTTTGACATTGTCATACACAAGACTGTCCTCGATAGTGAGAGCTGCGCATACTTCCTGTGCCTTACGAATTAATTTGCACTGAAGCAAAAGGGACCAAACCTCCTTGGGCCAATGTAACGCCATAGCAATGCGCTCAAACGCATTAAAATAGGCCTCCACCTCAGTCTCCCTGAATGGTGGAACTAGGGCAATGTTTTTGCCCACATCAAATGCCGGAGGTGCAGGAGCAGGGAGAGAATTATCTGAAGGATTGCTATTGTTGTCTTCATCCTTCACTGTAGGTGGAGCAGAAGGCTCAGGAGACAATTTGTTAGCTTGCAACTCCAGTTGACGCAACCTAATAGATGTCTCAGCTTCTAGCTCCCGACACTTCAACTTGAACTCAAGCTCATCCTTACGTTCCCTTTCTTTGGCCTCAAGTTCAAGACGAACTAAACGTACCTTTACGCGTGCACTAACACTGGGATTACTAGATTCGACAGAGAAGGGCTCAAACCGTGGAAGAGAGGTTGGTGGCTTTCCCTCACCTGGTCTGACCACCGTAGGTGTCCCCGCCCCCTCCTCAGCACAAACCTGAGGATGACCAGAGGTTTCGAGGAGTGACGCGGCATCCCCCGAGTCCACCTCTAAGGGGAACACGCCTTGCCCAACCAACCCACTGACAACAAGAGTCTTTAACTCGCTCTTCTTCATGGACTTGGCCACAAGGATGTCATAATGCGCGGCAACAGCACACAAATCCTCCTTCCGACATGCATCAAGCTGGTCCAATGCAGGCCTAGCTATAAAATCACCCAGGCTAAACTGTGCCATAACCCAAACAATCCCGGACGAGCCCCCACTTATGGAAGAAAGCAGTCTTACATATTTGTTTAATATGTGCGTTGAAGGACATGTCCTGGTCAAAAATGACTCCAAGGTTCCTCACAGCGTTACTGGAGGCCAAGGTAATGCCATCCAGAGTAAGAATCTGATTAGATACCATATTTCTAAGATTTTCAGGGCCGAGTACTTTTGCGGAGAGTAAAGGCACCCTCTGTTTGCGAGGTGCCCCTGCTGCTTGCCACACAGGAAGGAGAGAGCGGGGCGGCATTCTCTGGCTGGAGCGGCATCTAATAACCAGCTCACAAAACTAAACTGAAATAAACCAACAAACTAGGGCTGTCAACGTTAATGCTGTCATCATGTCATCATCAAAGTGAGATCTCGAGGGAGAACAAAGGGAAGCGGCGGCGGCCTAGAGGGAAGCGAGCCGGCGTCAGGAACAGGCTGAGAGCTCGTGCACACCGCACACCTCTGCCTAGCATCCTGCTCGCCAACGTCCAGTCACTGGAGAACAAGCTTGACGACCTCAGGGCCAGGATAAAGTTCCAGAGAGACATTCGGGACTGCAATCTCCTCTGCTTCACCGAGACATGGCTGAACCCAGCGGTGCCGGACCACGCCATCCAGCCGGCCGAGTTCTTCTCGGTTCACCGCATGGACAGGACACGGGACTCGCGGAAGTCAAGGGGAGGCGGCGTGTGTTTAATGGTGAACAACAACTGGTGCAACAGTGCGAACGTTGTTCCTCTCACACGCTCCTGCACACCAAATCTGGAACTACTGTCCATCATGTGTCGTCCTTTTTATCTACCTCGGGAATTTACATCGGTCATTGTAAGTGCCGTTTATATTCCACCACAAGCGGACACGGTCACCGCCTTATGAGAGCTGCATGAGGCACTCACACAGCACCAGACACAACACCGGGACGCTGCGCTTATTGTGACGGGGGACTTTAATAGCGCCAACCTCAAACGCGCAGCGCCGAACTTTTATCAACACATCACCTGCCCCACCAGGGGTGAAAGGACACTGGACCACTGCTACACTACGGTCAAGGACGGCTACAAGGCACAATCCCGCCCCCCGTTTGGCAAATCTGATCACGCCGCCATCTTCCTCATGCCAAAATACAAACAAAGGCTGAAACAGGAAGTTCCGGTTCAGAGGAAGGTCGCGCGCTGGACGGATCAATCGGTGGCCGCGTTACAGGACGCACTCGATGACGCAGACTGGGGCATGTTCAGAAACAGCTCCGACGATGACGTCAACGTGTTTACGGAAGCGGTTGTGGGATTCATCGGGAAACTAGCGGATGATACCGTGGAGACAAAGACTATCACAACGTTTCCCAACCAGAAGCCGTGGGTGGATAAAACCATCCGCGACGCTCTGAGATCCCGCACCGCTGCCTACAACACGGGACTCACAACGGGGGACATGGACCCGTACAAAGCCGTGTCATATAACGTGCGGAGGGCGGTGAAAGAGGCGAAGCAGCGCTACGGGAGGAAACTAGAGTCACAACTCCAACAGAGTGACTCTAGGAGCCTGTGGCGGGGACTAAGGACAATAACGGACTATAAAGCACCAACAACCGGTATGACGAACGCGGCCGTGACTTTGGCAGACGAGCTGAACACTTTCTATGCTCGCTTCGAGGCTGCAGCTAAGGTCTCCAACAATGCTAGTGTTAGCGGCGCTAACGGCTGCAGACAGGAAGATACTGCCAGCACCAGAAACGTGCTCGTCATCTCCGAGCATGAAGTAAGGAGAGCCTTCAAGAGAGTGAACACCAGGAAAGCAGCAGGACCAGACGGCATCCCAGGTCGTATCCTAAGAGACTGCGCATACCAGCTAGCTCCTGTGTTCACTGAGATATTCAACATCTCTTTATCTCAGTCGGTGATCCCCACATGCTTCAAAGAGTCCATCATTGTTCCTGTCCCGAAGAAACCCCACCCTGCTTCTCTCAATGACTATCGCCCTGTAGCCCTCACCTCAGTAGTGATGAAGTGCTTTGAACGCCTGGTCAGAGACTTCATCATTTCTTCACTACCAGACACACTGGACCCACTACAGTTCGCTTACCGTCCAAATCGTTCCACAGACGATGCCATCTCTCATCTCCTCCACACATCACTCACTCACTTGGACACTAGAAGGGGGAATTATGTTAAAATGCTCTTCATAGACTACAGCTCTGCATTTAATACCATAATTCCCTCCACACTCACCACCAAGCTGGAGCATCTGGGACTCAGCTCATCTATGTGTCAGTGGATCTCCAACTTCCTAACTGGCAGACCACAGGCAGTAAGGATGGGCGGACATGTCTCAGCCTCCACCACTCTCAGCACTGGAGCCCCCCAGGGGTGTGTTCTGAGCCCCCTGCTGTACTCTTTGTACACATATGACTGTGTGGCCACTACCAACTCCACCACCATCATCAAGTTTGCTGACGACACCGTCGTGGTGGGCCTGATCTCTGATAACAACGAGACGGCCTACGTGAAGGAGATTAGGAATCTGGAGAACTGGTGCCAGAGGAACAACCTCCTTCTAAACGTCAGTAAGACAAAGGAGCTGATAGTGGACTTCAGCACTAAGCAGGAGAGGAACTACCAGACCCCCGTCATCAACGAGTGCCCAGTGGAGAGAGTGGACAGCTTCAAATACCTCGGAGTTCACATCACGCAGGACCTGTCATGGTCCTGTCACATCAACACCGTGGTGAAAAAGGCCCGACAGCGTCTCTACCACCTCAGACGCTTGAGAGACTTCCAACTGCCCTCCAAGGTGCTCAGGAACTTTTACTCGTGCACCATAGAGAGCATCCTGGCGGGAAACATCTTAACCTGGTTCGGGAACAGCACCATGCAGGACAGACGAGCTCTACAGAGGGTTGTGCGGTCAGCTGAGCGCACCATCCGCTCCGAGCTCCCTGACCTGCACTCAATCTACAGCAGGCGGTGCTGGACCAAGGCCAGGAAGATCGTGAAGGACCTCAGCCATCCCAACAACAGACTGTTCTCTCTGTTGAGGTCAGGAAAGCGATTCCGCTCCCTGAAGACCAACACAGAGAGACTGAGGAGGAGCTTCTTCCCGCAGGCGATACGGTCTCTCAATCACACCACCACACAGTACTGACCCACACATATGGTTCTTACACACACACTGGACTTTCTGGACTTTGTTTTTGCACAACACTGGTCACTATATTCTTCATTTCCAGTTAATACTGGTACAGCTGCTGTTATTGTGTATATATTTATTTATACTTAGATTTCTTCATACATTCTTATATAGTTCTATATTGTGTATTGTGTATTTTGTTGTACAGTTATTTTATTTTCAACTTTAATTTATATATTTTATCTTATTCTTCCCAGTTAAATTTACCCTTCATTCTAATTTGTGTTGTACAGTTATTTCATTTTTAACCTTAATTTATATTTTATTCCTTCCTAGTTAAATTTACCCTTTTTAATTTTTCATATTTATTTCCTATCTTATTCATAGCCTTTTCCTTTTTTGTTTTCTTTAGGTCACGAGCAGTTGTCCAAGCATTTCACTACATATCGTACTGTGTATGACTGTGTACGTGACAAATAAAATTTGAATTTGAATTTGAATTTGAATGATTAACGCGATTACAATTTTTAACACAATTAAACCATTTGGAGCGCAGAATGACTCAAAATCTCTGAAATGTCTCTGTCAACGCATTTCAGGCAGTTTGTCCAAAGTTTGTCCCTTCTGTGCTGCAGATAGGTTGATTGCGTTAAAAATTGTAATCACATTAACGTGTTAACATTGACAGCCCTACAACAAACACAAACACTGAAGACATTATGATACAGACTTATAATTTGCATTAATGTGTTTTCTAAATTCTATCACACACATATAATTGAAAAGTGAGCACGAGGGCCCTCGCTGCGCCTGCTGCTGCTGCTGAAGTCTCACACACAACCTGTCAACAGGGGAGGGGCGGGCTGCTTCCAAATAGACCACATTTCATTCATAATGCTGTAAATGCAAGCCCATTATGTATCAATTATTTTTCCTGGGTTGTGTGAAATCCCAGAAAAAAAGAAACCCTATACAAGGTGTAGGCCTATTAGTCTATTAGTGTATGTTGTGGGGTTGGGTGTTGATACTGGAGTGCAAAATCACTGATGAAAGATGGACAAGAAAAGGTCAAAGCAATCAGGTCCTCAGTTTAGAAAAAAGAGAAAAGAAGAGGAGAAACGGGCAAAAGATGCAGGTAAACAGATGAGTCTTTGAGAGGGAGTGTTCAACCAGGGCACCAAACAGGCTAGGACCGCGCCTGCGTAGGGTAGGAGGTCTCCCTTGCATGGATGGAGCTATAGTTGATTGTGGTGGTTAAGGTGTAACACTTCACCAGCCTAAATAACAAGAACCATAACTGTGTAACTATTTGAAAATGTAATATAGTGAAAGTGGTACAGTAGCTGCAGGATCACTAGGGGCCTGAGTCAGAGCCTGCTCCAGGCATTATTTGTGTAATATTCCCCCACATGCTTTCTCTGCTAAAAATAATCCAACCTCTAAGAACCCCAAAGAACCATAAATTTCATAACCATCCAGCAGGCTCATAATAAATATTTTCCTATGAAATATTTTGTGGTAGTTGAATTACAGAGCACGTTTTTCCTTGAACTCGTTACAGTCTGGCTCCGAGAAAGCAGAAAAACAAAAACATGAAGGATCGATCATGACCTTTGCACAGTACTTTATATTGCAGCTCACTCATTGTCCTGACAATACAGATCTGACTTATGTTCAAATTTGTCTATAATGCTCAAACCAGGGTTGCCTGAAATTTATAATGACAATTCAGGTAATTTAGTCAAAACTTAATAGATTTAAGTTTCACAAGTGTGTAAAACTCACTACAACCCTGTTTGTGAGTGGTTGTGCATGGGAACATTGAATATGAAACAAAGTATTGGCTGGTGTGGCAAAAGGATATATAGAACTTTCCCATTTACTCTGTGGCTGTCATGGTTGCATTGTGTGTTAGTTTGGCTTGTTTCAACAACTGAATGCAGAGATTTAAAGTACTTAGAATCTATACTTCGGACAGAAACGAAGTACTGTACCTGTTAAGCAGGTTACACATTTTTGGAAAGTGGGTTCTGCTCCTTCACAGAGAGGTTTCCCTTGATAACATACAGGACACAGCATGCACGTTAAATAACACACACACAAAGTTGTGTTTTCATATCTTGTTGGGGACATCTAATTCACATAATGCTTTCCTTACCCACCTACCTTAACCCTAACCATCAACAATGAATGCCTAACCCTAACCTAACTGTAGCCCTGACACTAAAACCACATAGTCCCCACAGATATATAAACATGGTACACACACACACACTCATCCATGAGTGTGTTTTAACCACAAACACACTCAGGTCATTTAGTTCAAAGAAGCTTTGAGTCACATTTGTTTGTTGACTCAGGTCCCATTGTGTCTATTGTTACATTCGTGTCAGGAAAAAAGTTGACTCCTGCTTTTTCTCCTCACTACAAGCTGAGAAGTCTTGTGCAAGTCCTGTTTATATCAAGGTTAGCCGCTATTGCCACATAGGTTTTGTCACTAAGTTCAGTAAAATTCCAGGAGGCTCAGTCATGTATGAAAAATGAGTGCCAATTGCAACTTGATTCAATGGATTTGGAATTGTGTAGACATGACCGATTTAGAGTATAAACCATTTCTTAATGTCCTATCTTATACCTGGAAATGTCTGTGTAAGGCATCAGACCAATGGCTCGATGCAGTTTTTGCTGTGGGTCACATTCACTGAGCTAGAAAGATGGGAACTGTAGATTTTGTTCTGAGCTGATATTAATTCTGCAGTGCGATCTCTGCATTATAAATTGGTGCTTTTAATTACAAAGAAAAGGTGAACTACTAACTGGGAATTGCGTAATTGGAAACCCATCTGCAGAAGAAGCTTATAACAGATATCGACTTGCACTTGGGGACTTCAGTGTGTCACAGAGTGATAAAAGAGCAGGAGAGGTGAAGAATAGGCCAACATTTAAAAGACAAGACAGAGTTGACACAATTTGAAAGGGATTTGGCTTCTAGCTAAGAGTCTTTTCTTTTCTTTTCTTTTTTTTACTATTATGTGGTTACATATTTACATTGTTCATTTGAAGTCTATAATTTTTCTATAAACATACTGCAGCAGTAATAAATACTCCAACAGTAGCACATTGATTCCTAAGTGGTTTTTGAAGAAAGAAATAATCTAGGAAAATAAATTCATGTTAACATTGTATCTGTTTTGTTTATTTATAAGTGAGCAGCAGAGCACATGATGTACTGAACATAAAACGCATATTATTAGCTAAACAGGTCCAGATTTGTGCCCAGCAGTGTTGGGACTAACACGTTATTAAGTAACGCGTTACAGTGACTATGTTATTATTGTGGTAACAAGCACGGTAACTAGTTATTATGCCAAAACCAGGAACGCGTTACTCGTTACTGGGATTTAGATAGGCTCGTTACTCGTTACTTCGTGTGGTGGCTATCGCGGAGCTTCCACAGATTCAATAACATTAGCAAGTGGTGGAGGCCAGCAGGTGGATGAAGGAAAAGGGAGGCAAGAGGAGAGACCCGAAGCAGCCACTGGTCCGAGAGTGTCAGGTGAACTGAACTCCAGGTAAGAAGTTATGACCTGCAGTGTATCTGAGTCACATATAAATCAAGTTTAGGGCGAGTTTATTTTCGTTATGCTGACTTTTTCGTACTGCGTGCTAGCTAGCATGACGGAGTTTCTATACAGCTGGGTGGTGCTATGTTACTGATGTTGAACTTTATTTTGTTCGTAGGTTAATTATTAGAGTTGCCAACCGTCCCGTAAAAAACAGAATCGTCTGGTATTCAGAGAAAATATTACGGGTTTCGTATTGAGGTGAAAAGGAACATTTTGTCCCGGACTTCAGCTACAATGAAAAAGACACAAAGCTGCCTCTTCTCCTCTCATTTTCTCCCCTCCCTCCCTCTCCTGTTTCTACTTCAGTCATGAAACTGATCAATGATCAGCTGATCGTCTCTCTTGTTTGTTTATCGCCCACTTTGCTCCAGAAACAGGAAACCAGCGGATGTCGCGCTAAACAACAGCAGCACGTTTAAGCTTGATCAGCTGTTGTTAGAATTTATTTAATATTAATTTCTAGTATCAGCTGATGTTTGCTGGAGCCACAGCTGTAAAGCTGCTGGTCATGATATGGTTTGGTTATCTGGTGAGAGGGAAACATGAAGATGAAACCAGGAGATGTCCTTACTGAACCATCAGAGCTGAGCAGGTGATGGAGAAACAGGTTTACCTTTTAGGTGACATGGATGAGTTGAAGGGAAGTTATGAACTGTTTCTGAGAGACAAATAACACCAGGATCCTTTTCTAAGTAGCTGACAGCTGGTAACTGTGCAGGGGCGGGTCTAGCAAAGTGTTGCCAGGGGTCCATGTAGGGCATTAACAGGGAGAGGGGGGCACAAAGACATACTTTTCTTTCTTATTCTCATTTAAAATGTCTCACTTTTAAAAAATAATTATCTGAATCTTAGAACAAACAATTGATAGATTGATGCATATATACCATCAGAACAGTGAACATCACTGTCACAACAGTGTTTGTTTTCATTCAAAGGCTTTATGATTTTTCCTATAATGGTGGGCCGGTCTCTAGTCAAAACGCCT
The DNA here is from genome assembly GCF_057382185.1 of Mchenga conophoros. NCBI lineage: Eukaryota > Metazoa > Chordata > Actinopteri > Cichliformes > Cichlidae > Mchenga > Mchenga conophoros. The sequence continues at coordinate 675,442 of NC_140539.1, read as the reverse complement.
GGGACGATTTTCTGTCCCAGTCCAGCCCTGTATGCAGCTCATCTGCAGTCTGGTGTTACCTACATCTTCCTATTCAGAAGGCAGAATTTCCGAGTTCTGAGCTGGGCTATATCATACCGTTTACGGTAATACCGGTATAATTTTGGGCAACAATAGGAAAATGACATATCGCGATAGAATATGGGTAAAATGCGCATGCGCAGTGCCTTTGTTTACATACGCACATGGCGGCGACGCAGAATGAGAAGAGCGAAAGTGGATCGATGAATGAAACGGATGAACCAGAACTGGTTTGTAAAAATGCTGCAACTTCACTGGTGTGGAACTGGTTTAGCTTTCGTCCGTCAGATACACAACAAAGCACTATTTTTGGTAGCGCATGCTAGCGGGCCGTCGTTATTACCGTGTTGTTTGGAAAATACGGGGCACTTAAAATCAATCCTTTGATTTCTCTGAAAGTCGACAGAGCCCCTTATAATCCCGTGTGCCTTATGTATGAACTCTGGTTGTGTTTACTGACCTCGAAACGATTTTATGTGCACGGCGCTCGAAAATCTGTCAGATGTTTCAGTACGACTTTGCTAAGCTACGAAGCCGCACCGCTTGATAGATTGTCGGAGCATTACGGCTATTGTAGGCGGAGCCTCGCAGAGTGATACGTACTGTGCTTCAACATAATGTTACCGTATTGTGTGTGTGTAACCTCTTTTTAAGTTCTGTGGATATTATACATGGTTATGCTGAGGATATGTCGGCCAGTTTCCACTGGAAATGCCTTTTGGTTAAACTGTCAGCAAGGAATTAGCACTGTTACATTTTTATATAACTTTTATGCACATAAAAAACAGCTGCTTGTTTAAGTGAAAATACATTGATGGGTTTTTTTCACTAATAAAGTTGTGGAGTTGTAAAGTATTTTGTCTAGTGTCAATTATATCGTTATCGCAAATTTTCAAATGTATATCGTGATAAATATTTTTGGTCATATCGCCCTGCTCTAGTATCCAGTTACGGAAGCAACACATTAACAAGAGAATTCTGAGTAAAACCAAAGTTACTTTCCCTAGTAACTAGTTACTCTGAAAGTAACGAGTAACTTGAAGTAACTGAGTTACTTTTGATAGAAGTAACTAGTAATGTAACTAAGTTACTACTTTAAAGTAACTTACCCAACACTGGTGCCCAGTGAGTACACAGCAGCACTAATGGACCAGCATCCAGCCCCTTTGAGTGCAGATAATATAAATTGTATGACAATCTTCAAATTACATAACAGTGTGTGTGAACGGTGTTAGTGTCATCAAAAACATTTTGCAAAGATTTAATTAGCTTTGGTGAAATTATGAGCAGGCATTGGTGCTGTAGCTGCAGTCTCAGCTATATAACTTGAAATTTCTTTAAAGAAAATATGTTCACAATGTTTTTTTCTTCTGTTTTTCAGCTCCTGAAAAGCAAGTCCACAGTAAAAACTCTGTGACATAACTGTCTCTGGGGCCCGGGCAGATATTTTTTGGGGCCCCTCTCTGCCACATTGTACAGGAGCAATCACACCATCTTACATTCTCTCTCTCATTCTCTGTCTCACTTACATTCACACTGTAAGAGCATAAATAAGATATAGCAGTTGTCATCATTCATGCTTTTTATCAGCACCTCAGTCAGAGGTTGCGTGAACGGACACCTTTAGTTACTCTTATGCTCTTAAACTCACACAGTCTTCTTCAAATAGGCTACCACACGCCTAAAACAGGTTGAGTCTTGCTAACAAACTGATTTCTAGAATTCCTCATTCAACAGTCATTTCCAATTTACCAACTTGTCGACATATCGCATGCATGTAATAAAATACGAGTGCATATTTTCAACATGAACGGTGCAACGTTTTAGTCCTTTACAAAAACACAAAGTTTGCTACTGCTTGCCAATCAGAACTTTGTAACTTTGGGCCTTGCAACACTGCTCAGATCCGTACACCTGGTGGTATCTTCATCCTGCTCTCTTGTCTCTTTACATTTTTGAGAACCACTTTTTTGCTTTGGTTTGCTAAAAATCATTTTTAATGTCACCGCACCAACAACGTAGGCTGTGAGACACTTGCTGGAAATGAAATTGCTGCATAGTTGATGTCAACAGGTTCATGTGTATTTTGCAAGAATGGCAAGTACTGTATTTCCATGGCGTACCCAGTTCTAGACAACTTTTTAGAAACATTACCTATTTCAATCAAATTATTTAGATAATCTATTAAAGTAAAAATGAATAAAGGAATATTTGCAGGGCTAAAACTGATTTCATAAGAAAAATATATGCTGCTTAAACAAAGTTGGGCTTTTGGTTCAGAAGATAGAACCTAGCCCTAAAGATATTAATGTCCATTTTAAGGTATGGATATATGCATACTCTCTAATGTAGAAGGACTCTTGTTTCTTCTGGCTCCTGTGCCATTTTGGATGTTATGCCTTTGATCCATTTCACTCTCACTAGTTAATCAAAGACCAGTTAATCTGAAAAAATGGACAAAATGGCTCCACAGACGTTTTACTCGAAAGCCAGAGGTGGGGCATCATTTAAAACTTATATTTTCTCAAACATACAATCACCCAGAAAAGTTGTCAGAATCACACAGACAAAAAGTACATGCATATACTTATTTTTCACAAGTTACGCATCACAATTCACTCATTACATCTCTAGTCCAGCTTTGATCACACTTTACTCACGTTTCACTCATAAGTGGATGCACTGTGGGAAAAGTGCACAAAGTTCATATGGTGACAAGTGAAAACTTACAAGACTTTGTTCATACTGCAGCACCCGATGATCTGACCGGTCTCCTGCCATGGTTCTGCTCGAGATTTACAGGTCGCAAGTTAGAGAAAAGCTCAACAATGCTTTCGAATGAAACAATGCTGTGTTCTCAATAATTAAAGCATTAAGCTAACTTTACTTGTAAAGGAGATCACCAAGCAAACTTAAAGAGTGTGCGCTTGTTACAGTTTGATCCTTCTTTTTATAGCCTGAAGTTAGCCTCAAGATATAAAGACTGAGGCGGAGCTTTTTGGTTCGGTAGCTCAGGTGGGTGTGTCAGGCAAGCCATATGAATGGCTTACTTGTCATGGCTTTTTACTCACATTTCTTTTACATTTATCTTTAATTCTTCATTGTATTCACTTAAAAAAAATGTTATTTTGATATCTAGATTAATGTTTTTGTTCTACATACAATCACAAATTCATCCAAGGTCAAACAATATGAAAACATTTCATATTTAACCCTTCTGAGCTCTTTAATGACTTTTTTCTTTTACAGTTGTACGTGACGTATCTTCTTTGTCTTCTAGAATTATGCAACCAATATTTCTATTGTTCTAGCTTATGTAAGAAATGGGAACAATATATGGGGAACTACAAGATGTCTACCACCAATGTTTTTTTGTTTGGTTTTTTTTTTTGCTTGTTTTTTAAAATGTTTCTCAATCAAAAGTCACAAAAATGAATATGAAGTGGTATGAGTCTACATACTGTGGCTCAGTTGAAAAAGAACAAATATAGTCTATACTCGAGTGCCACTGTCTCTACATAGATTGTTTTATTGTGAGCACATAATGAACAAATGACTGATAAATGATCAGCCTCAGGTCAATCAGGTCCCACACTTGCAGACCCACTAACAGCTGCTGCTCCATTCACACTGTTAACAAATACTACCCCCCTCACCCACCTTGCTCACCTATCTGACCCATGGTCTGAGTAACCATCATCACTGAGGCCACTCACACACAGACTCAGACCAAGTCCTTTTGCACTGCTTCCAAGGACTTTCTAACCTGTTCTTCTAATGTGTGCCCTTGTCTTGTTTTGTTTATATTCCTCCTGTCTGTATATATCTATTTTGTTTATATTTATATATATATATCTCCTGTTTGATATTTATTCCTGCTATCTTACTATTTATATTTTATAGCTGCACAGTTGGTGTGGAGCACGCACAATAAGCAGGCATTCTATTTTATTCTATTCTATTTTTCCTCTTTTATTATTTTGTTCATTCACTCAGTAAAAAAAGTCAGTTGAAATGTAACCAGGTTAAAAACATGTTTCTCTTGGTGGCTTTAGGACATTCTTAACTCTATCCTAAAACAAATAAAAATTAAATAAATACATAAAATAAAATACATAAACAGAAGCTGAAATAGTGTGGTGACTCAAAAAGTAGACAATTAAATAAAACTAAAATAAACTAAAACAAAAATAAAATTACAAAAAAAATGGGGGGAAGTTGTGCTTCTTCCCTTAAGGCAAACACAGTTCAGGTTTGAGGAGACAGATGATTGGAAATGTAAACGGTGGGGAAAATAAAGGATAAAGCAGCAAAAGTGAGAGCAAGTTAGATAAATATGGATGAGCACATGTAATTAGAAAAAGCTGAAAAACATGAGCAAGCTAAAATAGAGAGAAAAATCTATGTGAGGCTGCAAGATGATTACTCAAGCCCCCCCAGGCCTAAGTCTACATCTTGCCCCATACTGTTGCAGAGAACCGCCATCAGCAACCCTCTTAAAAACAGAGGAACAAACACCTGTCATGGAGCCGACCATGACAGTGCATACGTTTAAGTGAATACTGAGATCCGAATGCAGACACGGTAGGAGATGGAACTAAGATTAAACAAAAGGCGAGCCGTTTATTTGGCTTGACAAAATGTGAACACAAAAACAAACCAAGAGCGAACTGGGCAAAACCTAACTTGACACCTAAACTGGGAGATAACTAAATACTAGGGGTGCAACGATACACAAAAATCACGGTTCAGTTTGATACTTTGGTTGGTTGGATTGATATTTTTTCGATACAAAAAAATGTTCATGCCTTTTTAATTTGTCATTTATTAAAATTATAAATATATATGTTAACTCAAAAGTACAGTTTTTAAATTTAATGTTGCTGAAACAACAAAGTCATAAAAAATAAATCTATCTGATGGAGAAATCCCTCATCTTTGGAAAAGAGAGTTTATTACAGAGAAATGGCTCTTTCAAAATAAAAGCTCTACTATACGCTTCTTCTGGGCTATATTCTCAGCAGCATATTAAACATATCAGGTCCCCATAAGGAGAATCCTGTGCTAACGGCTGTCTAAATCACTCGGGTAAAGTTTGTAGCATGCCTGCTTGTTGTTTTTGTCTGCTTCCACTTGTCTTTGCACTAGGATGCTGTCGGAGTAAATGTGCAGTCATATTCGTTGTGTTCCCACTAGTGCTGTCAGCACTAATCTCATAAAATGACATTAACGAGCTACCGCGGATCGCCCAGTGCGTGAGGCTGGACGGCGTCAACACGTTAACAAGCTAACTGCGCTGACGCAGTAGTTCCCACCAATTGAGCATTGCGTGGCACATCCGACATACTGTTTTACTTTTGTTCATGACGCGCTTACCATCAGGGTCATACGTCACATGAAAACCAAAATAGTTCCAAACGCCAGATCTGAATGAGGGTGGGGGAGGTTCAGTTTGGGGTAGCGTTGAGGAAGTTGCCATGTTGCAACGAGCTTAGCTTCTGTCTTGCTAGCTTGTGCTGCGCTCAGTGGATCTGCACTCGACAGTGCAGCCTAGGCAGAGTAGTCGAGCGCATGTATCGGTATTGAACCGTTTGATACAGTGCTTTCGGTTCGGTACGCATATGTATCGAACAATACAACATTTTTAAATTTATTTTATCAACTTTTCTTCTGACGATGCTGTCTGTGTTGAGTGCTCAGTGGATCTGTTTTGTTGCACCCCTACTAAATAAATATGAAAACTGCAACAAAAGACATGGACATGGAACTGAACAGGAACATGAACCTGAACCTGATTAGTAAGAACTCTGAGACCAGCTGACTGGAATGACATCATGACACCATAGGGAAAAGTAACACCAAGCACGATGAACATAGAAACATAACTTTCAAAGTAAAATAGGAACAATGGAATACAGGCATGACATGAGCTTGACAACACAGGACACGCAGACATGACACGTGACAGGTTAGAGGAGACTTAACCACGGTGGTGATGAAATAAAGGGATCTTATAAACAAAGAACTATAACTGAACAACGGAGCTTAAGATGACTAAAGGAACTTAAACATAAACAATGAATATCTAAACCTTTACTCAAAAAGCCATCTCTAGACCCAGCAGTCTTAGCTAATTATAGGCCAATCTCCAACCTTCCTTTCATATCAAAAATCCTTGAAAGAGTAGTTGTCAAACAGCTAACAGATCATCTGCAGAGGAATGGTTTATTTGAAGAGTTTCAGTCAGGTTTCAGAGCTCAGCACAGCACAGAAACAGCTTTAGTGAAGGTTACAAATGATCTTCTTATGGCCTCTGACAGTGGACTCATCTCTGTGCTTGTCCTGCTAGACCTCAGTGCAGCGTTCGATACTGTTGATCATAATATCCTATTAGAGCGATTAGAACATGCTGTAGGTATTACAGGTACTGCACTGCAGTGGTTTGTATCATATCTATCTAATAGACTCCAATTCGTGCATGTAAATGGAGAGTCCTCTTCACACACTGAGGTTAATTATGGAGTTCCACAGGGTTCAGTGCTAGGACCAATTCTGTTTACATTATACATGCTTCCCTTAGGCAGCATCATTAGAAGACATAGCATACATTTTCACTGCTATGCAGATGACACCCAGCTCTATCTGTCCATGAAGCCAGATAACACACACCAATTAGTTAAACTGCAGGAATGTCTTAAAGACATAAAGACCTGGATGGCCGCTAACTTTCTGCTTCTTAATTCAGATAAAACTGAGGTTATTGTACTCGGCCCTGAAAATCTTAGAAATATGGTATCTAATCAGATTCTTACTCTGGATGGCATTACCTTGGCCTCCAGTAACGCTGTGAGGAACCTTGGAGTCATTTTTGACCAGGACATGTCCTTCAACGCACATATTAAACAAATATGTAAGACTGCTTTCTTCCATTTGCGCAACATCTCTAAAATTAGAAATATCTTGTCTCAGAGTGACGCTGAAAAACTAGTTCATGCATTTATTACTTCCAGGCTGGACTACTGTAATTCATTATTATCAGGATGTCCAAAAAACTCACTGAAAAGCCTTCAGCTAATCCAAAATGCTGCAGCAAGAGTCCTGACAGGGACTAGAAAGAGAGAGCATATTTCTCCTGTTTTGGCTTCCCTTCATTGGCTTCCTGTTAAATCCAGAATTGAATTCAAAATCCTGCTCCTCACATACAAGGTCTTAAATAATCAGGCCCCATCTTATCTTAATGACCTTGTAGTACCATATCACCCTATTAGAGCGCTCCGCTCTCGCTCTGCAGGCCTACTTGTTGTTCCTAGAGTATTTAAAAGTAGAATGGGAGGGAGAGCCTTCAGTTTTCAGGCCCCTCTTCTGTGGAACCAGCTTCCAGTTTGGATTCGGGAGACAGACACTATCTCTACTTTTAAGATTAGGCTTAAAACTTTCCTTTTTTCTAAAGCATATAGTTAGGGCTGGACCAGGTGACCCTGAATCCTCCCTTTGTTATGCTGCAATAGATGTAGGCTGCCGGGGGATTCCCATGATGCATTGAGTTTTTCCTTTCCAGTCACCTTTCTCACTCACTATGTATTAATAGACCTCTCGGCATTGAATCATATCTGTTATTAACCTCTGTCTCTCTTCCACAGCATGTCTTTATCCTGTCTTCCTTCTCTCACCCCAACCGGTCGCAGCAGATGGCCGCCCCTCCCTGAGCCTGGTTCTGCCGGAGGTTTCTTCCTGTTAAAAGGGAGTTTTTCCTTCCCACTGTCGCCAAAGTGCTTGCTCATAGGGGGTCATATGATTGTTGGGTTTTTCTCTGTATCTATGAAGCGCCTTGAGGCGACTTTTGTTGTGATTTGGCGCTATATAAATAAAATTGAATTGAATTGAATTGAATTAAATACCGAGTATTTCTCTGTAAATATCTGATTAGGCATGTAGGCAGTGTAGGAAGGAGCGCTACCGCAGGCCATTCTTACCAGCAGCTGTCAGACTCTGTAACACATGGTTATCTCACTCATCACTCACTCACTCAGCTTGTTTGTTCACTGTACATTTCACCAGAATCATTCACTCCACCCCCCACACACACTTATGTGCACAACTCTGTACTATTTTTATACATATTTCTGTACATTGTTATATGCATATATGAATTTCAGTTGCTTATGTAAATAGGACCACCTTGTTTCTTCCTTCTACATTTTATATTCCACTTGCTACAAGAGCTGTGTAACACCCACATTTCTCATTCGTGGGATAATAAAGGTTTATTCTATTCTATTCTATTCTATTCTATCAGTAATGGGCAAAGCAGGGCTTTGTGAAACACATAAACATTCAATGCTTTTGTGTAAAATTCTAATTCTGTTTTGGTCATCTTATTCACAATAAATCAATTTATATTCTTTGTGGTGGTGAATTATGTAACGGTTTTAACTGTTGAACACGAGGAAAGAAAACTAGAAAGCAGACCGCGTCAGAGCTGAAAACTACACTATAAGTTTACAGCACAGTATTGGCCTGCCTCTCTCTGCTCAGATGAGTCAGTGGAGCTCATTCTGTGTTTTATCCTCACTTTCTCTCATCTATATGACAGCAATCATTCAAATAAGATATTTGTGCATTGTTTATATAATAATTAAATAAAAACATAAATAATATACAATATTCATTTTTTACACTTGGAATTATGGCTATTAAGTTATTGTTAAAATGTGTGTAATGAATAGAAGCACAGGTATCAAACATTCATTCAGTAATTAAAGGGCCCAGCACAAATGACTCTGCTTGTATATTATATAATTCCCTGCTCTCCCCTGCAGGCGGTCTGTCCTCCAAGTTCAGGTCCTCTAACAGAGGCCTGGGAGCTTAAGTCCTGTGTAGTATCTTAGCTGTTCCTAGGATTGCTCTTGTGGACAGAGATCTCCAATGTTGGATCTGCTGGAGCCACTCGCCCAGCTTGGGTGTCACTGCACCAAGTGCTCCGATTACCACTGGGACCACTGTTAACTTCACCCTCCACATGTTCTTGAGCTTTGCTCTGAGCCCTTGGTATTTCTCCAGCTTCTCGTGTTCCTTCTTCCTGATGTTGCTGTCATTTGGAACCGCTACATCGATCACTACGGCCGTCTTCTTCTGTTTGTCTACCACCACTATGTCCGGTTGGTTAGCCACCACCATTTTGTCCGTCTGTATCTGGAAGTCCCACAGGATGCAATGTTGCCTTCTGGTAGTTTGATCCCCTCAGTTCTGACTACCTTCTCTCTGTTTGTTATTATCCGACTACATTTCTATTCAATTCAATTCAATTTTATTTATATAGCGCCAAATCACAACAAAAGTCGCCTCAAGGCGCTTCATAGATATAGCTCCATGTCATTGCTGTATATCCTGGTGTTTTGGATCAGTGAATCGATGTCTCATTCACTTCTGGCATACAGCTTGATGCCATCCATGTACAGGGGGTGGCTGACAATTGCTCCATTCAGTAGTCAGTATCTGTAGCCAGTCTTGTCAATGATCTCACTGAGGGGGTTCAGGCCTATGCGGTGTGGGGCATTGAGTCACAGGCCTTCTTGTTGGTCACCCTAGTCTTGCAGTCTCAGGGGACTGCTTTGTCTACCAGGAGCTGGTGTTTTGTGTCTCTGGTGATCTTGCCAATGCCTTTCTGTGCCCCGCTTATGTATTGAGTCATGTTCCTGTTCATCTTTGCTACTAGTTGTTTTGCCGTCAGTGTGGATGTTGGATATCGAAGATTCCATAGGTCACTCATCATATTCATGTAACCCCTTCTGCTGGGGTTACTACTTGTGTAGCGCACTCCAACAGCGCCCAATTTTTGTCTCTTGCCCACTGATGCCTTCTTGTTCCAGTAGCCCACTTCTCATCAGTCAGTCATTTTTTGGTGGCTGACAATTTAAAAGAAAAAAATTGTAGATTAGATTAATTTTCTTTGTTATAATCAATAGAGATTGCTGAATCACCCTCGGGATCTAGTGAAGGGGCTCTCTGAACAACTACATGCAACTTCTGAGATGACTTACCAGAATAGAATGGCATTAGATAAAGGGTGGCTGATGATGAATTTACTGAGCACTCAAGGCTAAGTGACCCACTCAAAACTTATATGGAACAGTTGGTGGAGTGGCTTTGTGTCTTCGGGACATGATAGAAAAATTAATACAATTATGCATCATGGTCCAAATTAAAGCTATACAACAATTTACAGCAAGCTGAAGAAATATAACCATCATCACTGAGGCCACTCACACACGGTCTCTACACTCAGACCAAGTCCTTTTGCACTTATTCCAAGGACTTTCTAACCTGTTCTTCTAATGTGCGCCTTTGTCTTCTTTTGTTTATACTTCTCTTATTTTGTATATATTCCTATTCTTATGTTTATATTTTTTATGTATATATCCTGTTTAATATTATTCCTGCTATCTTACTATTTATATTTTATAGCCACACAGCTGGTGTGGAGCACCTGAAATTCCTTCGTACAATGACAATAACCAACTATTCTATTCTATTGCTACTGTAGAACACATTGCAAATTTTCTACAATTGGAACAATAATGTACTTAATGATATCACTGGCTCAGGCAGCTCAAATACAGTACTCCACATTTTTTATGTTGATCACAATTTTACATTCACTAGACTGTGGTTGTTATCAGTGAAAAAGTACAAGTAAATAAATACAAGTTATATACATACAAGTTAAAATACTTTCTAATTACTTTCTATTTACTATAGCAAGATGTGTGCCTGTAAAAAGGGCCAATGGTGGGAAATAATCAAGTTGAGTATATGATTGAGAATAACACATCAGAAAAGAGGAAAATAGATCAGGTGGTAATCACAGTTTTTACTGGCATAATTTACCTTCAGCCCAAAGATTGAAGCAGTGCAACTATGGAGAGATCTGGGAGAGAAGACCCGGACTACGATAAGGGAGAGGAGACGTGCCCTGATGGCTTGCCTGTTTAACTCAGTACATTTTTCTAATTTATGGACTGACGTTTAGGCCAGCACGGTGGAATAATGGTTAACCCTAACCTCACAACTTTGCCTCACAGTAAAGAGGCTCCCATTGGCCACCCACCACTTTCTCCAGGTTACTCCCACAATCCAAAGACAGGAACTTAGTAGGGTTAGGTTGATTGGTGAGCCTAAATGCCTGTAGGCATGAATGTTAGTGTGAATGGTTCTCTGTCTCTCTGTGTCAGCCCTGTGAATTTTTTTTTTACTTTATTGATAGGGACAGTGAAGAACTGACAGGAAAGCAGAGGAAGACAGAAGAGAAGACATGGCAAAGGGCCGTGGGTCGAACTCAAGCCTGGGGGTGCTGCGCCCACATGCTTGCTCAACACAGTGAGCTAAACCAGCGTCCAGTCCTGTGGCAGACGGGGTCCACAGCATACCTTCTGTCTTGTCCAGTGGTAGCTGGGAAAGACTCTAACCACCTGCAAGCACCTGTGAGTCACATATACAGGTTTGACATGTAATTCTGTGCTGAGACAATACTTTTAAAATCAGTCCTGCTTCCTTATTATTAGAAGAGGTGGGAAGTAAGAAAGAACAAATACTTTGTTACTGTACTTAAGTACAATTTTGAGATATCTGTACTTTACTTTTTACTTTAGTACCTACATTTTTAAACAGACATCTGTACTTTCTACTCCGTACATTTTCAAAATAGGCTCATTACATTTGGTTTAAAGGCATTTGAGGAGACTTACTTATTTGTCACTCTGGGTATTCAAACATCAAACTGATTTGAATGTAAACAATAATGCATGAAAGACAATACTGTAAGAACATTAATCGCCAAGAGGTGTCACATAAAGAGAGATAAAGGAGGCAAGACTGTTTTCCATAGTCACAGGTTACAGTGGGATGGTGTTTTTTTGATGTTGAGGTCACTAGTCCTACAGAAGAAGGGTGAATATAAAGTGAACAATATTTTTTGTGAGCAATATTTCTACCAGCTCAACAAACACACAAACTGTTGCTATGGAGTTTGTCGCACTGTGTATCTGCTAGCGAAAGGTTCAGCTACTGTATTTTACATGGAGAGAAAGGAAAGAGAGCAAAGTTCACTAAGTTCTAAGTTCAGTATGTGTGACATTGTTTTTTTTATACCGTTAAACATTCTGCAAACCAAACTGAGGCAGTAACTGTGCAGCTCTGCAGTTTAGTGCAGGATAAACAGGTTAAACTTTATGTAACCTGTTTATGCTGTCTTTATATTAGACATGCAGTTGGTGGATTTCAGTGAATAAATCTCAGCATCATCAGCTTAACTTTAAATTCATCTCTGCTACCCTTTACATTGCCTAACTCTGAACATTTGTGTGTGCTTGTGTGACAGACTGTACAAAGAGGAGTGTGTGCGTGTAACCCCCCAGCCCTGCAACGCTCCGCTTGATCACTGTTTATATGTATATCTAACGCGATGTTGTAAATAAATTCCCTTTTTGATTGCACAGCTCTGAGTCGTGCCAAATCCTGCATGACTTGAGGGTTTAAGGTAGTTTCTGAGGTGGCTTTCGGCTCGACTTTGTCAAACTCAACATTTTTCCACAGTTTTCGTGTGCTCAAACTGTGAAATGTACACATTTAATTTTGATTCACAACTTTTGGCACTTAAATTCACCCCATCACAGAACAGAAAGCAACAAAAGAAACAGCCAGGTGTTTCGTTTAACCAATATGTAATCTCTATAGCAGTAGTTCCCAAACTAGCGTATGCGTACCCTACATTTTGCATTTTTCTTATGTTAGTTATGTTATTTCTTAGTTTCTTTGCAACCTGTGATGCTTTTATCACCTACAGAAGACAAACTCTCCTGGACATTCGACAAAACTCACAATCCGGACCTTCACAAACCAACTTTTTTGTGAATGGTGCTGACTCACCTTGGCTACCTGGGCAGAAGTAACGCTGGAGAAAAAGGGGAAAAAGAGCCGGGATTCTGGTCAGGCTGAGGAAAAGACAACATACACCCTGCTTCCCAGCATTCTTCTAGCGAACGTCCAGTCCTTGGAAAACAAACTGGATGAACTAAGGGCCAGGATAACTTTCCAAAGGGACATTAAGAACTGCAACGTCTTTGTTTTCAAAGAAACATGGCTAGACCCCTCCGTCCCTGACATGGCCATTGTCCTTGAGGAGCTCTCCACTCACCGCCCGGACAGAACAAGGGACTCGGGAAAATGTAGGGGAGGTGGTGTGTGCGTAATGACCAACAAATGGTGGTGTACTGATGTACAGATAGTTTCGTCGGGGTGCTCTCCTGACCTTGGACACCTTATGATCAGATGCAGAACCTTTTATCTGCCCAGGGAGTTTACAGCACTATTCTGTACCGTTGTTTACATTCCCCCCCACGCTGAAACCACACAGGCACTGGACGAACTGTCTGACATTATCGACCGGCAGGAAACGTTACACCCGGAGGCTGCTTTTATTGTGGCTGGTGACTTTAATAAAGCCAACATGAAGATAGTTCTGTTGAAGTTTTACCAGCGCGTAAACTTTCCAACTTTCCAAAAATGGTTTACTTTGTGAAAGCCAGGCTGCTGAACTCCCACTTATTTGCTGCGTTGTGCAATGAGATGGGCAGCGAGCATGAGACATTATTACTCCACACAGAGGTTCGCTGGCTATCTAGAGGGAAAGTGCTGACCTGTTTATTTGAGCTGAGGGATGAACTTAAAGTTTTCTTCAGTGACCATCCCTTTGAGCTGTCTTAACATTTGCATGATGAAGAGTACCTTACGTGCCTGGCTTATCTGTGTGATATATTTTCTTGTCTGAATGAGCTCAATCTCGGATTGCAAGGCATTTCTGCAACTATATTCAATGTTCAAGACAAAGTTTAGGCCATGATAAAGAAGTTAAACCTTTGGAAGGTTTTGGACACAAACAACACAGAAGTCTTTCTGTCTTTTCTTGCTGCACACTTTTCTGTTTAGTGTGATCTCACACTGTCAAGACTCTGATGCTTTTCACCACCACATACTTGTGCAAAAGGGAATTTTCCTCTGTGTGCTAGTGTATTGCTTCCCAGTGTAGTTTCTTATCAGTTTGTTTCGCCGTTTCCCTCCAGCAATAAAGCTGTGTTTTGAGTTCATTCCTGCCTCTGTGAGCTTGCGTTTGGGTCCACTTCCTGCCTGCCACACAGCCGAATCATGACAGAAGAATGCGACCACGACCTGGACCCAGCAGTTCACAGTCCCTCTGCTGAGCTCCGGGTGGATTTAATCTACACTGTCAGGAGTGGGTAGCGCTGCCAGGGGAAGAGTATCGGGAGATCGTAGCCATCCGGTTACAGAGGATGGTTTCCGGACTCCCATGGCTATTCGGCGCGCTACACCCCCACATCCAGGACTTCCTCGTCTCCACCGTACGCATTCGCCCGGAGCTGCGTCTCCAGTATGAAGAGTCGGAGGATGTTCAGCCCGGTCTGCTGGAGGATTCGCGGCCCGGTTCATCTCCTCCCCCTTCTCGGCAAAAACGCCGTTCACGCCGCCGTCGCTCCAGTACAGCTGAGCAGACTGCACCCGTTGGTGAGAGTGACTGTTGTTACGTTCTTTGTCTAGGCGTGTATTGAACGCAACAAGAAACTGGCCCCACTTGCGCACCACCCAGGAAAGAACACAAACAGTCGTATCTTTTAAAGTGCTAAGCAGCCATTTATTTGCTTCAGCAGTGAGCAGTACCAAAAATAACAAACAAAACTCCCTAATGGTCCCTACGCTTTCCTACACAAAAATGAAAACCAAACAAAAGACAATTCACTTACCTAACTTTCTAAATGAAAAACAGGAGAAAACTTAATCAACAAAAATGGCTTCTCACGCCTACTAGGCTGCTGCAGTGAAGAATATATACAAGGTGAACAATATACACAATTGCTACTTTACAAATCTATTTACAGCTATTTACAAAATTAAGATACTAACACCAGACACACACACAGGGTTATACTTGCAAATCACTGGGCACAGACACCCTACACAGCAACGACTCAAAAACACATGCTCTTTGTTGGATGGTGGAGGCTAGTAGAGAGGGGACCAGGTGGTTGTCATCCGGTAGTTAAGTACTGGAGGTGATTAGCCAATTATCCAATCCAAGGACAGGAAGAGACTCCACCCAACTACTCAGCAGGCACGCCCAGGTCTGTCCACCTCCTAAGAGAGAGAGGAAAAAACCCACATCCATCCTCTGGTGGGAGGAGTCACACATAAAACAAACACTGACAACATTGGATCATAACACTGTCTTTTTCTCGTTCCGCTCGAACATTCAGATCCTAGACATCATGATAACATACCCATCGAGAGTAAAGCCATGTTTTCCTCTGTGGATTACAATCTGCCCTCAGCTCAGCCATTAGCTTCGCCAGCCCAGTCAGTTAACTCTCCTACTGTTCAGCTTCTAGTCCAGTCAGTTCACTCGCTTGCTGTTCAGTTTGCAGTCCAGTCTCCAGTCCTCCAGTCCCCTGTGATTCAGTCTCCTGTTCTCCAGTCCCCTGTAGCTCCGTCGCCTTCAGTTCAGTGTGCCACTCCGTCGCCCATAGCCCAGTCTCCTCCCGTCCGGTCAGCACAGTCTCCTCCTCTACCACCAACTCCACTCTCACCACCACTAGCTCAGTTTCCTGTGTCCCAGCTCCCTGTAGCACAGCTGTTTGCTCCATCAGCAGCAACTAAGTTTGCAACAGAACCATTAGCTCAGTTTCCTGTGCAGTCACCTCTAGTTCAATCTCCTGTGCAGTCACCTACTCCACTCTCACCACAACCGTTGCTACAGCCATCAGTGCAGCCCCCTGTGCCAGTGCAGACTTCAGTGAAGCCCCTTGTAGTAGTTCAGCGCCGCAGTACAGCTGAGCTGGCTGCACCCGTGGGAGAGAGTGACTGTGAGTCACACACCCAGCCCAAGTTTTCTGATCCCGGACCCCATGACTGTTCCATCACTGTGAGTAACTCTGTTTTGCCTGCCATTGTGTTGCCTGACTTGGATAACTCCGCCACTGTGTGTTTGGACTCTAAAGACGTTATTCCGTGTGACACCTCGGTGCCAAGTTATTCACTGACCGTCCTACCTAGCGATCTTTGTGTTCCTGAGCAATCAGATTCTTGTAACGCTCGCAGCATTTCCTCTAAGTTAGCCAGTATGAATGTTTCACCCGTAGAGTTAGCGGAACCAAAGACTGTTTTTCTACACCAGACTCACCGACATACTGCTACACTGTAAAATCTAATTAGTTCCCAGAACTGAAAAAAATTGAGGAAACTCGTTGCCTCAAAAAAATTGAGTAAAGCTTAGCTAAAAATCAAATCAAATCAAATCATTTTTATTGTCACATCACATGTGCAGGTACATTGGTACAGCACATGTGAGTGAAATTCTTGTGTGCGAGCTTCACAAGCAACAGAGCTGTGCAAATACAATAATGTAAACAAGCAAAATACAAGAATGGCTACATCTGAAACTAATAAATATATGTACAATATATAATAGTATATGCATTTCTGGATGTGTATACTAAATATTTTTCTACGTGTGTGTGTGTGTGTGTGTGTGTGTACACATATTTTACAAATTAAATAGAGTAAACAATAAATAGAATATATAAAATAAATAAAATAAAATATACAGAGTTGAGACATGTGCAAAACAGTGGCATTACTGTACAGTATGGAGTGCATAATGTTAAAGTTCCAGTAGTGGAGGTGAGGTGTCTATGACGTGTTCAGCAGTCTGATGGCCTGGTGGAAGAAGCTGTCTCTCAGTCTGCTGGTACGGGACCGGATGCTGCAGAACCTCCTTCCTGATGGAAGCAGTCTGAACAGTTTATGGCTGGGGTGACTGGAGTCCTTGATGATCCTCCCCGCTTTCCTCAGGCACCGCTTCCTGTAGATGTCTTGGAGGGAGGGAAGCTCACCTCCAATTATCCGTTCAGAGCACCGCACTACTCGCTGGAGAGCTTTGCAGTTGTAGGCGGTGCTGTTGCCATACCAGGTGGTGATGCATCCAGTGAGGATGCTCTCAATGGCACAGTGATAGAAGGTCCTGAGGATGCGGGGGCTCATGCCGAATCTTTTCAGTCTCCTGAGAAAGAAGAGGCGCTGCTGCTCCAAAATGACTAAATTAGGACAACTTATTTATTTTGAGTACTCTGTACAAGCTCATTTGTTCCCAGAACTCAAAAAAATTGGATCAAGTTTACGTAAGATGACCAAGTTAGGGCAACTTACTCATTTTGAGTACACTGTACAGCCTTGTTAGTTCCCAGAACTCAAAAAAATTGAGGAAACTCGTTGCCTCAAAAAAACTAAGTAAAGTTTACTTAAGATGACTGTTAGGACAACTTACACATTGCAAGTCTGCAGTATTAAGAATAAATTGATATTTCTGACTGTACAACTTTAATTGTTTACCTACTGACAAACATTTCAAGTTCAACTAAATGAAAAAACTGTGTGGTAACCTGAATATGATTAAATATAATTAACAACACTTTTTGTAATTATGTTAAAATCAGCCCAACTTTTATTTTCAAACACAACAAAGTATAACAGCCAACATACTGGACACTGTTCTGCTGAACAACAAACAGTTAGATTGCCATCACTGTTATAATCTTACAATGAAACAAAGTCTCAGATTTAATTATTAAGAAAATAAGTTTAGGCCTACCACAAGTTTGTTTTGTACTTGCATTACTTATATAATCAAAATAAAATATTTGTTGTTCTGTCACAAGTGCAGTCTCTGATTTAAACAACACATTTGTTTTTCATTCCAACACAGGAGCTGGAATGTTGTAATATTTTAAGGATGGCTTGTTTCCAGTCCAGGCATTACTGCCTGAATGACTGTCATGGATCGAGGTGATCCAAATACACTCTAAAAAATGATTCATGGGGTTAGTAAGTAAAGCTTAAAATTAATAGCTTTTTCTGCATAAAAAATTAAGTTTGTTGCATGTACACATTGTAATCAGTTGATAACTTAATTTAATGAGTTGGTCGAAATGAAAATAAAGAAAACAGTCTTAGCTCAGTAATATATCGATTTTGAACAGACATTTCTGTGTTAACTTAACATGAAAGTGTATTCAGTTAATACAACTTAAAAATCTCGTAAGCGTCCTTTAAAAGCTGAGTACAAGGCTGGCTTGCCCGGACATGTTGTGCTCTCAGACCACTGATCGAAAGAAACGGAGGCAAAGAGAGAAAGCAGAGAAGCGGCATTTTGTACGGAACATTATCAAACGTTAAAGCTTTGTGGTGAGTACAATTTTTTGCCTTGTTTTATTCACAGCAGCTAATAACTCTAAGTTTAACTCTATCAACACGCACTGCAAGAAATCCTTTTTACACAACACTAAACTCTTCCTCGGCGAGTGGTGGTGATAAGCTAGTAACGTTACACTTCTGGCTAACTTGTGAAGTAATTCGACCGTAACATTAGTCTTTGTTAAGTTTTGTTTTACGGTGGCAGCCAAATGGTGTTAATTGACACTGAGCTTCTGTAGCAGTAGTTTTAACTCTGCAAAGACAGGGTAATACATGTTTTTCTTCTTTCTACTTTGAAATCGTTGCAGCGTTGATGAAGGTTTGACCAGCAAAAGGCTGGGCCATTTTACATTCATGACTAAACAAATGTAGGTTACTGAGTATACATTCGGTTTAACATCGATGCATTTTGATGTTTAAGTCCTAGAGTTATTTTTATGTGAGATTGAAGTTTGTTAATTGAGCCCTAGCTGAAGAACAGCCTGTGTCAAAGTTCAGTCAAAAAACGCGGGCGAGGAAGCGAACGCCATGTTGTAGAAACGCCACAGGAAAGATCTTAAGTAACATTCATAAACTAGTTGTTTTAATGACATTACATTGAGTGTGCATTAGCACATAAAATATAATTTTGCTCTTTTGGGTGTTAACTGCAGATACATAAGCGCAGTTGTATCACTTAAGAAAAAATATCTTTGATTTGGAAACATAACATTCTCCATTCGCAGGCAGGAAGTTGTCAATCAAGCACCAAAAATCAATGACCTGAAAGAAAGATGGCCTGCTCTTTTTGATGCAGTTCAGGTAAATATTTTTCCAT
This sequence comes from Mchenga conophoros, assembly GCF_057382185.1. Taxonomy (NCBI): domain Eukaryota; kingdom Metazoa; phylum Chordata; class Actinopteri; order Cichliformes; family Cichlidae; genus Mchenga; species Mchenga conophoros. Next base: position 656,250 of record NC_140539.1, on the reverse strand, counting down.
AAGATAATTTGCAGTATGTATTCTTTTAAAGTAAATTGTATACATTAACATGTTGTGCCTATTTGTGCCTTTTTTTTTATACAGATAAACCAAGAATTCAGAAGGATCACCACTGTTAACCTGGAGACAACATTCATGGTAAAGCTGGACCAGTACTCTCAGAAAATAATGTCCTTGCTGTCCTCAAGAGGAGGGGCTGCAAAAATGCGCATTCGGCGCATCCAGAACATGCTGCTAGAGGTATGAATGAATGAAATGTAGTTTATTTCAAATAGGATAATCCACTTTTTTTTTCCAATAGGTGATATTGAGTCTTAAAAGGTAGCTGTTTACAACTCAACTATGTCAAATTATTGTTTAGAGCTTGAGGCACAAATATCAATTAAAACTATAAATACTTAATAATAAAACAAATTATAGGTGATGTGGATCATGATTGGCAGAGTAATTTGCAAGATTTTGCAGTTTTTCTATTTGTTACCTGGATTTTTCAAGTTCATGAATTGATCATTTCAGAGAAATGGCTCTTTGAAATGATCAATTCATTATTTTGATTATCACTGGAAATCTATAATTGGTACAGTTCAGGCCATATAAAGTCAATCCTTTTTTTTTTTTTTTTTGGATGTAATTATCAAAAACCCATCCTCCTCGAAGAGCAGTTCGACATTCTTTTTCTTATTCACAGGACGATTCTGTGGAGAGAAGGCGAGAGGTCGCTATCCGTGGCTTAGTGGTGTATCTCAGGGAAAAGGAGGAGGATCTCTTCAAAGAGCAGGTAAATCAGACATGACTATACTTTGTATTAGAGCTACGATCTAATCTATTATTAATTGATTTCTAAATTAATCGGCAACTATTTTGATAATTGATTGATCGGTTTAAGTAATTATTTTAGAAAAAGAAGTCCAAATTCTCTGGTTTCAGCTTCATAAATGTGAATCGTTTCTGGTTTCTTTACTCCTCTATGACAGCAAACTGAATATGTTTGACATTTGAGGTCATCATATTGGGCTCTGAGAAACATTGACATTTTTCACCATTTTCTGACATTTTCTGGACCAAACAACTAATCAGATAATCGTCAAAGGAGCTTGCAAAGAGAACCTTCACAGACATAATCAGATAACTAAAATTGTTAGTTGCAGCCCTATTTTGTGTTACTCTCATGTATAAGTATGATTACTTAAAACATTTATATTGATTCTGATCTACCAGGATGGTGGCGGCGATATTACCAATGAAGTGATGAAGATTGTAACCAGAGGTGCCACAACGTCTGATCCAGCCAGCGCAAGGATCATACTTGAAGGAACAGAAGTCCTAGCAGACCTGGATGTACCCAGAGCCTGTGCCTTGCTATTGGGGCTGATATATGCACTCAACCTCAGCTACCCAAAAGAACTGAAAAACACTTTTGAAAAACACTTTTGAAGTGTTTCAAAAGATATTCCTCGAGCTGGATGATCTGAAAGCCAGTCCTAAGGTAATGTCACTAAAAAGTAAACTGTTGTACTAAAAAATGTGAAGAGTGAGGCTATCCTCAAATTAAACGGGAAATGTTCCACTGTTGTTTGCAATGTGTTGTGTTACATACTGTACAGTAGGCAGTAGGTGTAAAGTTGAGCGTTGAGCATTAAGTACACCTAGTTAAAAATAATGCACTTTAAAAGGATAGCTCAGGTCTTTTGAAGTGAGGCTGTATATGAGGTACATATGTATTGTGAGTGTATTACACACAGTAGATGGCAGTCAGTAAGCTCCACCTACGGAGAAGCAGACGGGGCCACCGGCACGCAAGATGAGCCTCCATCCTAATAAAACTGATGTCAGTTTAAATGTACATTATATCAAGAATATGTTTACTGCTTTATTTTGCTATCAGACAGCCTTTTCTGTGAGGAAAGAGAAGTTCTACTGCTTGTTGTTTCAATCGCTCTGGCCCACCAGCGTCCATGGACAAAAACAGCAATTTTACCTGACAGCACACAGGAGTTGCTGGTCTCCTGCTGCCTTGATCAGTAAGTGTAATTGTGTTATTTGGTGACTTTGGTGTTAGTTCGGGTTAGTTCAGATTTACCAAAGTCACACAAACAAACTGAGCCTATCGTGCGTGTTGGTGGCAGGAATGTGCTGACTGCTGTCTACTGTGTGTAATACACTCACAATGTACTTCATACTTAAAAAAACCTAAACTATCACTTTAACACAAACAAACTTGAATCAGAGCATGACTGTCAAAATGTTCAGTCTTTTTGAGACAGATTTACAGGGGTGTTTTATGTCATTTATTTTATGGAGGCAACAATTTTGTCTGCTATTGAAATGTCAATGAGTCTGGAATGGTGGACTGGTGTTCTAATAAACAGTTTGATCATAAAACTGGAATTTCAATGTGTAATTTATTGTATAATTGTAAGTTATAAGTTATTGTAAGTTATTAGTACTCAAAAAAATTAAGGTAACAATTTGCATGGATATTTCTGAGTAGAATAAAAGTAAAAAAATAAGTTTTAATAACTAAATGGAGTAATTTTTTAAACAATTAAAATTAAGTTGGTTCAACTTAATTAAGCTTGTAGAGGACAAAGCAAATCATGTTGTTTGTACGTAAGGAATAGAGTTTGCCTAACTAGAGAACTCTTGTGGCATTTACGCTATAGTGGCTAAGCTGAAGTAACTTAAAAAGATCCATGCAAATTGTTACCTTAATTTTTTTACGTTAAGCCAGCAGATCTTTTTTTAGAGTGTAGGTGCAGAAGAAAGTCTTTAACTTCCCTTAAGTACAGTGGCAGTGGATGTGGGTTGGAGATGCAATGAGCTTGAACCTGCAGCATCTGTGACGGAGGACTCATCTCTCCTGGTGTCCTGCAAGCAAACAATCATATTTTTTGGAAGTAACAAAGAGGCGACTGGATTGCAGCCATTCAAAGACCAAATATAACGTCCCAAAACACTCCAGCTCACAGGTTAGTCTGCTCCAAGCATTTCCACAAAGGTCAGTCTGCTGTTGTAGTTAATATGTCATTTTTCATAACATAATTGGTGATATAGGTTGTGTGCAAGTCTGGCGCTGAACAGAAATTGTGGCGCTATGCTCCTTTGTTTATTGTGCATAAACAGTGAATTGTCCTGACACAATATTGCGTTTCGCTTCTGTTATTATGGTACACTGACAAAAACATATACTTTTATTCACAGGATAAAACAGTAGTTTTGTATCACTAATTGTCCAGTGCGATTACAGCATACAATATTATTGTCACTGCTACATTTCTGTGATGCTACCAGAAATTATTTCCACTACTAATTAATTACCGTTGAGCTCAAAGGTCCTATTAATAAACGGTTAATGAATGTGTATTTATGACGACGATTTGTGAGACTGGTAAACTTATGATACGTACGATGGTCTTTACTTTCTACACGGTGCATTTCAAGGTCCTGCACCCATCCGTCGGTAAACTCTACCTGGGCTTGTTGCAGTGACCTGAAGTTACTAAACTTCATGAGTGTATGCACTCACTCCAAGAACCGTATAATTATAAATCTGATCGTGGTGAAGTTGGGCAGCACGCTGACGTATTTTGTCCCTCTGTGTGCTCGTAAGGGTCTAAACCTTTCACTCCTTTGATTTTGTCCTCGTATATTTTCTTTGACTTTTTATCAAGTCTGTCTTTGTACGGACCGGCATTGTTCTTGTCATGGTGCTGGGTCGTTGGCCCAGCATTTTAGGATTATGTCCCTCTGTTCTAGTTATTCTGTGTCCTCCCTCCTTGTGTCCGGTTCGGGTTCTAGATTTCCTGTATTGTTCTGAAAGTCTGTGTCTGTTGTCATGGTGTTCAGCTTGTCTCCTCCGGTCATCATGTGTATTAGGTTCAGCTGTTCTTCCCTCCTGTGTGTGATTACCCGATTACCTTGTGTGTGTATATTTAGTGGGTGTCGGTCTGTGTTCGTTGTCGGCTCGTCTGCATTCATCCATGTATCTCTGCGTTCTATGGTGTTCCTGTCTCTACGTCTCTCTGCTCCGTTATGATTTCAGGTTTGCTCTTTAGTGTTTCCCAGTTTAGGTTTCCATTAGTAATTTCTCATGCTTCGTTGCCTGTTTCTGCCACTACCACTTTGTAAATAAACATCACTCGTATCATCAGTCACTGCTGCATTTTGGGTCCTCCTTTTCCTCCACACCACACGGCTCACCCCGCCAGCCGTGACAGTTCTCCTTCGTTTTGTACATAACTTTTTTGGGGGGCAAAGAAAAACCAAGAAGGTATTGGAACCGGAGAATGAACGTTTTGTGGTGCTGCAATTGCTTGCATTTGATCCGGTACTTGGATTGTTTTGGCACGAGTTCCCGGCATGCAATGCGTGAAAGTCTCGTGGTCTGTCAATCTCTATAACAGAAGTTTGACTTGATTGACGCGGGAATGTTCCCAGGTAGCCTAGCGTTCAGCAAGGAGGCTACAGCGCTGCATTATGGAATCTGTAGTTTGTATATTATTAGCGCCTCATATCGCCGGGCCATGCATAACAATAATAGTACATCTATATAAAATGATCTCGCAGGCAGGATATAAATGTACACCGGGCCGGATGCGGCCCGCGGGCCTTGACTTTGACACGTGATTTAAATGATACTGATGTAATTTGTAGGCAGGATTCAATCAAATTGTTTTTTCTTAAGTTGGTGGGCCAGGCCATGGTCGATCCAGACCACTCACCACTGAGACAGTGTTATCAGATGAGGATGTAAGAGCAGCTATTGCTCTTTTGAGACACTCTGCTGATGAAGACATCCGTGAAAAGAAAGCTACCTTCATTTAATGGTCAGCAATGAAAAGAATCCAGCAGGTGTCTTCATAGGCCTGATGTGGTTTCTGGACACACCAGGACTGGTAAGACATCTTCATTTGTTGAATCACTGAAATATTCCATGAAGCTTGCAGTGTCACTCATTGCACCTCTCTATGTTCTGTATTTTTGCAATACAGATAGAACAAGATTTCTGACTCCTGTTTTGTGAGGTCACTGCCAGCAAATTCTTGGAGAGGTGGCCCATCAATCTCAAAGCAAAGGTTGTAAAGAAAAGTCATGGACTTGTTCCCACCTCAGAGCTCTTGGAGTTAATGTGCAATGCTGAGTCAGGTACTGAAGTTGAGAATGGTATGATTGTGACTGTTTTTATTTGCCATTGTTGGTTATATAGGTAATTCTGTCAATTGAATGCATTTTTGGAATAATTCTTTGTTTATTCGTCTGTAGTCTGGGACAGTGACATGTCTACTATCTTGCTGCTGCTACATCTGCTACCACCATCTGCACAAAGGCGAAAGAGACCAGGAAAGGTGTCTGCATCTCAAGCTGTCGATAACCTCATCAAATTCCCAAAGGTGCGTTGTTTAAAATATACGTTCCATCACCTCTATTTTCATGGACAGTGAGGTGAGCTAATCTACTGTCAGAGGATAGTCACTTAATACTGTTGTTTAATGTGTTGTTGTAGGCTGGAACCAGTGTACAGCAGCATCTAGACAACATCATCAGCCCTACCTTCTTGGTCAGGGATCCACAAGAAGCACCATTCACACCTTGTGATTGACAAGCTTGCACTTCCATGTAAAGTGCCAGGTTCAGTAGGAGCCCTTGATGAACTTGTTGGGCCCATGTCTGTGGTACATCATACAGTTCATCCCTGACCAACTTTTTCACTTTTCTGCAAACAACTATGACATTGGAGAAACGTCATATTGCTTTCTCTAGTGAGCACCATAGAACTGTATGCTAATGTGAATTGTAAGGGTTTGTTAAGGTAATTAAATAACACTGAAATGAGAAACGTAATAAATGGTAAATGGCCTGCATTTGTATAGCGCTTTTCTCAGTCCCTAAGGACCCCAAAGCGCTTTACACATCCAGTCATCCACACACTGGTGATGGCAGCTACGTTGTAGCCACAGCTACCCTGGGGCGCACTGACAGAGGCGAGGCTGCCGGACACTGGCGCCACCGGGCCCTCTGACCACCACCAGTAGGCAAACACGGGGTTAGTATCTTGCCCAAGGATATTTGGCATGCAGCCAGGAGGCAGCCTGGGATCAAACCACCGACCTTCTGATTAGTGGCTGACCTGCTCTGCTACAGCCACCCCCAGAATAAATGCTGTTACTTTAACCTGTATGTTTGTTGTTATTTCCATAATATAGCATAGATCACAGTTTAGTAATATAGCATCATAAGATGAATATGAAAAAATAAAACTACAGAGAAATAAAAATGATATATTATTACACATCAGTGTTATTATTAAACTAAATTTGGAGGAAAAATAGCTCTATAAAGTGTAATTACTCTGAACAGTGTGAATAACCCTCAGTGTTAAATATAAAAATAAATAATGTTTTGTTGTTAATTTTGACACTAAATTGAGTACAATTAACACTGAAAAGTTAACACTGGCCATTTAACTCTAATTTTGAGTGGGACCAAATGTTATCTGAAGAAGAGTTAAAATCAACTCTAAGTGTAAAATTGACACTTGGTTTTTTTCTGTGTAGTGTCAAGGTACTTTTTAAGAAGTAACATTGCACTATTGATAATCACATCCAGGTGGCATAAACTAAATATTCAGACATGCTACCAACAAAAGCATTAACAAAAGCAGACTGTTTAGGCTGTTGTGTTTGTAATAACATCCATAAATGAAGGTTTGCCATTAATTTATTTTCACAGATCTACTGTAGATGATCACATCTGTCTTTGTCATTTAAATTAGGTCGACTTGCAAACTTTGCACTTTGTTTGTGTAAATTGCTGTCCACTACCCTGCATATACACAGAATGTGCACAGTATTTCAGATCTAAAAAAGCCTTACAAGTTAATTTATGAGATCATGGGGTCATAGAAGGAGTATGTAATGGACTTGCTGGCTTTAATGTAAAAAGCCTGTTGTGTAACTTTAATGAGGCAGTTGGACTAAAGCAGTATATTGCTCATCAAGGTAAACATCTGAGGAATAAGGAAATTGTTACTTGTCCTTTTACTCAGTGTTCTTTTACATCGCAGATTTACTAAAGTTTTACATCACATAAGTCATTTTCACAATCATTCTACTTTAAAAGATTTCAAGACAGAGCTTATTGTTCTCTGAACTTCCTTGTTCGCTGAACGGCAGGTAAAGGTCATCTTTTTGCTTGTTTACTTTTGTGTGTTTGTGTTTTCTCTAAGGGTCCTCAGATGACGGTTTGCTTAAATTTGGGTCTGAAAGCATTTTTTTTTTTAAATTTTGCCTATACTCACCACCCCTCTTCTTCTGTTGCTCAGGTTGAAGCAGAATTTGCCCGTCTTACATCTGTTGACCTGAAATGGTTCCTTTTTTGCTGTGCTTGACCAATATGGAGAGGTTCATGGAGCTGTACAAATTCAAGAGTGGCATAGGAGGGCTGACTAGGCTCATAAAATCTTCGATGATGATGTAAGTCTTCAACTGCGACATGTTCTCCTTTGTTTAAGTTTGAGGTTATCCAGTTCAACTGATGAACTCATTGAAAGAAAGCTGATAAGTAAAGTCTGTCATCATATTTCACAACTGGACATTTAGTGTGTTAACTTTTACAGAATCTGTGTATATTGGTGGTAGGTGGATATCATATTCTACTTGAATGTCCTGATAAGCCAGATTCAAATGAAAAGATATTAAAACATTGAAAGACAGGTGTAAGTGGCCCAGTTATCTCCAATGATAATCATATATTGATGGAATTATATAGGAAAAAGCTGTGAATTTGGAGCTGCTTCATAAACACTATTTAAAAGTGTTTTTGTTTTCTTTTTGACTTCTTTGACCAGAGCCCTACACAAAGGAAGAGGGCAGAGGACCTCATTTTCTCAAGGAACATCCCTCACACACTCTCAAGACTGTGAAAGTTAGCATTTTTTCTTTTAGTAAATTTAATAATTACAGCACCGCTGTGGATTTTAAATGAAACAATCAAATAGTGATTGAAGTGCAGACTTTCAGCTTTAACTCAAAGGGTTAATTCCCTGCTCCCTGTAGTAACCACATGATAACATGTGTACCCTTCCTCACCAAATGTATTATTACAAGATCTTTGACACTGGAGATGGTCTGGGTTTCAGAGAAACTAACTGGCAAGCTAGCTTTGATATTGTTAGTTTCCTGTGTTTATTCATGTCTTCACCAGGGTCTTTGACATTTCGCTGCTGTACTGTTCACTACAGCTTTGTGTTTGATTTCTTACATTGTATATTGTAATGGCAGAGATATTAGAATATTTAAGGGGCTGCAGTGACTACTACAGCTGTGTGTGTGTGTGTGTGTGTGGGGGGGGGGGGGGGGCAATACTTTGGTGAAATGTCCTGGACCCTGGAAATAAAGTTACCTTGAAAATTACCTTGAAGAGACTGTAGACTGGGTAAGCAAATAAAGGTCACTGGCCCAGAGTCATATGTTGATATTCAGTGCCAGTTATGCAACCGTTCCAGCCATGTCTATATGCTCTTTATTTCATGCTGTTAATATAAGGGGAAAAAATAAACTCTTACTGATTAAAGAAGCATTGTCTGTGGAGCCACAGTCTGATCCTGTAGTGTAGCTCCAGTTTGCACATTTATTCTCAGCCACATTTGGGTTATAGCGCAGCCAATATTTAGCATAAGTAAATTTTGATTAAAATTTGTGTTTGCATTCTGCAATTGAAGACATGCTCAGTTATTTATGAACATGGTCTTTGACAAGAAATGGACTTGTAACATGGGGGTACATATCTCATTCTGAAAAAACTTTAACAACTAATAAGCGTTACCCAAAGCCAATCAGCGTCATCCAAGGGATCAGTATGGCCAGTAGCGGTTTTTGATATGGGCGATACGGGCATCTGCAAAAAAAATAAAAAAAATTTAAAAAATTGCTCGTACTCACAGGGTACAGGGAGGAGAGGGCGGGGCGGCAGTGGATTCACTGACCGGCTGGAGCAGCATCTAATAACCAACTCGCAAAATAAAACAAAATAAAAACAAAACAACAAACACGAAAACACCAGACATCATGATACAGACTTATAATTTGCACCGATGTTTTTTCGAAATTCTACACGAAAAGTGAGCGCGAGAGCCCTCGGTGCGCCTGCTCGCTGCTGAAGACAAAGTAAACTTTATTGTCATCTCCGCTACAGACAGTCCAGCATATAGAGACGAGACGACGAGGCTCCAGTTACAGCAGTGCAAGTAAACAAACAATAAATATAAATATAAGAAGAGTAAGAAAATAAATACACACTTTAGGACCAGGAGTAAAGGATCAATAACAATTTAAAATTTATAATTTACAGTTTGATGATTTAAAGTCACACACAACCCGTCGAAAGGGGGGGAGGGGCTGCTGCCAAATAGAGCACATTTCATTCATAATGATGTAAATCCAAGCCCATTATGTGTTCATGATTTGAATCCTGGGTTGTGCAAAATCTCAGAAATAAACCTTAGACAAAGTGAATCTGTGAACTAAGGTGTAGGTCTGTTAGGTTATGTTGTGGTGATTCTCGGGGATTGGGGGATTTGTGTTCATACTGGAGTGCAAAATTCAAACCAATGGAAGATGGACAAGAAAAGTTCAAAGCCATCAGGTGCTCAGTTTAGAAAAAAGAGAAAAGAAGAGGAGGAGAAATGAGCAAAAGATACAGGTAAGCAGATGTGTCTAGAGATGGACCGATCCGATATTACTATCGCTATCAGTCCGATACTGACCTAAATTACTGGATCGGAAATCGGAGAGAAATAAAAAATGTAATCCGATCCATTAAATATCAAAAAAGCACCTCACAAAACTTGCGACATGGCGTAACTTGGCTCATAACCATAGCACGTCGGAGCAGTATGCGTCACGTGATAGAGCGGCTGTGGGGTGCGAGACCTGTTGGCGGTCTGGTTGAGTATTTGTAGCCTCACTACCAACCCAGCATTTCATCTCCGAGGAAGTGATCCCAGAGAGAAGAAAGCAAGTGTGTAAGTCCATCTCTGAATGTTTGTGAAGCGTTCCAGCGTTAAGCTTAACAACCGATATATGGAGCGACTGCCTCTCTCTCTCTCTCTCTCTCCTGCTGCTACTTCAACCCTGAAACTGATTAATGATCAGCTGATCGGCTTTTCTGTCCGTCTCTCCTGTTTGTTTTTGGCCCACTTCGTGCCAGAAAGCAGCGGCTGAACAACATCAGCACGTTTAAGCTTGAATTTATTTAATATTACTTTCTACACCAGGATCTTTTTCTACGCAGCTGACGTAACTGTGCAGGGGCGGATCTAGCAAAGTTTGGCCAGGGGGGTCGATAGGGCAGGGAAGGGAGGAACAGGGAAAAGGGGGCACAAAGACATACTTTTCTTTCTTATTCTCATTTAAAATGTCTGGCTGTTATTAAATAATTATCTGAATCTTGCACCCAAAGTTTTAATCTGATGTAAAAAGTATAGAAGTCCATTACTATATATAGTAACTGTTAAGTCTAATATACCAGCTATAGTACTTTTTCCTTTGGGAAGGTACCATCTGTGCAGTTCTGTTGAAGAAAGATGTTGAATCTATTTAATTATTCTTGAAAAATAAATAAATGATTTCTGTGCATTTTTTTCACACTGTATCAAATTAAAGTTGATTACATAGATTAAGCATCATGAGGTGGGGGGTGGTTCCCTATTTTTTTTTTTGCTGGGAGTTTATTAGTTAGGTCGCGTACTCTTTAAAATACCAGAATAGGGAGGATGGAGCAGGTTTAAATTTATTAGATTGATCAGTTTTGCTGAACTATGAAATATTTTGGGTGCAGTGTATTTTTTGCATACAGGTATAACAGAATAGCTTTAGTGTTTTTTTTTAAACTTATACAAAATGTAGCAAGATATTATAAAAACAGTTTTATTGATTAAAAACCACACTATATCGGATTCATATCGGTATCGGCCGATATCCAAATTTATGATATCGGTATCGGACATAAAAAAGTTGTATCGTGCCATCTCTACTACAAAGTAAAAAAAGAAAAAAAACACATGCACACACTAAAATAGACAACAAGAGCCCGGCTAATATGTACAAATAGAACAGATAAAATACAAATAGTATAAATAAATGAAGGCAAAATTTCAGAGTGAGGTAGATGTATGTATGTGTGGCGGAGGTGTGGTCCGGGGCGCGGCTGCAGGGGAGGAGTGGTGCAGTGAGCTCGACGGGGCGGTGCTGGTAAGAACAGCTGATGGCGATTTTGGACTGATGGTGGCTTTCCTTCCTTTTATATAGTGAGGCGGAGAGGAGTGGAAGAGCGCTAAGGGAAAAGAGACACACATCAGCTGGGATCGAGAGCTGTCAGTCTGTGCGTCATATTGTCTGCTGTGTAAACATCAATAAATGTGGTCCTTGGCAATACGGATCTGCGTGTGTGTGTGCTTGGGCCTGGTATACTCCACAAGTGGTGCCGAAACCCAGGAGCCTGCCGGTGTGGGGATGTCCGACCCGCAGGCTGCGCCGCCCGCCCAGCCTTTGCAGTATTTGGCGCAGATGCTGGCGGAGATGGCAAAGATGAGCCACGACCAGGCAGCGGCCCAGCGGGCCCACCTGGCTGCGCTGCAGGAGCAGACGGACCGGCAGACTCTGGTTCTGGAGCGACTGGTTGCCACCGCTGCCCCGCCGAAGCCCCCACCACTGTCGGTGGCGGTGCCCCGGATGGGGGACGGGGACGACCCCCAGGTTTTTCTGGAGACTTTTCGTGCCACGGCGGAGGCCTGCCAGTGGCCGCAGGCGGAGTGGGCTCCGCGTTTGCTTCCTCTGTTGTCAGGGGAGGCTCGGGCGGCGGCCCTGGGTCTGCCGCCGGCTTCGAGGGGCAGCTTCCAGGACATGAGCCGGGCGGTGGTGGACAGGTTGGGGCTCACCGCTGAAGATCATCGCCGGCGATTCCGGGCCTGTCGGCTGGCCGTGGCGGATCGGCCGTTTGCTTGGGCCCGGAAGCTGCATGACGCGGCCGTACGCTGGCTGCAGCCGGGATCGTCAGAAGGCGAGACGCTGCTGGTGGGCAAAGTGGTGCTGGAGCAGTTCGTGGAGGGGCTGCCTGCAGAGACGGCGAGATGGGTGAGGTGCCACCGTCCCGCGAGTCTGGAGGTGGCGGTGACGTTGGCGGAGGACCACCTTGCCGCTAGAGCGGGGGAGCCCGGGGACAGCGGCCGGAGGCCGAACAGACAAGCCCTGGTGCCGGCACCGAGGCGCTGGATGCCTGTGCCAGGGCAGGCAGAGCGGACGCTGGCGTTGAGCCCCACTAATCCTTTTGCTGCGTTTGTGCCTTCCCAGGGACCGGACCTAAGCAGCGCTGCCCCTGAGCCACGGAGAGCAGCACAGACGCCGGGGCAGGAGTGCTGGAAGTGCGGACAGCCGGGACACCTGAGGAGGGACTGTCCTCTGATGAAGGTGGGGCAGGTGTTCCGCGTTGCCGGTGCCCCAGCGCCCTCTCCCGGTCCGGGAGGGACATACAGCATTCCGGTAAGGACTCGAGGGGGTATACGCCATGCTTTGGTGGACACGGGCTGCATGCAGACCCTCGTGCACCAAAGTTTGGTTCGCCCCGGGGCATTGCTGGAGGCAGAATGGGTGGAGGTGAGGTGTGTGCATGGTGATGTTCACAGGTGCCGCTGTTATTGAAGTATAAGGGTAAAATGCATAGAATAACGGCTGCGGTTAGCCCGCGCCTGTCGCATCCCCTAATTCTGGGCACGAATTGGCCGGGGTTTTGTCATCTGTTGGGACAGTACGCGGGGGTGCGGTCACGACCGCTAGTAGCATGTAGTGTCTGCGCGGCGCTCAGTGGTGACGCGGGGTTGTCCGACACTGACTCTGGGGAGGGGGAGACGGCGGGTCCTTCACAGGTAGTCCCGCCGGCTCCAGAAGTTCCCCCCACGGGTGATTTCCCACTGGAGCAGTCTCGTGACGATACCCTACGCTCAGCCTTTGACCAAGTGATTGAGATTGATGGTCACGTGGTGCGCCCTGAAGCCGTGCGGACCTACCCACGCTTCATTTTGTCGAAAGATAGGTTATACCGTGTGAGTCGTGACGCTCGCACGGAGGTGATGCACACCCAGCTGTTGGTGCCGCAGGGCCGCCGGGAAACAATTTTCCAGGCGGCTCATTATAACCCTATGGCAGGGCATATGGGATACGAAAAAACTCTGGAGCGAATAACGGCCCGATTTTATTGGCCGGGCATCCGAGCGGATGTGCGCCGCTGGTGCGCGTCCTGCCCGGACTGCCAACTTGTTAATCTGCCGGCCATACCAAAAGCGCCTTTGCGTCCGCTTCCACTCATAGAGGTCCCGTTCGAACGCATTGGCATGGACCTCATCGGGCCGTTTCACCGGAGTGCACGCGGCTACCGCTTTGTGTTAGTCCTGGTGGATTATGCAACGCGGTACCCGGAAGCAGTCCCGCTGCGCACCATCTCTGCAAAGAGTGTGGCGCAGGCACTGTTTCAGGTCATCTCCCGAGTCGGAATCCCGAAAGAGATACTGACTGACCAGGGCACGTCGTTTATGTCTCGTACACTGCGGGAACTGTACGAATTACTGGGCATTAAATCTATTCGGACCAACGTCTACCACCCTCAGACGGACGGGTTGGTGGAGCGGCTGAATAAGACCTTAAAGTCCATGATTCGTAAGTTCATTAACGAGGATGAACGCAATTGGGATCACTGGCTAGACCCTCTGTTATTCGCAGTGCGGGAGGTGCCCCAGGCCTCCACGGGATTTTCTCCCTTTGAACTGCTGTTCGGCAGGAGGCCACGCGGGGTGCTCGACCTGATTAAAGAAAGCTGGGAGGACGGTCCGAGCCCCGCCAAGAATGAGATTCAGTACGTGTTGGACCTGAGAGCTAAACTCCACACTTTGGGGAGGTTGTCACGGGAGAATTTGCTCCAGGCTCAGCAGCGTCAGCAACGCCTGTATGACAGAGGGGCTAGACTCGGGCAATTTTCACCGGGAGACAAAGTGCTTGTATTACTCCCTTCTTCCAGCTCGAAATTGCTCGCCAAGTGGCAAGGACCCTTTGTGGTCACACGGCGAGTCGGGGACGTTGACTATGAGGTCGCTCGGTCGGACAGGGGAGGGGCCACGCAGATTTATCACCTCAATCTCCTTAAAGCGTGGAGAGAGGTTGAAACCGCTTCTCTGGTAAGCCTGGTTAAGGAGAGAGATGAGTTGGGGCCGGAGGTGCCAAATTCCATCATCCCCGCCTCCCTCCCTTGTGATGACCATCTCACACAGGCCCAGAGAGCGGACGTTGTCGTGTTACAATCAGAATCAGAATCAGAATCAGAATGGGTTTATTGCCAGATGTTGAGGTTTACAACATTAGGAAATTGCTGCGGTGCTTCAGTGCAAACAATAAGAATTAAAGTGCTATGTAGAAAGAAAGATATGTGCATGAGATATACATGAGATATATACATGAGAATAAGAATTATGAGTGCTACGTAGAAAGATATATACATGAGTGCAGGTGGTGATCAGTGCCAGACATGAAATGATGCAGTGACACAGCGTAGGGTCATGTGTTAGTGGCGGGGACAGTCATGTGGTTATTGTTCATGTGTCCAACAGCAGAGGGGAAGAAACTGTTCTTGTGGCGAGAGGTTCTGGTGTGAATGGACCGGAGCCTCCTGCCTGAGGGGAGCAGGTCAAACAGACTGTGTCCAGGGTGAGAAGGGTCAGCTGAGATCCGGGCTGCACGCCGCAGTGTCCTGGAGGTGTACAGGTCCTGCAGAGATGGGAGTCTGCAGCCAATCACCTTCTCAGCAGAGCGCACAACACGCTGCAGTCTCTGTTTGTCCCTGATAGTGGCTCCAGCGTACCACACGGTGATGGAGGAGGTGAGGATGGACTCGATGATTGCAGTGTAGAATTGCATCATCGTCCGTGTTGGCAGGTTGAATTTCTTCAGCTGCCTCAGGAAGTACATCCTCTGCTGGGCTTTCTTGATGACGGAGGTGATGGTGGGCTCCCACTTCAGGTCCTGGGTGATGGTGGTACCCAGGAAGCGGAATGAGTCCACAGAGGTGATGGGGGTGTCAGTCAGGATGATGGGGGGGAGTGGGGCTGTGTGCTTCCTGAAGTCCACAATAATCTCCACTGTCTTCTGGGCATTCAGCACCAGGTTGTTGTGGCTGCACCAGGACACCAGACGTTCAACCTCCCTCCTGTAGGCAGACTCATCCCCGTCAGAGATGAGCCCAATGACGGTGGTGTCATCTGCGAACTTGATTAGCTTGACAGACTGGTGGGTGGAGGTGCAGCAGTTGGTGTACAGGGAGAAGAGCAGAGGAGAAAGAACACAGCCCTGAGGGGAGCCGGTGCTGATGGTCCGGGAGTCCGAGACATTCTTCCCCAGCCTCACGTGCTGCTTCCTGTCCGTCAGGAAGTCAGTGATCCACCGGCAGATGGGATCAGGCACATTCATCTGGGAAAGCTTGCCTCGGAGATGGTCTGGAAGGATGGTGTTGAAGGCAGAGCTGAAGTCCACAAACAGGATCCTGGCGTAGGTTCCTGGGGAGTCCAGATGCTGCAGGATGAAGTGTAGGGCCATGTTGATGGCGTCGTCTACAGACCTGTTGGCTCTATATGCAAACTGCAGGGGGTCCAGGAGGGGGGCCGTGAGGGTCTTGAGATGGGAGAGAACTAGGCGCTCAAATGACTTCATGACCACAGATGTCAGAGCCACGGGTCTGTAGTCATTTAGTCCAGTGATCCTAGGTTTCTTGGGGACAGGGATTATGGTAGAGGACTTGAAGCAGGCAGGCACATGACATGCCTGCAGTGAGGAGTTGAAGATGCCAGAAAACACTGGGGCCAGCTCGTTTGCACAGTGTCTGAGGGTGGCAGGAGACACACCGTCTGGGCCGGGAGCTTTCCGAGCATTCAGATTCTTAAACTGCTTCCTCACATCTGCTTCATGAATATGAAGAGTTGTGGTCGGAGGAGGTGGTGTGAAATCCTCTTTTGTGTGGGGTGAGGAGGGGGGTGTTGTAGGTGAACAGTTTGAAGGTGGTGATGGCTCTATGGAGGGGGGAGAGGTGGGGGAATGAGTGTCCAAAGTGCCTCTATTGTTGGGGTCGTTGGAGCTGTGAAGGCTGCCTGATGGCTCGTCAAAACGACAGTAGAAGTCGTTGAGGGTGTTGGCCAAGAGCAAGTCGTCAGTGGAGTGGGGGGTTTTAGGCTTGTAGTTTGTAATATTCCTAAAACCTTTCCACACAGAGGCCGAGTCATTCTCTGAGATCTGCTGCTGCATCTTCTCAGAGTGCTGATGTTTGGCAATGTCCACTTCCTTAGTGAACTTGTACTTGGCCTCTCTGTAGCAGTCCCTGTCTCCGCTTCTGAACGCCTTACTCTTTTCCAGCCACAGCTTTTTGAGTTTAGGGGTAAACCAGGGTTTGTCATTGTTATAACTCACCCTGGTGCGTGATGGCACAATGCTGTCCTCACAGAAGTGGATATAGGAGGTGACAGTGTCCGTAAACTCGTCCAAGCTGTTAGAAGCAGCCTTCAATGTGTCCCAGTCTGTGGTCTCCAAACACGTGCGAAGCTCCTCCACAGCCTCGTTGCTCCACAGTTTTTTGGTCCTCACGACAGGTTTGGAGAGCTTCAGCCTCTGTCTGTACGCGGGGATTAGGTGGATCATGACGTGATCAGAAAGTCTGAGTGAAGCGCGCGGCACCGCGCGATAGGCCCCGCTGATCGTGCTGTAGCAGTGGTCCAATGTCCTCTCCTCTCTGGTCGGGCATTTAATATACTGCTTGTATTTCGGAAGCTCATGGCTCAGATTGGCTTTGTTAAAGTCCCCAAGAGCAATGATGAGAGAGTCCGGGTATGTCCGCTCCGTGTGGAGAATCTGCTCTGCGAGTGCGCACTGAGCTGCTTGCGCATCCGCGTCTGGCGGGATGTAAACAGCGGCCAGGATGAATGAAGCAAACTCCCGCGGAGAATAAAACGGTTTGCAGTGAATAAAAAGATATTCCAGAGAGGGAGAGCAGTGCTGAGCAATCACTGTTACATCTGTGCACCAGCCACTATTGATGTAGAAGCAGACACCTCCACCTTTGGTTTTACCGGAGAGAGCGGCCTGCCGGTCCGCGCGCAGCAGATGAAAGCCCTCCAGCTTGAGCGCGCAGTCCGGGATGTCCTCACTGAGCCACGACTCCGTAAAACATAATTACCACAACAGCGTTTTGCTGACGTGTTCTCCCCCCTGCCCGGCCGGACGTCTCTCATTGAGCATCATTTTGTAACGCAGCCTGGCGTGACGGTGCGTTCACGGCCCTACAGGCTTCCTGAGCATAAACAGCAAATCGTGCAGAGGGAATTGGCTGATATGCTGAGGATGGGAGTGATAGAAGAGTCGCACAGCGCATGGTGTAGCCCCATCGTTCTGGTGGTGAAGAAGGATGGGTCTATATGGTTCTGTGTCGACTATCGCAGGGTGAATGCAGTGTCACGTTTTGATGCTTATCCCATGCCCTGGGTCGACGAGCTCCTGGATCGGCTGGGCAAGGCCCGTTTTTTCACAACCCTGGATTTAACCAAGGGCTATTGGCAGATTCCCTTGTCTGCCGAGTCCAAGGAGAAAACGGCCTTCTCCACTCCGTACGGTTTGTACCAATTCGTTACGCTTCCGTTCGGCTTGTTCGTGGCCCCTGCCACCTTCCAGCGCCTCATGGACCGGGTGCTGCGCCCGCACGCTGCGTATGCTGCTGCCTACTTGGATGACGTGATCATCCACAGCAACACCTGGGCGGAGCACGTGCAGCGGGTGGCCGCGGTCCTGGAGTCCCTGAGGCAGGCGGGGCTCACGGCCAACCCGAAGAAGTGTGCGGTTGGACGGAGGGAGGTGCAATATCTGGGGTACCACTTGGGGGGCGGGCAGGTGCGTCCACAGGTGGAGAAGACGGCAGCGATCGCATCCTGCCCGCGCCCCAAGACTAAAAAGGAGGTGAGACGGTTTCTGGGGCTGGCGGGTTACTATCGCCGGTTCGTGCCAGGGTTTGCGCAGCTGACCAGCCCCTTAACCGATCTTACCCGGAAGGGTGCTCCAGATCTGGTCCAGTGGACGGGGCCGTGCCAGACGGCGTTTGTGCAGGTGAAAAAGGCTCTCTGTGGGGAGCCGCTGCTTCACACTCCTGACTTTTCCCTCCCTTTTGTTCTGCAGACTGACGCCTCGAACAGAGGGCTGGGGGCCGTTTTGTCCCAGCAGGTGAGGGGGGCCGACCGTCCCGTTCTTCACATCAGCCGGAAGCTGGCAGAACGCGAGAGACGGTACAGCACCGTGGAGAAGGAGTGCTTGGCTATCCGGTGGGCGGTCGACTCCCTTCGCTATTACCTCCTGGGGCGCTCATTCACCCTCTGCTCGGACCACGCCCCGCTACAGTGGCTCCACCGCATGAAGGATGCCAACGCCCGGATCACCCGGTGGTATCTGGCTTTGCAGCCTTTTAAGTTCAAGGTGGTCCATAGGCCGGGGGTGCAGATGGCAGTGGCCGATTTCCTCTCTCGCTCGCGGGGGGGGGGAGTAGGTTCGGCCGGTGGGCTTCCCGGCCTCAGTCGGGCGGTGGGGGTGTGTGGCGGAGGTGTGGTCCGGGGCGCGGCTGGAGGGGAGGAGGCGATTTTGGACTGATGGTGGTTTTCCTTCCCTTTATATAGTGAGGCGGAGAGGAGTGGAAGAGCGCTAAGGGAAAAGAGACACACATCAGCTGGGATCGAGAGCTGTCAGTCTGTGCGTCATATTGTCTGCTGTGTAAACATCAATAAATGTGGTCCTTGGCAATACGGATCTGCGTGTGTGTGTGCTTGGGCCTGGTATACTCCACAGTATGCAAAAGAGCTATGAGCTTAATATGTAAGATGATGCGATATGCAAAAATTATTACTGTTAAAAATTATCACTGTTAGAATAGGACAGCTGTTTAGGAGTCTGACAGCAGTGGGGAAGAAGGAGTTGTTGAGTCGAGATGTTCTGGATTTCACACTTCTAAACCTTCATCCCGAGGGCAGAAGTGTGAACAGTCCATGCTGTGGGTGTGTGGGGTCTTTGAGGATGGAGGCAGCTCTCCTCCAGAGTCTGTGATGGTAGCTGCTCTGCAGAGAGGGCAGCGGGGTCCTGATGATCTTCTCCACAGGTGTTATCACTCTCTGCAGGCGTTTGCGGTCCACAGAGGTAGTGCTGCTGTATCATGCAGTGATGCAGCTGGTCAGTGTGCTCTCCACATTGCAGCTGTAGAAGCTGCTGAGGATCTTGGCCGACATACCAAATTTCCTCAGCCTCCTCAGGAAATACAGCAGCTGCTGAGCCTTCTTGACCAGCTGTGTGGTGTTCAGTGTCCAGGTGAGGTCCTCAGAGATGTAGATGCCCAGGTACCTAAAGCTGCTCACCCTCTCCACTTCAAGCCCCTGGATAAACAGCTGCTGGTGAGGCCTCTTTTTCTTCCTCATGTCCACTATCATCTCCTTATCAGTGTTGAGGGTGAGGTTGTTGTCCTCACGCCATGACACCAGACCGGCTATCTCTCCTATAAGCCGCTTTGTCCCCTCCAGTGATGTGACCAATCACTGCAGTGTCATCCGTGAACTTCAGTATGGTGTTCTCTTTGTTGGAGGTGACACAGTTGTGGGTGAACAGGATGTAAAGGATTGGGCTGAGGATACAACCCTGTGGGACGTCAGTGTTTGTGATAATGCTGCCTGAAGTCCTGTTGCTGATCCTGGTGGACTGAGGCTTGCCAATCAAAACTGATAGCAGAGCAAGCAAATACGTCTGCCTGGAGGGCCATGATGTTGTGACCATGCAGTTAGTTCATTCAACAAGCGTCACACTTGTTAAACAAAGTACATAATATTTGATATAAAAAGGCAAACTTTGATTGCTCTGAAGTGTTGGGTTAATGCTGATTACATTAACACAAATGCAAAATTTAATTTAATATTTGTCATTCAGCTCACAAATCTATGTCCTCGTCATATAAGATAAATTAGGAAAAAAATCTGTAGTAATAATTTCCACATAATAACTAATTGTCTCCCTGTGCTCTATTTTCCCCCTTTTTTCTTCTCTTCTCATCAGCCCTAACCAGTCACACCATTCAGATCGTTGCTCCTTGATTTCACTTCCTCAAACGTTTAAATTTGCTTAGGTTATCAGTTCTACTTGCCAGAATAGGAATGGTATTGCTTTCTGTGGTCAATAATGCCTTTGACTAAAATTGTCTTCAGAAAACTGATACTGAGAAACTCAGGTGTTTGATGTTGTTTTGCAGTATTGTGAAATAAATACTGGGTACTTATTCATAGCTGTTTGGATAATGGCAAGAGGTGTGCGATAAGCAGAAATGCTCATGACTAACAATAGTCATATATTTATTTTCCGGATCTGGGTTGTGATTGCACAAAACATTTCTTATGAGATCTATCTTCCTTATGACATCCTCCATTTCTTATTGGAGTGTCCTGAGGTATTCTAAGCCAGCGGTCTCCAACCTTTTTTGTGCCACGGACCGGTTTATGCCT
Source organism: Mchenga conophoros (assembly GCF_057382185.1). Lineage (NCBI taxonomy): Eukaryota > Metazoa > Chordata > Actinopteri > Cichliformes > Cichlidae > Mchenga > Mchenga conophoros. The sequence goes on along the minus strand of NC_140539.1, from coordinate 635,651 downwards.
GACAATATTTTCACGGACTGGCCTTTAAGGTGTCGTGGATAAATACAACAAAATAAAACTAGTACCGGTACCGAAAAAAGAAGATTTATTCATAACACACGTGAAAAGACTCAGGAAAACCGAGTTAACGATAAAAACGATAACAAAATAACGCTGGAAACCGATAAAAACCCTGCAAACCATACATTTCACACCTGAGCCTCAACACTCGTGGCCCGGTACCAAACGACTCACGGACCGAGGCCCGGGGGTTGGGGACCGCTGTTCTAAGCCATCTTAGAACACCTCAGGAATACAATACCTTTGTGCGCTCACACAAAAACTGTAGAAAATTTTATATAGCTGATCACTGTACTTATTCATAAAAAGCCTGCAAATAAAGAATCTTATCATTAATGAAAACTATAGTTCTCTCCCACTATCCATAGTCTGGATATTATACATATCTATTTTCAATAGTTGCACATGAACCATGCTATATCTTATCAAAGCGTCAACAGTCGACATTCAAGGGGTACTTAGATCAAAGCATGAGCAACGGAAAACTACCTGATGATAGACGAGCACCTTGAATATTGATGTGTGATACTCCGCTTCCCATTTTATTTAATGCACAAAAACGTTTTTACAGAATTAGCATGTATGCCTCTAGCATACATTTTTTTAAAATCATAGAGCACAAATAAAGCTTACAACGGTATGAAAAAAAACACTCAGCATTTCAGAGTCTAATGGTTCAATCAATCAAGCAGTGAATGTGTTTTTGTGATATAACAGAGCTGGCAAGTTCCTGGAATAGTAATTAGGGAATGGAGCTCAGTGAGGGAGGGAGAGCCCCGAGCAGTCACTAAAAAACATTTTACATATGTGAGACTCAGGTCGGTGAGCACCTTTGTGACAGGAGCTGCTCAGCTGTGACTTTTCTGCCTTTAGTCAGATTTCTCCTTTTCACATTGATAGGAAAATTATTAAAGCTATACGACACACTTTTTGATAAGCTGAAAGGTTGAATCTCTCTCTCAATCTGTCCTCTTTTCAGGCCTTGTTGTGGCTCCTCTGCTATCTCTTATCCACAGTACAATTCAATTCATGTACTAGTACACCATGTATCTGTAAAAGTGTCACACACGCATATCTGTTCCAAGGGAAACATTAAAAGAACTGTATAAATGAAATTCATGGGATTTCCCAGGCAAGCAATTGGATAGACATTCAAAGTGTGTGCTTTTGCTTCCTTGCAAGTAAAATAAATGTGTTGGCGCTCACTACTCTGTGTGTTTCACTTTATAAGAGAATGTTTCTAACAGTTTGATCCTTCGAGCCGAATTTCAACATCAGTCCCATTAATTTTTTGCCAAAGTTGACAGACGACGATCAAGTGGGAATCTTCGACTCTTGTAAGACCTCTGTCCCTTCACTCATGAAGTTTGGTCCGTTTGGGAAGGTAAGGCCAGCTGTTTGACCCACATAGCAAAACTGGTATGGCCCAGATCTGGCCCACACAATGTGCTTACACATCTACACGTAATCTGGCCCACATACCGCAAAGAATGATGGCCCTCAGGTGGCTCAGATTATGTTTGCCAGAGGTGGTCCACTGCTGGCCCACAACACTCTTAGCTCTGGCCCCAGATGTCAGCCTGTGTGTGTGTGTGTGGGGTGGGGGGGTAAAAAAAACAACTCTTGGACACTGCTAGCATAATAGACGGGTTTTTTTGACGTGGCTCCCAAATGCAAAGCAGTACATGAAGCATTGGTTTCCAAACCAATTTTCTTCCAAGCCAAAGACTAGAAAATATGGTGAAGCATATCTTCCATTTGGCTTCACCTGCACAAGATCCAAGGTAGGTCTCCCTGCAGAATTAGTTTTCCCTGTTGGGAGCACGCGATGGGCTCTCCAAATCACGGACAAACAGTATCCCACATTCTAGATTTTTAGTGCACAAACACTTCTTGTAATGACTAACTACTCCTGATATTTTGGGGATGTTAGCTCTTTATACAGTAAAGTTATAGTGGGATACAGATAATATCAGGCTGATCCTGCCTCGATTTGTTCCCCCGGTCCAAACTATGGACAAACAGGACCCCACAGTTATATATTATGATTTTGAACCCATTTTGCACACAGACACATTTGAAAAAAAAAGGTATTGATAGCAATGTTGAATATTATTACACAGGAGAAAACAACTGCAAGTAAATTAATTACACCATGACGCCTCTGCCTTTCAAAATGGAAGGACAGTAACTCCATGTGTAGTCTATATGTAAGCATGTAAAAACTGAAGATATTAAGATTAACAGTAACAGTATTTTGTCTCTATCTGCCATTCTGCAATTCATCTCATGTAAACAATAACAAACAGTAAAAACTTAAAAACTTTAAAAAAGCCACGTACCTGTGATGTTGCTTGACGAACTCTGTATTCCTCGTCCACACGTCCTCAGTTTTGGGTGATTGGAAACGCCGTTTACGTGTGGACAAAAGGCCCAAACGCATAGAAACAGCTGTGTTTTCAAAAATGCTGTTAAAGAATAAATATATGTTCTCAGTGGTTATTTTCTGATTATATTGTTTTATGTATTTTAATAATAAAGGCCTGTATAAAAGAAGGCCAGCTTTGACCCACAAACCAAGTGCTCAGCCAGACTGAGAAACAGGAAGTTTAGTGCAGAGATGCAGAGGCATATTACAGTTTTTCTCGATTGCTAAAGCACATTTCTTGAAACTACGCCTCCTATCCTCACAACAGTAAACACAAATTCATAACATCTCACTCAATTTCCCAGACATCCTATTTCCAGGTCAAAATGAAGCTCTACACCCAAAACTATTCACTCCTGCTGAAAAACCAAACTTTGCCCTCAGACATCAAACACAAGCCCTCAAAAACACACACACTACAACAGAGTTTTGCACACTGGTACAATTAATTCAAAACAATAGTTCCAAAACAAATAGGTTGCTTATGGTTCTCCCCTTCAAAACCCTTGTCACATGATAAACACAAAAGACGCAACCAATGTATGTACAGTGGCACATTGTCATTCATGTACTATACAGTACAACACACACCAGAAACATTATCCCACCTCAGCATCTTGTCTGTGGTCTGGGTCAGGCCAGAGAATCTCATCCACATCACAGGCTATATTGGCCCCAGCCAGGCAGCGGGGGTAAAATCCTCTTGCATGCCTGATCCACCCCTGGCATGCATCTACTGATATGTCTAGGCAGGCCTCTTCCATGGCCTGAAGGAGGTGAACACGGACATAAGGTTCTCGGTCATACACTTTCCACCGCCATGCCGAAAATAACTCCTCTATCGGGTTTAGAAAGGGAGAGTATGCAGGCAGAAAGATATTAGAAAACCTTGGGTTTTTGGTAAACCAGTCACGAACCAGAGCAGCGCGATGGAAGCTGACGTTATCCCACACAACAACGTAGTGAGGCTGCTCTGGCTGTGCTGGTTCCCTGTAGTCCAGCTGGAACATATGTTGTCTTAAACCATCAAGAAAAGCAAGGAGAAGCATAGTGTTATAGGGTCCTAGTACGGCATGGCGGTGGAGTACCCCTCGTTGGCTGATGGCTGCGCACATAGTGACATTCCCCCCACGCTGACCAGGGACATTTACAATAGCCCGATGGCCAATTATGTTCCTCCCCCTTTTCCTTCTTTTGATCAGGTTAAAACCTGCCTCATCCACAAAGATTATTTCATGGGGAACAGGCCGTCCTTCAATCTCAAAGATTCTCTGCAAAACACATAACACAGTAGAGTCAATCGGTACCCTGAACCACAGTTCAAGAGTGCTGAAATGGCAGCATAAACTGCCATGCTGTGATGGTACACAATACTTTATACAGTTTCAAAACTCATACCTGAACATATTCCACACGTTGGTTTTTCACTCTGTCAGAGTTTCGTTCGAAAGGGACTCGGTATGCCTGTTTCATCCGGAATTGATTCTTTCGGAGGATGCGGTCAATTGTGGAGAGGCTGATGGCATTTATGCCTCGAAAAAGATGATCATCCTCAATCACTCTCCTTTGAATCTCTTGCAGGCGGATTACATTATTTGCAATTACCATGTTTACAAGTTCCCTCTCTTGCTCCTCCGACAAAAGCCTTAACCTGCCTCCACCAGGTGGTCGTCTCTGTGTCCTACAAAAATAGAAGCACTCATTACTGTGACTGTCACACATTCATTTTACAGGCAAATAATGGAAACATACTGAAACTCAAGACACATAAGTTCAGTTGATAGGTTTGTAGCATAAACCTATTCGCTGGAACGTTAAGGACAATCTGCTACACAGCAAAAAACAAGACTCAAGGCACCAAAGTTCTCTGGTTTCCCCACTCGGCGACACACCCGCCGGGGGTCAAACTCTGGTAATTGGCGATTCTGTTCTCAGACATGTGAAGCTAGAGACACCGGCAACCATAGTCAATTGTCTTCCAGGGGCCAGAGCAGGCGACATTGAAGGAAATTTAAAACTGCTGGCTAAGGGTAAACGTAAATTCAGTAAAATCATAATTCACGTCGGCAGTAATGACACCCGGTTACGCCAATCGGAGGTCACTAAAATCAATATTGAATCGGTGTGCAACTTTGCCAAAACAATGTCGGACTCTGTAGTTTTCTCTGGTCCCCTCCCCAATCGGACCAGGAGTGACATGTTTAGCCGCATGTTCTCCTTAAATTGCTGGCTGTCTGAGTGGTGTCCCAGAAACGATGTGGGCTTCATAGATAATTGGCAAACCTTCTGGAGGAAACCTGGTCTTGTTAGGAGAGATGGCATCCATCCCACTTTGGATGGAGCAGCTCTCATTTCTAGAAATATGGACAAATTTATTAAACCCCCCAAAATATGACTATCCAGAGTTGGGACCAGGAAGCAGAGTTGCAGTCTTACACGCTTCTCTGCAGCTTCTCTCCTCCTGCTACCCCCCCAAAAACCCATCTCCATAGAGACTGTGTCAGCTTCCAAAAAGACAAAAAACAAACTAAAAACCAGCAACAAACAACTTAAACATAAACAATCACAAAGAAAGAACAATACAGTATCCACATCTGAACCAAAGAGTAAAACAGTGAAATGTGGATTATTAAATATTAGGTCTCTCTCCTCCAAGTCTCTGTTAGTACATGACTTAATAATTGATCAACAAATTGATTTACTCTGCCTTACAGAAACCTGGTTGCAGCAGGATGATTATGTTAGTTTAAATGAATCAACACCCCCGAGCCATTCTAACTACCAGAAATCTCGAAGCACAGGCCGAGGGGGCGGTGTGGCAGCAATTTTTCACACCAGCCTATTAATTAATGAAAGACCAAGACAGACTTTTAATTCATTTGAAAGCCTGATGCTTAACATTGTCCACCCCAGCTGTGAAACTCAGAAACCAGTCTTACTTGTTATCATCTATCGTCCACCTGGGCCCTACACAGAGTTTCTGTCTGATTTCTCAGACTTTATATCTAATTTAGTTCTGAGCTCAGATAAAATAATTATTGTGGGTGATTTTAACATCCATGTAGATGCTAAAAATGACAGCCTCAACATGGCATTTAATCTGTTATTAGACTCAATTGGTTTCTCTCAAAATGTAAAAGAACCCACCCACCACTTTAATCACACTCTAGATCTTGTTCTAACATATGGCATCGAACCTGAACATTTAACAGTGTTTCCTGAAAACCCTCTCCTGTCTGATCATTTCCTGATAACATTTACTTTTACAATAATTGATTACACAGCGGTGAAGAGTAGACTTTATCAAAGTAGATGTCTTTCTGAAAGCACTGTAACTAAGTTTAAGAATATAATCCACCCACTGTTATCATCTTCAATGCCCTGTACCAACACAGAGCAGAGTAGCTATCTGAACGCTACCCCAACAGAGGTCGATTATCTTGTTAATAATTTCACCTCCTCACTACGTACGACTCTGGATACTGTAGCTCCTGTGAAAACTAAGGCCTCAAATCAGAAGTACCTGACTCCGTGGTATAATTCTGAAACACGTACCCTAAAGCAGATGACTCGTAATCTGGAGAGGAAATGGCGTGTCACAAATCTAGAGGATCATCATTTAGCCTGGAGAAATAGTTTGCTGCTTTATAAGAAAGGCCTCCGCAAAGCCAGAACATCTTACTATTCATCACTGATTGAAGAAAATAAGAACAACCCTAGGTTTCTCTTCAGCACTGTAGCCAGGCTGACAAAAAGTCAGAGCTCTTTTGAGCCAACCATCCCTTTAACGTTAACTAGTAATGACTTCATGAACTTCTTCACAAATAAAATTTTTATCATTAGAGAAAAAATTACCAATAATCATCCCACAGATGTAATATTATCTACAGCTACTCTTAGTACCATTGATATTAAGTTAGACTCTTTTTCTCCAATTGATCTTTCTGAGTTAACTTCAATAATTACTTCCTCCAAACCATCAACGTGTCTTTTAGACCCCATTCCTACAAAACTGCTCAAAGAAGTCCTGCCATTAATTAATTCTTCGATCTTAAATATGATCAACCTATCTCTAATAATCGGCTATGTACCACAGGCCTTCAAGCTGGCTGTAGTTAAACCTTTACTCAAAAAGCCATCTCTAGACCCAGCAGTCTTAGCTAATTATAGGCCAATCTCCAACCTTCCTTTCATATCAAAAATCCTTGAAAGAGTAGTTGTCAAACAGCTAACAGATCATCTGCAGAGGAATGGTTTATTTGAAGAGTTTCAGTCAGGTTTCAGAGCTCAGCACAGCACAGAAACAGCTTTAGTGAAGGTTACAAATGATCTTCTTATGGCCTCTGACAGTGGACTCATCTCTGTGCTTGTCCTGCTAGACCTCAGTGCAGCGTTCGATACTGTTGATCATAATATCCTATTAGAGCGATTAGAACATGCTGTAGGTATTACAGGTACTGCACTGCAGTGGTTTGTATCATATCTATCTAATAGACTCCAATTCGTGCATGTAAATGGAGAGTCCTCTTCACACACTGAGGTTAATTATGGAGTTCCACAGGGTTCAGTGCTAGGACCAATTCTGTTTACATTATACATGCTTCCCTTAGGCAGCATCATTAGAAGACATAGCATACATTTTCACTGCTATGCAGATGACACCCAGCTCTATCTGTCCATGAAGCCAGATAACACACACCAATTAGTTAAACTGCAGGAATGTCTTAAAGACATAAAGACCTGGATGGCCGCTAACTTTCTGCTTCTTAATTCAGATAAAACTGAGGTTATTGTACTCGGCCCTGAAAATCTTAGAAATATGGTATCTAATCAGATTCTTACTCTGGATGGCATTACCTTGGCCTCCAGTAACGCTGTGAGGAACCTTGGAGTCATTTTTGACCAGGACATGTCCTTCAACGCACATATTAAACAAATATGTAAGACTGCTTTCTTCCATTTGCGCAACATCTCTAAAATTAGAAATATCCTGTCTCAGAGTGACGCTGAAAAACTAGTTCATGCATTTATTACTTCCAGGCTGGACTACTGTAATTCATTATTATCAGGATGTCCAAAAAACTCACTGAAAAGCCTTCAGCTAATCCAAAATGCTGCAGCAAGAGTCCTGACAGGGACTAGAAAGAGAGAGCATATTTCTCCTGTTTTGGCTTCCCTTCATTGGCTTCCTGTTAAATCCAGAATTGAATTCAAAATCCTGCTCCTCACATACAAGGTCTTAAATAATCAGGCCCCATCTTATCTTAATGACCTTGTAGTACCATATCACCCTATTAGAGCGCTCCGCTCTCGCTCTGCAGGCCTACTTGTTGTTCCTAGAGTATTTAAAAGTAGAATGGGAGGGAGAGCCTTCAGTTTTCAGGCCCCTCTTCTGTGGAACCAGCTTCCAGTTTGGATTCGGGAGACAGACACTATCTCTACTTTTAAGATTAGGCTTAAAACTTTCCTTTTTTCTAAAGCATATAGTTAGGGCTGGACCAGGTGACCCTGAATCCTCCCTTTGTTATGCTGCAATAGATGTAGGCTGCCGGGGGATTCCCATGATGCATTGAGTTTTTCCTTTCCAGTCACCTTTCTCACTCACTATGTATTAATAGACCTCTCTGCATTGAATCATATCTGTTATTAACCTCTGTCTCTCTTCCACAGCATGTCTTTATCCTGTCTTCCTTCTCTCACCCCAACCGGTCGCAGCAGATGGCCGCCCCTCCCTGAGCCTGGTTCTGCCGGAGGTTTCTTCCTGTTAAAAGGGAGTTTTTCCTTCCCACTGTCGCCAAAGTGCTTGCTCATAGGGGGTCATATGATTGTTGGGTTTTTCTCTGTATCTATGAAGCGCCTTGAGGCGACTTTTGTTGTGATTTGGCGCTATATAAATAAAATTGAATTGAATTGAATTGAATGAGGGAGACCTGGCTGGAGCCAAGCGTCGTTCCACCACGTGTGTGTGTGTGTGTGTGTGTGTGTGTGTGTGTGTGTGTGTGTGTGTGTGTGGTCAAAAGGGTCATATAACATGAAAGCATCAAACATCCTTGGTCAGGAAGAGGGTAGACTAGACCCCCCCGGTAAGGAAGTCCAGCAGTTCATCTTGTCATGATTCGGCTGTGTGGCAGGCAGGAGAGGACCCAAACGCAAACTCACAGAGACAAAAGGTAAACTCAAAAAACACAGCTTTATTGCTGGCGTGGAGTGGGACACGAAAAACAATACAAAATAAACTAAACTGGAAAAACTAAAGCACAAGGAGCCACAGGGAAAAATCACACAGCTATGATGGAGACTACGACACTGACAAAGAGAAACACAGGGCTTAAATACACAGAGGGATAACGAGGGAATGAGACACAGAAGGAGGGCACAGCTGGGAGAAATCAGGACTGGACGAGACAGAGACGCAAATCTAGAAACACTCACATGAGGCATGGACCTTCAAAGTAAAACAGGAAGTATCACACAGAGACGCGAACTAGACACAGTGGAGACAGCAACTAAGAAACAGAGACAAACCATAAGGCAGAGGTCTAAGAACCAAAATACACAGAGGGAAATACTCAGCTTTGAACACAAGAGACTAGACTAGAGGGAGTAACAAAAGACCAACCATGAGAACATAATGCACAATGCAGGGTGACAGAAAACAAGAAACTCAAACATGCAAAGACACACCATAAACAGAACAGAGGGGGCACAGAGAGACATGAAGGGCAGGGGAGACTTAACATGGGTTGAAACACAAGGGGGAACTAATAAGCAAATCAACATAGGAGGCCTAATGAGCTAAACATACTATAAACATCAAAATGAACTAAAACTCAAAACACTGGGTCCTAAGACCCAGGATCGTGACACATCTAAACAGAAAAGCACTCAGACTAGAACAGACGTAGCTACGTTAATCCTACCATAAAACAATAAGACAAGATGCGAACTTTTCCCATGCCCCCAAGATGCAGGTGTGCATTCCAGTGTGGAATACACACCAAGCCTCTGTAGCCTGTTAAAGATCACACAACTTATCACTACACAATTGATTATACACCTCTAAGCATATATGGTTAAATGTTTCCTAATACAAATGACAATAATAAAATCTAAACCCAACATCACCACCCTGTATTGTCATTTTTTAAGGCTATACGGCGTATATATATATCTTCAGCTCTACACCACTTGTCAACATTTTCAGTGCAGGCTTCATTTCATACACACATATCAGCCTTAGTATCCATGTCACTCTGCTGCAACAGTATGTAATTGGTAAAGGTGTTAGCAATCATTTTATTCACCATCGATCTTACACATGGCAAAATGCAACCTGTAAACAAGCAAAGCAATGCCAATAATGTAAGAATGGGAGTCAAAAACCGTAAGAACATATTCCACCATGGTCCAGATGTCAACCAGGCTATCTAGCCTTGTGACGCGTCTCCTCCTGATGTGTGGTCTGCCACATATTTCTGCAGAGCAGTTAAGTTCTGCAGTGCCTCATAGATGTCTCCTCCAGTCGTATATCCATCCGGGATAAACGTACAACACGTCTCTCCAATCAGCTTACACACTCCTCCTCGTCTCTATTTTTTGAGTCGTCTCTATTTTTTGAGGCGACTGAGGTCCTTCAACATCTGCCAGAAAATGCTGAGGATTTTCTATGAGTCTGTGGTGGCCAGTGCGATCCTCTATGCTGTTGCATGCTGGGGGAGCAGGCTGAGGGTCGCAGATGCCAACAGACTTAATAAACTGATCCGTAAGGCCAGCAATGTTGTGGGGATGGAGCTGGACTCCCTCAAGGTGGTGTCGGAGAGGCGGATGCTGTCCAAGATAAAGACAATGTTGGATAACACCTCCCACCCACTCCATGACATGTTGGTCAGTCACAGGAGCTCGTTCAGTGAGAGACTGAGATTACCGAAAAGCACCACTGAACGACACAGGAAATCATTCCTGCCTGTGGCCATCTCCCTGTACAACGCATCCACTTAACACACTGTTTGCTGCTACAACTACACATGTTTCTTTTCCAAATATTTATTTATAAGTGACTTATGTATGTATGTATGTATATATATGTATATATTGTACTATTCTTAGTTAGCGTATTGTCTGTCTTGTCTTAATGTTGGTTTAAAATGGAGCACTGTAACAAAAAAATAATTTCCCCCAGGGATCAATAAAGTATTCTGATTCTGATTCTGATTCTGAATGTGCAAACACATGACATCTACATCGGACCAGAAGGTGTTGTCAGGGTCCTGGGTCTCCTGACCCAGCGTTTTAGCTCTTTGTGATTTTTGTATTATTGTACTTGGTGTGAGTTTCTAGTTTCGATCCCTTGCCCTTCATGTTTCTCTATGTCCCCTCTGTTCTGTGTAAGTCTGTGTCTGCATGTTTGAGTTCCCCTCTGTGCCTCTTAGAGTCCTCTGCCTTATGGTTTATGTCTCTGTGTTTCTTAGTTGCTGTCTCCACTGTGTCAAGTTCGCGTCTCTGTGTGATCCTTCCTGTTTTACTTTGAAGGTCCGTGACTTATGTGAATGTGTCCTGCCTTGCTTGTCTCGTCAGTTCTAATTTCCCCCAGCTGTGCTCTCCTTCTGTGTCTCATTCTCCTCATTACTTCCCAGTGTATTTAGACCCTGTGTTTCTCTGTGTCAGTGTGGCGTCGTACCCTCAACAAGCTGTGTGTGTTTTGCCTCCGTGTTACCAGTGTTTTGTTTCCAGTTCCAGTTCCAGTTCAGTGTTTTCTGCTTCAGTGTTTTAGTCCACCAGCGTTTTTGTTTGTCTTTTGATGCCTTTAGTTAGTAAGAGGGTTTCCAGCAATAAAGCTGCGCTTTAAGTTGAACTTCTGTGTCTGAGTCCTGCATTTTGGATCCACCACTCCTGCTTGCACGCCTGCCACACAGCCAACCATGACAGGTGTAGCCGCGGCTGTGAAATTAACTGATGAACAACTGCTTTGGTACAATGTGGAAGAAAATTCAACCCCTCACATTACATTGGCGATCCACCAAGGTCATGGTGCAGGTGATCTAGGTCCGATGGTCAGGCGAGCACTGGACGACACAGGGTGGCAAAGAACCCAAATTCCTAACTTATCTTATGCTCGAAATTGTAAAACCTATCGCATAACTTGTGCCTGTGATGATACAGTGATCTTGGAACATAAAGAAATTTCAAAAACACATGGTGAGGAGAGAGTAGATCATCCTCACGCAGTTGCTGGACTGTCAAATCTGCCCGACAGTCTATGGTCAAAAGGGCCCACGGACGTTGGCCTAGCTAAGTGTCCTCCTGTTTTGTTCCAGCTCAAGTCACACACACCAATCAATAGACCACAGTATAAACACAAACCTGAAGCAGAGGAAGGAATTACAGAAACAATAGAAGGCCTGTTAAGGGCCGGGGTGTTAGAGCCCTCTCCCTCACTGTGGAACACAACAATTCTACCAGTGGAGAAACATGGAACAGGAAGATACCACATGGCACATGACTTGAGAGCCATTAATGAAATATTACTCTCCACCACTGCACCAGTACCAAATCCATACACAGCTTTATCAGCTATCACATGTGGCCAAAAGTGGTTCACGTGCATTGACCTGGCAAATGCATTCTTTTGTCTTCCTCTGCATGAGTCACTCAGAGACATTTTTTCATTCACATACAGAGGCCAACAACTCAGATACACACGGTTGACACAAGGCTTTGCACTTTCTCCAGGCATTTTAATCAGGTGCTCAACGACGCCCTGTCGTCATGTAATTTGCCTGATGATTGTACATTAATACAATATGTTGATGATCTTCTCATTGCAGCCCCGTCAGCAGCGGATTGTACAGCGGCGGCGTTCGTTGTGTTGAATAGGTTGGCGGAGTGCGGCTTTAAAGTAAGTAAAGACAAGCTGCAGTTAGTTTGCCCTGAAGTGACCTTTTTGGGCCGGGTAATCACACACAAATCAGTGGGTTTGATGAACACACACAGAGACCAAATTCTGACACACCCAAAACCGCGAACTGTGAGAGAAATGCTTTCTTTTCTTGGTTTAACAGGTTACAGCAGGCAGTTCATTCCGGATTATGCAGGCAAAACTGCCCCTTTAAGGGGCCTAATGAAGCAAGTTGGCGTTCGAAACCTTAAGGCTGAGCTGCCTTGGACGCCTGAAGCTGAAGCCGCATTTATTAGGGTAAAACAGGATTTGTCAAGGGCCTCAGATTTAGCCACACCCAATTATGATGAGCCATTCTAATTGGATGTTTCTGAAACACACTCAATTGTAAATGGAGTGTTGTTTCAGAAAAAAGGGGGGGGGGGGGTAGAGAGGTGCTCATGTATGTTAGTGTAAAACTACATCCAACAGAAGCAAAGCATCCTACATGCACACAACATGCAGCAGGGGTCGCTAGAATTATCCAAAAAACAGCACATGTAGTGAGAGAACACCCACTAAAAATACTTACTACACATAGCATAGTGGCATACGTGAATTCACAAGCATTTTGTATGTCACCACGGGCACAACAGAGACTGAGCAAAGTCTTAGAGGCCCCAAAATTTGACATTCACACATGAAGGAATTAACATGGCAGATTTAATGGGAGTAGGGGAACCACATGACTGCGCCAAAAGAGCACAGATTGAGGAAAAGATTAGAGAGGACCTGAAGGCCGAACCCATACCGGGAACTGAGGACTGGTTCACCGATGGATGTTGCCACCGAGACGAAGGAGGACTGAAAGCAGGGTACGCGGTGGTTTGCAGAGTAGAAGGAGATTATCAGGTCAGAGAGTCAGGAAGGATTGAGGGAAAGCAGTCGGCCCAGAGAGCTGAAGTGATAGCCCTTGCTCGAGCTTTGAGATTAGCCAAGAATAGGAGAGTGAACATCTACACCGACTCGGCATATGCATTTGGAGCAGCGCATGTGGAGCTGCCTCAGTGGAAAAGAGCAGGATTCAGAACAGCAACCAATGCACCTATTTCCCACAAACATGAAATGGAGGAACTGGAAAAGGCCTTGGCTGACCCAGAGGAGGTGAGTATTATAAAATGCAAAGCTCACTCCCAAGGAACCAGCATGGTGGAAAAAGGAAACCAGAGAGCAGACGAAGCCGCGAAGGAGGCCGCAGGCTACAAAGGACGGAGACAAATGATACAGGTAACTCCAGAAGAGGAGATATCTGTTGACCTGATTGGGGAAGTCAAACAGGCCCAGGAGGAGGCATCCCCAGAGGAAAAGGGGGTGTGGAAAAACAAAGGAGCCTGGCAGGATGGACATTTGTGGAGGGGGCCAGACGGGCGCCCCGTGCTGACAGCCAAAATGGCAGAACAGAAGGTGGATGAAGCCCACGGACTCGCCCACGTGGGGATTGCCCAGATGGAGAGAAACTTGTGTCATTGGTGGCATCCTGAGCTGCGAGGAATGATAAGAGAAAAAGCCAGGATGTGCTTAATCTGTGGGGCACACAAGCCTAAGCCAGCAGTAAAACCGGAAGTGGGTAAGTTTCGGCCCCCTGAGAGGCCGGGAAAGGAGATTGTTATTGATTTCACTGATATGATTGATTCCGGGCCTGGCGGTGTAAGATATTTGTTAGTGTGTGTTGATGCTCTGACCGGCTGGCCAGAGGAATGGGCTACAAAAAAGGAGGATGCTAAGACTGTCATTAAGTGTTTAATCAATCATTACATTCCCCGTCATGGGTTCTCCAAAAGAATTAGATCAGATAATGGAACCCATTTTAAAAATCAAGATTTGGCAAAAGTAGAAAAATGTTGGGCGTCCAGCATAAATTTGGAACGGTCTATCATCCTCAGTCTCAGGGAAAAGTAGAAAGAATGAACCTAAATTTGAAAAACAAATTGGCAAAAATCTGCGCGCAAACAGGGCTAAATTGGGTCGCAGCCCTGCCGGTTGCGTTGATGACCATAAGATGTTCTGCTAATTAATCCACAGGTTTTACACCATATGAGCTGCAAACAGGGAGACAGTTTCCGGCACCTTGGACGGTGGGCTCGGTTGAACGGGACAAAAAGGGGAACCGGTCCCACGCAGACTACTGGAACGAGTTAAAGGCGCTTGTGTCCAATTTCACAAAACAGGCGGCTTGTAAAAGGGCCCACAGGAGAAGGAGAGGTCCCGGACGCGAAAACAGTGTGGCTGAGAGTCATCAAACGCAAGTGGAAGGAACCCCGCTGGATTGAGCCATATGAGGTATCGGCTCGGACGGCGACAGCGGTCCAACTGAAGGGGAAAGGCGATACCTGGTATCACTGGACGCAGTGCGCGGCCGCGCACGAGGGCTTGGTGGGGAAGGATCAATCTCCACCCATCACAGGTGAAATTGAGAGGCAGAATAAACCCTCACACCTGTGCAACGGGCCGACCGGTGGTCTACCCGGAAGGTCGAAGAAAGAAGAGCAGCCTAGGAGGAGATCGCCGCGCCAACGAAAAGGAGCGGTACCACACTGAACACCTAGAACAAGAGAGAGGCTCTGATAAAGGGCTTTGAACTTTTTACTACACCATAACATTCACATACAACCATGCCATCACAACAATCAGACACTGGTGATGAAAGAAGAGTTTCAAAAGCCATCACAATGTTCAAAATTATTATGAGTTTGATGTCAATTATGTTGCTAATCATGGCTATTTGTTTTTTGATTTGTTTGTTGCAGACCGACCCGGGAAACCAGTCTGAGCACGGAGGCCATGCCAGTCCGGCGTTGTTTGATACACAAATTATATCACGCGTGATCTATAGTGATTTAAAGCTGTGGGCAAGAGTGAAGCGCGAGGTCTCTGGTAAAAAGGATGAGTGTCTCAGCACATATGGTGGTTTAGAATTAGATTATGTTATTGGCCCCACAATTTCTTTTATGTTTGATCTGTGTGATGTTGTTAATTGTAGGGCCTGGAGGGGATATAATGTGTGGCTCTGTTGGGATTATTCAGTGAGTACGCACTGTGAGAGGGGAAATCGTCCATATGACAGCTGGTGCCGTAATTGGGACCAGGTAAGGGAACCGTTAGAATTAGGATCAGAAAACGAGCTTAAACTACAGAGGGATTTTAGCCCCTCTGGAAACGCGTTAACCTTATCATTGGGGAATTGGCATCGCAAACAATCTATGTATTTGGTTCTGGGGGTGGAAACAGCGGGGGTTGATCCAAAAGGGTTAAGAACGCAAGAACGTAGATAGGATCAATTATGTTCACTATAATGTACTGAGACTCTCGAACCTGACCAGAGACGGCATGGAGGGGTTGGCGGAGCAGGTGGGTCCGACCTCGTTAATGGGAGTGCAGAATAGAATGGCCCTTGATATGTTGTTAGCGGAAAAAGGGGGCATTTGTTCTATGTTTGCCGATCAGTGTTGCACCTTTATTCCAAATAACACTGCTCCAGATGAGTCGGTAACCAAGGCTCTGGAGGGCCTAAAGAGCCTTTCTGAAACTATGCATGATCACTCCGGTGTTGATAGTCCGTTGGAAGGCTGGCTGACCTCAGTGTTCGGACGGTGGAAGGGGGTTATCGCTTCGGTCATGTTTTCTTTGTCTGTTGTGGTGGGTATTATGGTTATTTGTTGTTGTTGTCTCATCCCTTGTGCCAGAAGAATGGTCAAAAGTATGTCTGTGAGGGCAGTGGACCCTGGAGTCATTACTCCAATGTCCATGATGTCAATGATGCATGTAGAACTGAATGTGTAGGCCAAGGAGGGACACAACTGTTTGTGACCTCTGGATTCTCCAGAGGTCAACAGAGGGAATTGTAGAATAAGGAGGGGATGTTTTTCTCATTATCATTTAATATTTTAATATGGCATTATTAGTTCATCAGAAGTATATAACCAGCTTTGCATTAAACATAAATTGACCTTACATTATCCTTTGCATTACAGTGATTGTTATAACTTTAGTTTGATCTTTTCCTTACAGGTACCAGAATAATAACATGATTTTCCATTGCAGATGTAACCATGATCATTCCATACACATTGCAGTTCGTTGCTTATTCTAGAGTTGTGCTCAAGTTAATTAAAGGTTAAAAGCTACAGCCAGCGCGAGTCTGGCTGATCTATGGAGGGCAAAGGCTTTGAGCTTGGAAGGCCGCACGCGCTTACACAGCACTTATAAGATGTTATTCTTGGTGATTTTGTGCTTAGTCATGTTTTAATATGTTTTAAGTAGAAATAGCTGATCCAGCAATATTCAGTTAATATTATATACTTGATTTAGAGCAATACACACTGATGGTCTTAATAAATGAGAGAGTCCTTGTAGCTGCCATGTTGTGTCTTAGCAGGGTACAGACGGTTCCAGGAGACGGGGGCAGTCAGCGTCTGCCCTCGGGAAGGAGACAATGTTATTCTTTGTGTTAAATAAAATTGTCAACATTGATTGTATTACACCTGTCACTACGCATGAAGGGGCATTCTAATACCCTGATTTCATGAAACTATGGTGATGTGTTTTTTGAGACGAGATCTGAGACTGTCTGCATACAGTGTCCATCTCCCACGTGTGTGATCATTAAATCATCGTTTGACTCAACCCAGCCGGACCAGTATTATTATTGTGGGGTTTTGCTCTGGTGTCCATCCCCAATATTTTGAACCTTAACAAGAGTTTGAATGAAAACAACGGAATTAGAATGTACAGAACAGAATTTGAATGAAAACAACGGAATTAGAATGTACAGAACAGAGTTTGAATGAAAACAATGGAATTAGAATGTACAGAACAGAGTTTGAATGTAAACAACGGAATTAGAATGTACAGAACAGAGTTTGAATGTAAACAACGGAATTAGAATGTACAGAACAGAGTTTGAATGAAAACAAGGGAATTAGAATATACAGAACAGAGTTTGAATGAAAACAACGGAATTAGAATGTACAGAACAGACTTTGAATGAAAACAACAGAATTAGAATGTACAGAACAGAGTTTGAATGAAAAAAAAACAGAATTAGAATGTACAGAACAGAGTTTGAATGAAAACAATGGAATTAAAAAAAAAATGAATTGAAATGTACAGAACAGAGTTTGAATGAAAACAACGGAATTAGAATGTACAGAACAGAGTTTGAATGAAAACAACGGATTTAGAATGTACAGAACAGACTTTGAATGAAAACAACAAAATTAGAATGAACAGAACTGAATTTGAATCAAAACAATGGAATTTGAATGAAAACAACAGAATTAGAATTAAAACAATGGACTATTAAAACAAACAACGGAATTAGAATGAAAACAACGGAATTAGAATGTACAGAACAGAGTTTGAATGAAAAAAAACGGAATTAGAATGTACAGAACAGAGTTTGAAAGTAAACAACAGAATTTGAATGTACAGAACAGAGTTTGAATGAAAACAACGGAATTAGAATAAAAAAAACAGAATTGAAATGTACAGAACAGATTTTGAATGAAAACAACGGAATTAGAATGTACAGAACAGAGTTTGAATGAAAACAACGGAATTAGAATGTACAGAGCAGAGTTTGAATGAAAACAACTGATTAGAATATACAGAACAGAGTTTGAATGAAAACAACGGAATTAGAATGCAGAGAACAGAATTTGAAAGAAAACAATGGAATTTGAATCAAAACAACAGAATTGAAATGTATAGAACAGAGTTTGAATGAAAAAAACGGAATTTGAATGAAAACAATGAAATTAGAATGAACAGAACTGAATTTGAATCAAAACAATGGAATTTGAATGAAAACAACAGAATTAGAATGAAAACAATGGAATATTAAAACAAACAACAGAATTAGAATGAAAACAACGGAATTAGAATGTACAGAACAGAGTTTGAATGAAAAACGGAAGTAGAATGTACAAAACAGAGTTTGAATAAAAACAATGGAATTTGAATCAAAACAACAGAATAGAAATGTACAGAACAGAGTTTGAATGAAAAAAACGGAATTAGAATGTACAGAACAGAGTTTGAATGAAAACAACGGAATTAGAATAAAAAAAACAGAATTGAAATGTACAGAATAGAGTTTGAATGAAAACAACGGAATTAGAATGTACAGAACAGACTTTGAATGAAAACAACAGAATTAGAATATACAGAACAGAGTTTGAATGAAAAACGGAAGTAGAATGTACAGAACAGAGTTTGAATGAAAACAACGGAATTAGAATGTACAGAACAGAGTTTGAATGAAAAAAACGGAATTAGAATAAAAAAAACAGAATTGAAATGTACAGAACAGAGTTTGAATGAAAACAACGGAATTAGAATGTACAGAATAGAGTTTGAATGAAAACAACGGAATTAGAATGTACAGAACAGAGTTTGAATGAAAAAAACGGAAATAGAATGTACAGAACAGAGTTTAAAAGTAAACAACAGAATTTGAATGTACAGAACAGAGTTTGAATGAAAACAACGGAATTAGAATAAAAAAAACAGAATTGAAATGTACAGAACAGATTTTGAATGAAAACAACGGAATTAGAATGTACAGAACAGAGTTTGAATGAAAACAACGGAATTAGAATGTACAGAGCAGAGTTTGAATGAAAACAACTGATTAGAATATACAGAAAAGAGTTTGAATGAAAACAACGGAATTAGAATGTAGAGAACAGAATTTGAAAGAAAACAATGGAATTTGAATCAAAACAACAGAATTGAAATGTATAGAACAGAGTTTGAATGAAAAAAACGGAATTTGAATGAAAACAATGAAATTAGAATGAACAGAACTGAATTTGAATCAAAACAATGGAATTTGAATGAAAACAACAGAATTAGAATGAAAACAATGGAATATTGAAACAAACAACAGAATTAGAATGAAAACAACGGAATTAGAATGTACAAAACAGAGTTTGAATAAAAACAATGGAATTTGAATCAAAACAACAGAATAGAAATGTACAGAACAGAGTTTGAATGAAAAAAACGGAATTAGAATGTACAGAACAGAGTTTGAATGAAAACAACGGAATTAGAATAAAAAAAACAGAATTGAAATGTACAGAATAGAGTTTGAATGAAAACAACGGAATTAGAATGTACAGAACAGAGTTTGAATGAAAACAACGGAAATAGAATGTACAGAACAGAGTTTGAATGAACACAACGGAATTAGAATGTACAGAATAGAGTTTGAATGAAAACAACGGAATTAGAATGTACAGAACAGAGTTTGAATGAAAACAACGGAATTAGAATGTACAGAACAGACTTTGAATGAAAACAACAGAATTAGAATATACAGAACAGAGTTTGAATGAAAAACGGAAGTAGAATGTACAGAACAGAGTTTGAAAGTAAACAACAGAATTTGAATGTACAGAACAGAGTTTGAATGAAAACAACGGAATTAGAATAAAAAAAACAGAATTGAAATGTACAGAACAGATTTTGAATGAAAACAACGGAATTAGAATGTACAGAACAGAGTTTGAATGAAAACAACGGAATTAGAATGTACAGAACAGAGTTTGAATGAAAACAACGGAATTAGAATAAAAAAAACAGAATTGAAATGTACAGAACAGAGTTTGAATGAAAACAACGGAATTTGAATGTACAGAATAGAGTTTGAATGAAAACAACGGAATTAGAATGTACAGAACAGAGTTTGAATGAAAACAACGGAAATAGAATGTACAGAACAGACTTTGAATGAACACAACGGAATTAGAATGTACAGAACAGACTTTGAATGAAAACAACAGAATTAGAATATACAGAACAGAGTTTGAATGAAAAACGGAAGTAGAATGTACAAAACAGAGTTTGAATAAAAACAATGGAATTTGAATCAAAACAACAGAATAGAAATGTACAGAACAGAGTTTGAATGAAAAAAGCGGAATTAGAATGTACAGAACAGAGTTTGAATGAAAAAAACAGAATTAGAATGTACAGAACAGAGTTTGAATGAAAACAATGGAATTAGAATAAAACAAACTGAATTGAAATGTACAGAATAGAGTTTGAATGACAACAACGGAATTAGAATGTATTAATAGTCCATTGTTTTCATTCTAATTCTGTTGTTTTCATTCAAATACCACTGTTTTGATTCAAATTCAGTTCAATGGAAAAACAATGGAATTTGAATCAAAACAACAGAATTAGAATGAACAGAACTGAATTTGAATCAAAACAATGGAATTTGAATGAAAACAACGGAATTAGAATGTACAGAACAGAGTTTGAATGTAAACAACGGAATTAGAATGTACAGAACAGAGTTTGAATGTAAACAACGGAATTGGAATGTACAGAACAGAGTTTGAATGAAAACAAGGGAATTAGAATATACAGAACAGAGTTTGAATGAAAACAACGGAATTAGAATGTACAGAACAGACTTTGAATGAAAACAACAGAATTAGAATGTACAGAACAGAGTTTGAATGAAAACAATGGAATTAGAAAAAAAAATGAATTGAAATGTACAGAACAGAGTTTGAATGAAAACAACGGAATTAGAATGTACAGAACAGAGTTTGAATGAAAACAACGGATTTAGAATGTACAGAACAGACTTTGAATGAAAACAACGAAATTAGAATGAACAGAACTGAATTTGAATCAAAACAATGGAATTTGAATGAAAACAACAGAATTAGAATTAAAACAATGGACTATTAAAACAAACAACGGAATTAGAATGAAAACAACGGAATTAGAATGTACAGAACAGAGTTTGAATGAAAAAAAACGGAATTAGAATGTACAGAACAGAGTTTGAAACTAAACAACAGAATTTGAATGTACAGAACAGAGTTTGAATGAAAACAACGGAATTAGAATGTACAGAGGAGAGTTTGAATGAAAACAACTGATTAGAATATACAGAAAAGAGTTTGAATGAAAACAACGGAATTAGAATGTAGAGAACAGAATTTGAAAGAAAACAATGGAATTTGAATCAAAACAACAGAATTGAAATGTATAGAACAGAGTTTGAATGAAAAAAACGGAATTTGAATGAAAACAATGAAATTAGAATGAACAGAACTGAATTTGAATCAAAACAATGGAATTTGAATGAAAACAACAGAATTAGAATGAAAACAATGGAATATTAAAACAAACAACAGAATTAGAATGAAAACAACGGAATTAGAATGTACAGAACAGAGTTTGAATGAAAAACGGAAGTAGAATGTACAAAACAGAGTTTGAATAAAAACAATGGAATTTGAATCAAAACAACAGAATAGAATTGTACAGAACAGAGTTTGAATGAAAAAAACGGAATTAGAATGTACAGAACAGAGTTTGAATGAAAACAACGGAATTAGAATAAAAAAAACAGAATTGAAATGTACAGAATAGAGTTTGAATGAAAACAACGGAATTAGAATGTACAGAACAGAGTTTGAATGAAAACAACGGAAATAGAATGTACAGAACAGAGTTTGAATGAACACAACGGAATTAGAATGTACAGAATAGAGTTTGAATGAAAACAACGGAATTAGAATGTACAGAACAGAGTTTGAATGAAAACAACGGAATTAGAATGTACAGAACAGACTTTGAATGAAAACAACAGAATTAGAATATACAGAACAGAGTTTGAATGAAAAACGGAAGTAGAATGTACAGAACAGAGTTTGAAAGTAAACAACAGAATTTGAATGTACAGAACAGAGTTTGAATGAAAACAACGGAATTAGAATAAAAAAAACAGAATTGAAATGTACAGAACAGATTTTGAATGAAAACAACGGAATTAGAATGTACAGAACAGAGTTTGAATGAAAACAACGGAATTAGAATGTACAGAACAGAGTTTGAATGAAAACAACGGAATTAGAATAAAAAAAACAGAATTGAAATGTACAGAACAGAGTTTGAATGAAAACAACGGAATTTGAATGTACAGAACAGAGTTTGAATGAAAACAACGGAAATAGAATGTACAGAACAGAGTTTGAATGAACACAACGGAATTAGAATGTACAGAACAGACTTTGAATGAAAACAACAGAATTAGAATATACAGAACAGAGTTTGAATGAAAAACGGAAGTAGAATGTACAAAACAGAGTTTGAATAAAAACAATGGAATTTGAATCAAAACAACAGAATAGAAATGTACAGAACAGAGTTTGAATGAAAAAAACGGAATTAGAATGTACAGAACAGAGTTTGAATGAAAAAAACAGAATTAGAATGTACAGAACAGAGTTTGAATGAAAACAATGGAATTAGAATAAAACAAACTGAATTGAAATGTACAGAATAGAGTTTGAATGACAACAACGGAATTAGAATGTATTAATAGTCCATTGTTTTCATTCTAATTCTGTTGTTTTCATTCAAATACCACTGTTTTGATTCAAATTCAGTTCAATGGAAAAACAATGGAATTTGAATCAAAACAACAGAATTAGAATGAACAGAACTGAATTTGAATCAAAACAATGGAATTTGAATGAAAACAACGGAATTAGAATGTACAGAACAGAGTTTGAATGTAAACAACGGAATTAGAATGTACAGAACAGAGTTTGAATGTAAACAACGGAATTGGAATGTACAGAACAGAGTTTGAATGAAAACAAGGGAATTAGAATATACAGAACAGAGTTTGAATGAAAACAACGGAATTAGAATGTACAGAACAGACTTTGAATGAAAACAACAGAATTAGAATGTACAGAACAGAGTTTGAATGAAAACAATGGAATTAGAAAAAAAAATGAATTGAAATGTACAGAACAGAGTTTGAATGAAAACAACGGAATTAGAATGTACAGAACAGAGTTTGAATGAAAACAACGGATTTAGAATGTACAGAACAGACTTTGAATGAAAACAACGAAATTAGAATGAACAGAACTGAATTTGAATCAAAACAATGGAATTTGAATGAAAACAACAGAATTAGAATTAAAACAATGGACTATTAAAACAAACAACGGAATTAGAATGAAAACAACGGAATTAGAATGTACAGAACAGAGTTTGAATGAAAAAAAACGGAATTAGAATGTACAGAACAGAGTTTGAAACTAAACAACAGAATTTGAATGTACAGAACAGAGTTTGAATGAAAACAACGGAATTAGAATGTACAGAGGAGAGTTTGAATGAAAACAACTGATTAGAATATACAGAAAAGAGTTTGAATGAAAACAACGGAATTAGAATGTAGAGAACAGAATTTGAAAGAAAACAATGGAATTTGAATCAAAACAACAGAATTGAAATGTATAGAACAGAGTTTGAATCAAAACAATGGAATTTGAATGAAAACAACAGAATTAGAATGAAAACAATGGAATATTAAAACAAACAACAGAATTAGAATGAAAACAACGGAATTAGAATGTACAGAACAGAGTTTGAATGAAAAACGGAAGTAGAATGTACAAAACAGAGTTTGAATAAAAACAATGGAATTTGAATCAAAACAACAGAATAGAATTGTACAGAACAGAGTTTGAATGAAAAAAACGGAATTAGAATGTACAGAACAGAGTTTGAATGAAAACAACGGAATTAGAATAAAAAAAACAGAATTGAAATGTACAGAATAGAGTTTGAATGAAAACAACGGAATTAGAATGTACAGAACAGAGTTTGAATGAAAACAACGGAAATAGAATGTACAGAACAGAGTTTGAATGAACACAAACGGAATTAGAATGTACAGAATAGAGTTTGAATGAAAACAACGGAATTAGAATGTACAGAACAGAGTTTGAATGAAAACAACGGAATTAGAATGTACAGAACAGACTTTGAATGAAAACAACAGAATTAGAATATACAGAACAGAGTTTGAATGAAAAACGGAAGTAGAATGTACAGAACAGAGTTTGAAAGTAAACAACAGAATTTGAATGTACAGAACAGAGTTTGAATGAAAACAACGGAATTAGAATAAAAAAAACAGAATTGAAATGTACAGAACAGATTTTGAATGAAAACAATGGAATTAGAATGTACAGAACAGAGTTTGAATGAAAACAACGGAATTAGAATGTACAGAACAGAGTTTGAATGAAAACAACGGAATTAGAATAAAAAAAACAGATTTGAAATGTACAGAACAGAGTTTGAATGAAAACAACGGAATTAGAATGTACAGAATAGAGTTTGAATGAAAACAACGGAATTAGAATGTACAGAACAGAGTTTGAATGAACACAACGGAATTAGAATGTACAGAATAGAGTTTGAATGAAAACAACAGAATTAGAATATACAGAACAGAGTTTGAATGAAAAACGGAAGTAGAATGTACAAAACAGAGTTTGAATGAAAACAACGGAATTAGATTAAAAAAAACAGAATTGAAATGTACAGAACAGAGTTTGAATGAAAACAACGGAATTGGAATGTACAGAATAGAGTTTGAATGAAAACAACGGAATTAGAATGTACAGAACAGAGTTTGAATGAAAACAACGGAAATAGAATGTACAGAACAGAGTTTGAAAGTAAACAACAGAATTTGAATGTACAGAACAGAGTTTGAATGAAAACAACGGAATTAGAATAAAAAAAACAGAATTGAAATGTACAGAACAGATTTTGAATGAAAACAATGGAATTAGAATGTACAGAACAGAGTTTGAATGAAAACAACGGAATTAGAATGTACAGAGCAGAGTTTGAATGAAAACAACTGATTAGAATATACAGAAAAGAGTTTGAATGAAAACAACGGAATTAGAATGTAGAGAACAGAATTTGAAAGAAAACAATGGAATTTGAATCAAAACAACAGAATTGAAATGTATAGAACAGAGTTTGAATGAAAAAAACGGAATTTGAATGAAAACAATGAAATTAGAATGAACAGAACTGAATTTGAATCAAAACAATGGAATTTATATGAAAACAACAGAATTAGAATGAAAACAATGGAATATTAAAACAAACAACAGAATTAGAATGAAAACAACGGAATTAGAATGTACAGAACAGAGTTTGAATAAAAACAATGGAATTTGAATCAAAACAACAGAATAGAAATGTACAGAACAGAGTTTGAATGAAAAAAACGGAATTAGAATGTACAGAACAGAGTTTGAATGAAAACAACGGAATTAGAATAAAAAAAACAGAATTGAAATGTACAGAATAGAGTTTGAATGAAAACAGCGGAATTAGAATGTTACAGAACAGAGTTTGAATGAAAACAACGGAAATAGAATGTACAGAACAGAGTTTGAATGAACACAACGGAATTAGAATGTACAGAATAGAGTTTGAATGAAAACAACGGAATTAGAATGTACAGAACAGAGTTTGAATGAAAACAACGGAATTAGAATGTACAGAACAGACTTTGAATGAAAACAACAGAATTAGAATATACAGAACAGAGTTTGAATGAAAAACGGAAGTAGAATGTACAGAACAGAGTTTGAAAGTAAACAACAGAATTTGAATGTACAGAACAGAGTTTGAATGAAAACAACGGAATTAGAATAAAAAAAACAGAATTGAAATGTACAGAACAGATTTTGAATGAAAACAACGGAATTAGAATGTAGAGAACAGAGTTTGAATGAAAACAACGGAATTAGAATAAAAAAAACAGAATTGAAATGTACAGAACAGAGTTTGAATGAAAACAACGGAATTAGAATGTACAGAATAGAGTTTGAATGAAAACAACGGAATTAGAATGTACAGAACAGAGTTTGAATGAAAACAACGGAAATAGAATGTACAGAACAGAGTTTGAATGAACACAACGGAATTAGAATGTACAGAACAGACTTTGAATGAAAACAACAGAATTAGAATATACAGAACAGAGTTTGAATGAAAAACGGAAGTAGAATGTACAAAACAGAGTTTGAATAAAAACAATGGAATTTGAATCAAAACAACAGAATAGAAATGTACAGAACAGAGTTTGAATGAAAAAAACGGAATTAGAATGTACAGAACAGAGTTTGAATGAAAAAAACAGAATTAGAATGTACAGAACAGAGTTTGAATGAAAACAATGGAATTAGAATAAAACAAACTGAATTGAAATGTACAGAACAGAGTTTGAATGACAACAACGGAATTAGAATGTATTAATAGTCCATTGTTTTCATTCTAATTCTGTTGTTTTCATTCAAATACCACTGTTTTGATTCAAATTCAGTTCAATGGAAAAACAATGGAATTTGAATCAAAACAACAGAATTAGAATGAACAGAACTGAATTTGAATCAAAACAATGGAATTTGAATGAAAACAACGGAATTAGAATGTACAGAACAGAGTTTGAATGTAAACAACGGAATTAGAATGTACAGAACAGAGTTTGAATGTAAACAACGGAATTGGAATGTACAGAACAGAGTTTGAATGAAAACAAGGGAATTAGAATATACAGAACAGAGTTTGAATGAAAACAACGGAATTAGAATGTACAGAACAGACTTTGAATGAAAACAATGGAATTAGAAAAAAAAATGAATTGAAATGTACAGAACAGAGTTTGAATGAAAACAACGGAATTAGAATGTACAGAACAGAGTTTGAATGAAAACAACGGATTTAGAATGTACAGAACAGACTTTGAATGAAAACAACGAAATTAGATTAAAAAAAACAGAATTGAAATGTACAGAACAGACTTTGAATGAAAACAACGGAATTAGATTAAAAAAAACAGAATTGAAATGTACAGAACAGAGTTTGAATGAAAACAACGGAATTGGAATGTACAGAATAGAGTTTGAATGAAAACAACGGAATTAGAATGTACAGAACAGAGTTTGAATGAAAACAACGGAAATAGAATGTACAGAACAGAGTTTGAAAGTAAACAACAGAATTTGAATGTACAGAACAGAGTTTGAATGAAAACAACGGAATTAGAATAAAAAAAACAGAATTGAAATGTACAGAACAGATTTTGAATGAAAACAACGGAATTAGAATGTACAGAACAGAGTTTGAATGAAAACAACGGAATTAGAATGTACAGAGCAGAGTTTGAATGAAAACAACTGATTAGAATATACAGAAAAGAGTTTGAATGAAAACAACGGAATTAGAATGTAGAGAACAGAATTTGAATCAAAACAATGGAATTTGAATCAAAACAACAGAATTGAAATGTATAGAACAGAGTTTGAATGAAAAAAACGGAATTTGAATGAAAACAATGAAATTAGAATGAACAGAACTGAATTTGAATCAAAACAATGGAATTTATATGAAAACAACAGAATTAGAATGAAAACAATGGAATATTAAAACAAACAACAGAATTAGAATGAAAACAACGGAATTAGAATGTACAGAACAGAGTTTGAATGCAAAACGGAAGTAGAATGTACAAAACAGAGTTTGAATAAAAACAATGGAATTTGAATCAAAACAACAGAATAGAAATGTACAGAACAGAGTTTGAATGAAAAAAACGGAATTAGAATGTACAGAACAGAGTTTGAATGAAAACAACGGAATTAGAATAAAAAAAACAGAATTGAAATGTACAGAATAGAGTTTGAATGAAAACAACGGAATTAGAATGTACAGAACAGAGTTTGAATGAAAACAACGGAAATAGAATGTACAGAACAGACTTTGAATGAACACAACGGAATTAGAATGTACAGAATAGAGTTTGAATGAACACAAACGGAATTAGAATGTACAGAACAGAGTTTGAATGAAAACAACGGAATTAGAATGTACAGAACAGACTTTGAATGAAAACAACAGAATTAGAATATACAGAACAGAGTTTGAATGAAAAACGGAAGTAGAATGTACAGAACAGAGTTTGAAAGTAAACAACAGAATTTGAATGTACAGAACAGAGTTTGAATGAAAACAACGGAATTAGAATAAAAAAAACAGAATTGAAATGTACAGAACAGATTTTGAATGAAAACAACGGAATTAGAATGTACAGAACAGAGTTTGAATGAAAACAACGGAATTAGAATAAAAAAAACAGAATTGAAATGTACAGAACAGAGTTTGAATGAAAACAACGGAATTGGAATGTACAGAATAGAGTTTGAATGAAAACAACGGAATTAGAATGTACAGAACAGAGTTTGAATGAAAACAACGGAAATAGAATGTACAGAACAGAGTTTGAAAGTAAACAACAGAATTTGAATGTACAGAACAGAGTTTGAATAAAAACAATGGAATTTGAATCAAAACAACAGAATAGAAATGTACAGAACAGAGTTTGAATGAAAACAACGGAATTAGAATGTACATTCCGGAATTCCAAACATTCCCGAACCTTGGTGCATTCCGGGACTCTGAACATTCCGGAACCTTGAACATTCCGGAATTCCGAACATTCCGGAACCTTGGTGCATTCCGGAACCTTGGTGCATTCCGGAACTCTGAACATTCCGGAACCTTGGTGCATTCCGGAACTCTTAACATTCCGGAATTCCGAACATTCCGGAACCTTGGTGCATTCCGGAACCTTGGTGCATTCCGGAACTCTGAACATTCCGGAACCTTGGTGCATTCCGGAACTCTTAACATTCCGGACCCTTGGTGCATTCCGGAACTCTTAACATTCCGGAACCATGGTGCATTCCGGAACTCTGAACATTCCGGAACTCTGAACATTCCGGAATTCCGAACATTCCGGAACCTTGGTGCATTCCGGAACTCTGAACATTCCGGAATTCCGAACATTCCGGAACCTTGGTGCATTCCGGAACTCTGAACATTCCGGAACCTTGGTGCATTCCGGAACCTTGGTGCATTCCGGAACTCTGAACATTCCGGAACCTTGGTGCATTCCGGAATTCCGAACATTCCGGAACCTTGGTACATTCCGGAATTCCGAACATTCCGGAATTCCGAACATTCCGGAACCTTTGTGCATTCCGGAACCTTGGTGCATTCCGGAACTCTGAACATTCCGGAATTCCGAACATTCCGGAACCTTGGTGCATTCCGGAATTCCGAACATTCCGGAACCTTGGTGCATTCCGGAACTCTGAACATTCCGGAACTCTGAACATTCCGGAATTCCGAACATTCCGGAACCTTGGTGCATTCCGGAACTCTGAACATTCCGGAATTCCGAACATTCCGGAACTCTGAACATTCCGGAACTCTGAACATTCCGGAATTCCGAACATTCCGGAACTCTGAACATTCCGGAATTCCAAACATTCCGGAACCTTGGTGCATTCCGGAACTCTGAACATTCCGGAATTTCGAACATTCCGGAACCTTGGTGCATTCCGGAACTCTGAACATTCCGGAACTCTGAACATTCCGGAATTCCGAACATTCCGGAACCTTGGTGCATTCCGGAACTCTGAACATTCCGGAACCTTGGTGCATTCCGGAACTCTGAACATTCCGGAACCTTGGTGCATTCCGGAACTCTGAACATTCCGGAATTCCGAACATTCCGGAACCTTGGTGCATTCCGGAACTCTGAACATTCCGGAACTCTGAACATTCCGGAATTCCGAACATTCCGGAACCTTGGTACATTCCGGAACTCTGAACATTCCGGAACCTTGGTGCATTCCGGAACTCTGAACATTCCGGAATTCCGAACATTCCGGAACCTTGTTGCATTCCGGAACTCTGAACATTCCGGAATTCCGAACATTCCGGAACCTTGGTGCATTCCGGAACCTTGGTGCATTCCGGAACTCTGAACATTCCGGAACCTTGGTGCATTCCGGAACTCTGAACATTCCGGAATTCCAAACATTCCGGAACCTTGGTGCATTCCGGAACTCTGAACATTCCGGAACTCTGAACATTCCGGAACTCTGAACATTCCGGAATTCCGAACATTCCGGAACCTTGGTGCATTCCGGAACTCTGAACATTCCGGAACTCTGAACATTCCGGAATTCCGAACATTCCGGAACCTTGGTGCATTCCGGAACTCTGAACATTCCGGAATTCCGAACATTCCGGAACCTTTGTGCATTCCGGAACTCTGAACATTCCGGAACCTTGGTGCATTTCGGAACTCTGAACATTCCGGAATTCCGAACATTCCGGAACCTTGGTGCATTCCGGAACTCTGAACATTCCGGAATTCCGAACATTCCGGAACCTTTGTGCATTCCGGAACCTTGGTGCATTCCGGAACTCTGAACATTCCGGAATTTCGAACATTCCAGAACCTTGGTGCATTCCGGAACTCTGAACATTCCGGAATTCCGAACATTCCGGAACCTTGGTGCATTCCGGAACTCTGAACATTCCGGAACCTTGATGCATTCCGGAACTCTGAACATTCCGGAATTCCGAACATTCCGGAACCTTGGTGCATTCCGGAACTCTGAACATTCCGGAATTCCGAACATTCCAGAACCTTGGTGCATTCCGGAACTCTGAACATTCCGGAATTCCGAACATTCCGGAACCTTGGTGCATTCCGGAACTCTGAACATTCCGGAACCTTGGTGCATTCCGGAATTCCGAACATTCCGGAACCTTGGTGCATTCCGGAACTATGAACATTCCGGAATTCCGAACATTCCGGAACCTTGGTGCATTCCGGAACTCTGAACATTCCGGAATTCCGAACATTCCCGAACCTTGGTGCATTCCGGAACTCTGAACATTCCGGAACCTTGGTACATTTCGGAATTCCGAACATTCTGGAACCTTGGTGCATTCCAGAACTCTGAACATTCCGGAACTCTGAACATTCCGGAATTCCGAACATTCCGGAAACTTGTTGCATTCCGGAACTCTGAACATTCCGGAATTCCGAACATTCCGGAACCTTGGTGCATTCCGGAACCTTGGTGAATTCCGGAACTCTGAACATTCCGGAACCTTGGTGCATTCCGGAACTCTTAACATTCCGGAACCTTGGTGCATTCCGGAACTCTTAACATTCCGGAACCTTGGTGCATTCCGGAACTCTTAACATTCCGGAACCTTGGTGCATTCCGGAACTCTGAATATTCCGGAACTCTGAACATTCCGGAATTCCGAACATTCCGGAACCTTGGTGCATTCCGGAACCTTGGTGCATTCCGGAACTCTGAACATTCCGGAATTCCGAACATTCCGGAACCTTGGTGCATTCCGGAACCTTGGTGCATTCCGGAATTCTGAACATTCCGGAACCTTGGTGCATTCCGGAATTCCGAACATTCCGGAACCTTGGTACATTCCGGAATTCCGAACATTCCGGAATTCCGAACATTCCGGAACCTTTGTCCATTCCGGAACCTTGGTGCATTCCGGAACTCTGAACATTCCGGAATTCCGAACATTCCGGAATTCCGAACATTCCGGAACCTTTGTGCATTCCGGAACCTTGGTGCATTCCGGAACTCTGAACATTCCGGAATTCCGAACATTCCGGAACCTTGGTGCATTCCGGAACTCTGAACATTCCGGAATTCCGAACATTCCGGAACCTTGGTGCATTCCGGAATTCCGAACATTCCGGAACCTTGGTGCATTCCGGAACTCTGAACATTCCGGAATTCCGAACATTCCGGAACCTTTGTGCATTCCGGAACCTTGGTGCATTCCGGAACTCTGAACCTTGGTGCATTCCGGAACTCTGAACATTCCGGAACTCTGAACATTCCGGAACTCTGAACATTCCGGAATTCCGAACATTCCGGAACCTTGGTGCATTCCGGAATTCCGAACATTCCGGAACCTTGGTACATTCCGGAATTCCGAACATTCCGGAATTCCGAACATTCCGGAACTTTTGTGCATTCCGGAACCTTGGTGCATTCCGGAACTCTGAACATTCCGGAATTCCGAACATTCCGGAACCTTGGTGCATTCCGGAACTCTGAACATTCCGGAATTCCGAACATTCCGGAACCTTGGTGCATTCCGGAACTCTGAACATTCCGGAACTCTGAACATTCTGGAATTCTGAACATTCCGGAACCTTGGTGCATTCCGGAACTCTGAACATTCCGGAACTCTGAACATTCCGGAATTCCGAACATTCCGGAACCTTGGTGCATTCCGGAACTCTGAACATTCCGAAACCTTGGTACATTCCGGAATTCCGAACATTCTGGAACCTTGGTGCATTCCAGAACTCTGAACATTCCGGAACTCCGAACATTCCGGAATTCCGAACATTCCGGAAACTTGTTGCATTCCGGAACTCTGAACATTCCGGAATTCCGAACATTCCGGAACCTTGGTGCATTCCGGAACCTTGGTGAATTCCGGAACTCTGAACATTCCGGAACCTTGGTGCATTCCGGAACTCTGAACATTCCGGAACCTTGGTGCATTCCGGAACTCTGAACATTCTGGAATTCCGAACATTCTGGAACCTTGGTGCATTCCAGAACTCTGAACATTCCGGAACTCTGAACATTCCGGAATTCCGAACATTCCGGAAACTTGTTGCATTCCGGAACTCTGAACATTCCGGAATTCCGAACATTCCGGAACCTTGGTGCATTCCGGAACCTTGGTGAATTCCGGAACTCTGAACATTCCGGAACCTTGGTGCATTCCGGAACTCTTAACATTCCGGAACCTTGGTGCATTCCGGAACTCTTAACATTCCGGAACCTTGGTGCATTCCTGAACTCTGAATATTCCGGAACTCTGAACATTCCGGAATTCCGAACATTCCGGAACCTTGGTGCATTCCGGAACTCTGAACATTCCGGAATTCCGAACATTCCGGAACCTTGGTGCATTCCGGAACTCTGAACATTCCGGAACTCTGAACATTCCGGAATTCCGAACATTCCCGAACCTTGGTGCATTCCGGAACTCTGAACATTCCGGAATTCCGAACATTCCGGAACCTTGGTGCATTCCGGAACTCTGAACATTCCGGAACTCTGAACATTCCGGAATTCCGAACATTCCGGAACCTTGGTGCATTCCGGAACTCTGAACATTCCAGAACCTTGGTTCATTCCGGAATTCCGAACATTCCGGAATTCCGAACATTCCGGAACCTTGGTACATTCCGGAATTCCGAACATTCCGGAATTCCGAACATTCCGGAACCTTTGTGCATTCCGGAACCTTGGTGCATTCCGGAACTCTGAACATTCCGGAATTCCGAACATTCCGGAACCTTGGTGCATTCCGGAACTCTGAACACTCCGGAACCTTGATGCATTCCGGAACTCCTAACATTCCGGAACCTTGGTGCATTCCGGAACTCTGAACATTCCGGAACTCTGAACATTCCGGAATTCCGAACATTCCGGAACCTTGGTACATTCCGGAATTCCGAACATTCCGGAATTCCGAACATTCCGGAACCTTTGTGCATTCCGGAACCTTGGTGCATTCCGGAATTCCGAACATTCCGGAACCTTGGTGCATTCCGGAACTCTGAACATTCCGGAACCTTGGTGCATTCCGGAACTCTTAACATTCCGGAACCTTGGTGCATTCCGGAACTCTTAACATTCCGGAACCTTGGTGCATTCCGGAACTCTGAATATTCCGGAACTCTGAACATTCCGGAACTCTGAACATTCCGGAACCTTGGTGCATTCTGGAACTCTGAACATTCCGGAATTCCGAACATTCCGGAACCTTGGTGCATTCCGGAACCTTGGTGCATTCCGGAATTCTGAACATTCCGGAACCTTGGTGCATTCCGGAATTCCGAACATTCCGGAACCTTGGTACATTCCGGAATTCCGAACATTCCGGAATTCCGAACATTCCGGAACCTTTGTCCATTCCGGAACCTTGGTGCATTCCGGAACTCTGAACATTCCGGAATTCCGAACATTCCGGAATTCCGAACATTCCGGAACCTTTGTGCATTCCGGAACCTTGGTGCATTCCGGAACTCTGAACATTCCGGAATTCCGAACATTCCGGAACCTTGGTGCATTCCGGAACTCTGAACAATCCGGAATTCCGAACATTCCGGAACCTTGGTGCATTCCGGAATTCCGAACATTCCGGAACCTTGGTGCATTCCGGAACTCTGAACATTCCGGAATTCCGAACATTCCGGAACCTTGGTGCATTCCGGAACTATGAACATTCCGGAACCTTGGTGCATTCCGGAACTCTGAACATTCCGGAACCTTGGTGCATCCCGGAACTCTGAACATTCCGGAATTCCGAACATTCCGGAAAATGGTGCATTCCGGAACTCTGAACATTCCGGAACTCTGAACATTCCGGAACTCTGAACATTCCGGAACTCTGAACATTCCGGAATTCCGAACATTCCGGAACCTTGGTGCATTCCGGAATTCCGAACATTCCGGAACCTTGGTGCATTCCGGAACTCTGAACATTCCGGAACCTTGGTGCATTCCGGAACCTTGGTGCATTCCGGAATTCTGAACATTCCGGAACCTTGGTACATTCCGGAATTCCGAACATTCCGGAATTCCGAACATTCCGGAAACTTTGTGCATTCCGGAATTCCGAACATTCCGGAACCTTGGTGCATTCCGGAACTCTGAACATTCCGGAATTCCGAACATTCCGGAACCTTGGTGCATTCCGGAACTCTGAACATTCCGGAACTCTGAACATTCCGGAATTCCGAACATTCCGGAACCTTGGTGCATTCCGGAACTCTGAACATTCCGAAACCTTGGTACATTCCGGAATTCCGAACATTCTGGAACCTTGGTGCATTCCGGAACTCTGAACATTCCGGAACTCTGAACATTCCGGAATTCCGAACATTCCGGAACCTTGGTACATTCCGGAACTCTGAACATTCCGGAACCTTGGTGCATTCCGGAACTCTGAACATTCCGGAATTCCGAACATTCCGGAACCTTGTTGCATTCCGGAACTCTGAACATTCCGGAATTCCGAACATTCCGGAACCTTGGTGCATTCCGGAACCTTGGTGCATTCCGGAACTCTGAACATTCCGGAACCTTGGTGCATTCCGGAACCTTGGTGCATTCCGGAACTCTGAACATTCCGGAACCTTGGTGCATTCCGGAACTCTGAACATTCCGGAATTCCAAACATTCCGGAACCTTGGTGCATTCCGGAACTCTGAACATTCCGGAACTCTGAACATTCCGGAACTCTGAACATTCCGGAATTCCGAACATTCCGGAACCTTGGTGCATTCCGGAACTCTGAACATTCCGGAACTCTGAACATTCCGGAATTCCGAACATTCCGGAACTCTGAACATTCCGGAACTCTGAACATTCCGGAATTCCGAACATTCCGGAACTCTGAACATTCCGGAATTCCAAACATTCCGGAACCTTGGTGCATTCCGGAACTCTGAACATTCCGGAATTTCGAACATTCCGGAACCTTGGTGCATTCCGGAACTCTGAACATTCCGGAATTTCGAACATTCCGGAACCTTGGTGCATTCCGGAACTCTGAACATTCCGGAACTCTGAACATTCCGGAATTCCGAACATTCCGGAACCTTGGTGCATTCCGGAACTCTGAACATTCCGGAACCTTGGTGCATTCCGGAACTCTGAACATTCCGGAACCTTGGTGCATTCCGGAACTCTGAACATTCCGGAATTCCGAACATTCCGGAACCTTGGTGCATTCCGGAACTCTGAACATTCCGGAACTCTGAACATTCCGGAATTCCGAACATTCCGGAACCTTGGTACATTCCGGAACTCTGAACATTCCGGAACCTTGGTGCATTCCGGAACTCTGAACATTCCGGAATTCCGAACATTCCGGAACCTTGGTGCATTCCGGAACTCTGAACACTCCGGAACCTTGATGCATTCCGGAACTCCTAACATTCCGGAACCTTGGTGCATTCCGGAACTCTGAACATTCCGGAACTCTGAACATTCCGGAATTCCGAACATTCCGGAACCTTGGTACATTCCGGAATTCCGAACATTCCGGAATTCCGAACATTCCGGAACCTTTGTGCATTCCGGAACCTTGGTGCATTCCGGAATTCCGAACATTCCGGAACCTTGGTGCATTCCGGAACTCTGAACATTCCGGAACCTTGGTGCATTCCGGAACTCTTAACATTCCGGAACCTTGGTGCATTCCGGAACTCTTAACATTCCGGAACCTTGGTGCATTCCGGAACTCTGAATATTCCGGAACTCTGAACATTCCGGAACTCTGAACATTCCGGAACCTTGGTGCATTCCGGAACTCTGAACATTCCGGAATTCCGAACATTCCGGAACCTTGGTGCATTCCGGAACCTTGGTGCATTCCGGAATTCTGAACATTCCGGAACCTTGGTGCATTCCGGAATTCCGAACATTCCGGAACCTTGGTACATTCCGGAATTCCGAACATTCCGGAATTCCGAACATTCCGGAACCTTTGTCCATTCCGGAACCTTGGTGCATTCCGGAACTCTGAACATTCCGGAATTCCGAACATTCCGGAATTCCGAACATTCCGGAACCTTTGTGCATTCCGGAACCTTGGTGCATTCCGGAACTCTGAACATTCCGGAATTCCGAACATTCCGGAACCTTGGTGCATTCCGGAACTCTGAACATTCCGGAATTCCGAACATTCCGGAACCTTGGTGCATTCCGGAATTCCGAACATTCCGGAACCTTGGTGCATTCCGGAACTCTGAACATTCCGGAATTCCGAACATTCCGGAACCTTGGTGCATTCCGGAACTCTGAACATTCCGGAACCTTGGTGCATTCCGGAACTCTGAACATTCCGGAACCTTGGTGCATCCCGGAACTCTGAACATTCCGGAATTCCGAACATTCCGGAAAATGGTGCATTCCGGAACTCTGAACATTCCGGAACTCTGAACATTCCGGAACTCTGAACATTCCGGAACTCTGAACATTCCGGAATTCCGAACATTCCGGAACCTTGGTGCATTCCGGAATTCCGAACATTCCGGAACCTTGGTGCATTCCGGAACTCTGAACATTCCGGAACCTTGGTGCATTCCGGAACCTTGGTGCATTCCGGAATTCTGAACATTCCGGAACCTTGGTACATTCCGGAATTCCGAACATTCCGGAATTCCGAACATTCCGGAAACTTTGTGCATTCCGGAATTCCGAACATTCCGGAACCTTGGTGCATTCCGGAACTCTGAACATTCCGGAATTCCGAACATTCCGGAACCTTGGTGCATTCCGGAACTCTGAACATTCCGGAACTCTGAACATTCCGGAATTCCGAACATTCCGGAACCTTGGTGCATTCCGGAACTCTGAACATTCCGAAACCTTGGTACATTCCGGAATTCCGAACATTCTGGAACCTTGGTGCATTCCGGAACTCTGAACATTCCGGAACTCTGAACATTCCGGAATTCCGAACATTCCGGAACCTTGGTACATTCCGGAACTCTGAACATTCCGGAACCTTGGTGCATTCCGGAACTCTGAACATTCCGGAATTCCGAACATTCCGGAACCTTGTTGCATTCCGGAACTCTGAACATTCCGGAATTCCGAACATTCCGGAACCTTGGTGCATTCCGGAACCTTGGTGCATTCCGGAACTCTGAACATTCCGGAACCTTGGTGCATTCCGGAACCTTGGTGCATTCCGGAACTCTGAACATTCCGGAACCTTGGTGCATTCCGGAACTCTGAACATTCCGGAATTCCAAACATTCCGGAACCTTGGTGCATTCCGGAACTCTGAACATTCCGGAACTCTGAACATTCCGGAACTCTGAACATTCCGGAATTCCGAACATTCCGGAACCTTGGTGCATTCCGGAACTCTGAACATTCCGGAACTCTGAACATTCCGGAATTCCGAACATTCCGGAACTCTGAACATTCCGGAACTCTGAACATTCCGGAATTCCGAACATTCCGGAACTCTGAACATTCCGGAATTCCAAACATTCCGGAACCTTGGTGCATTCCGGAACTCTGAACATTCCGGAATTTCGAACATTCCGGAACCTTGGTGCATTCCGGAACTCTGAACATTCCGGAACTCTGAACATTCCGGAATTCCGAACATTCCGGAACCTTGGTGCATTCCGGAACTCTGAACATTCCGGAACCTTGGTGCATTCCGGAACTCTGAACATTCCGGAACCTTGGTGCATTCCGGAACTCTGAACATTCCGGAATTCCGAACATTCCGGAACCTTGGTGCATTCCGGAACTCTGAACATTCCGGAGCTCTGAACATTCCGGAATTCCGAACATTCCGGAACCTTGGTACATTCCGGAACTCTGAACATTCCGGAACCTTGGTGCATTCCGGAACTCTGAACATTCCGGAATTCCGAACATTCCGGAACCTTGTTGCATTCCGGAACTCTGAACATTCCGGAATTCCGAACATTCCGGAACCTTGGTGCATTCCGGAACCTTGGTGCATTCCGGAACTCTGAACATTCCGGAACCTTGGTGCATTCCGGAACCTTGGTGCATTCCGGAACTCTGAACATTCCGGAACCTTGGTGCATTCCGGAACTCTGAACATTCCGGAATTCCAAACATTCCGGAACCTTGGTGCATTCCGGAACTCTGAACATTCCGGAACTCTGAACATTCCGGAACTCTGAACATTCCGGAATTCCGAACATTCCGGAACCTTGGTGCATTCCGGAACTCTGAACATTCCGGAACTCTGAACATTCCGGAATTCCGAACATTCCGGAACCTTGGTGCATTCCGGAACTCTGAACATTCCGGAATTCCGAACATTCCGGAACCTTTGTGCATTCCGGAACTCTGAACATTCCGGAACCTTGGTGCATTTCGGAACTCTGAACATTCCGGAATTCCGAACATTCCGGAACCTTGGTGCATTCCGGAACTCTGAACATTCCGGAATTCCGAACATTCCGGAACCTTTGTGCATTCCGGAACCTTGGTGCATTCCGGAACTCTGAACATTCCGGAATTTCGAACATTCCAGAACCTTGGTGCATT
The DNA here is from genome assembly GCF_057382185.1 of Mchenga conophoros. Lineage (NCBI taxonomy): Eukaryota > Metazoa > Chordata > Actinopteri > Cichliformes > Cichlidae > Mchenga > Mchenga conophoros. The sequence continues at coordinate 596,377 of NC_140539.1, read as the reverse complement.
CCGGAACTCTGAACATTCCGGAATTCCGAACATTCCGGAACCTTGGTGCATTCCGGAACTCTGAACATTCCGGAACCTTGATGCATTCCGGAACTCTGAACATTCCGGAATTCCGAACATTCCGGAACCTTGGTGCATTCCGGAACTCTGAACATTCCGGAATTCCGAACATTCCGGAACCTTGGTGCATTCCGGAACTCTGAACATTCCGGAACCTTGGTGCATTCCGGAACCTTGGTGCATTCCGGAATTCCGAACATTCCGGAACCTTGGTGCATTCCGGAACTATGAACATTCCGGAATTCCGAACATTCCGGAACCTTGGTGCATTCCGGAACTCTGAACATTCCGGAATTCCGAACATTCCCGAACCTTGGTGCATTCCGGAACTCTGAACATTCCGGAACCTTGGTACATTCCGGAATTCCGAACATTCTGGAACCTTGGTGCATTCCAGAACTCTGAACATTCCGGAACTCTGAACATTCCGGAATTCCGAACATTCCGGAAACTTGTTGCATTCCGGAACTCTGAACATTCCGGAATTCCGAACATTCCGGAACCTTGGTGCATTCCGGAACCTTGGTGAATTCCGGAACTCTGAACATTCCGGAACCTTGGTGCATTCCGGAACTCTTAACATTCCGGAACCTTGGTGCATTCCGGAACTCTTAACATTCCGGAACCTTGGTGCATTCCGGAACTCTGAATATTCCGGAACTCTGAACATTCCGGAATTCCGAACATTCCGGAACCTTGGTGCATTCCGGAACCTTGGTGCATTCCGGAACTCTGAACATTCATGAATTCCGAACATTCCGGAACCTTGGTGCATTCCGGAACCTTGGTGCATTCCGGAATTCTGAACATTCCGGAACCTTGGTGCATTCCGGAATTCCAAACATTCCGGAACCTTGGTACATTCCGGAATTCCGAACATTCCGGAATTCCGAACATTCCGGAACCTTTGTCCATTCCGGAACCTTGGTGCATTCCGGAACTCTGAACATTCCGGAATTCCAAACATTCCGGAATTCCGAACATTCCGGAACCTTTCTGCATTCCGGAACCTTGGTGCATTCCGGAACTCTGAACATTCCGGAATTCCGAACATTCCGGAACCTTGGTGCATTCCGGAACTCTGAACATTCCGGAATTCCGAACATTCCGGAACCTTGGTGCATTCCGGAATTCCGAACATTCCGGAACCTTGGTGCATTCCGGAACTCTGAACATTCCGGAATTCCGAACATTCCGGAATTCCGAACATTCCGGAACCTTTGTGCATTCCGGAACCTTGGTGCATTCCGGAACTCTGAACCTTGGTGCATTCCGGAACTCTGAACATTCCGGAACTCTGAACATTCCGGAACTCTGAACATTCCGGAATTCCGAACATTCCGGAACCTTGGTGCATTCCGGAATTCCGAACATTCCGGAACCTTGGTACATTCCGGAATTCCGAACATTCCGGAATTCCGAACATTCCGGAACTTTTGTGCATTCCGGAACCTTGGTGCATTTCGGAACTCTGAACATTCCGGAATTCCGAACATTCCGGAACCTTGGTGCATTCCGGAACTCTGAACATTCCGGAATTCCGAACATTCCGGAACCTTGGTGCATTCCGGAACTCTGAACATTCCGGAACTCTGAACATTCTGGAATTCTGAACATTCCGGAACCTTGGTGCATTCCGGAACTCTGAACATTCCGGAACTCTGAACATTCCGGAATTCCGAACATTCCGGAACCTTGGTGCATTCCGGAACTCTGAACATTCCGAAACCTTGGTACATTCCGGAATTCCGAACATTCTGGAACCTTGGTGCATTCCAGAACTCTGAACATTCCGGAACTCCGAACATTCCGGAATTCCGAACATTCCGGAAACTTGTTGCATTCCGGAACTCTGAACATTCCGGAATTCCGAACATTCCGGAACCTTGGTGCATTCCGGAACCTTGGTGAATTCCGGAACTCTGAACATTCCGGAACCTTGGTGCATTCCGGAACTCTGAACATTCCGGAACCTTGGTGCATTCCGGAACTCTGAACATTCTGGAATTCCGAACATTCCGGAACCTTGGTGCATTCCGGAACTCTGAACATTCCGGAACCTTGGTACATTCCGGAATTCCGAACATTCTGGAACCTTGGTGCATTCCAGAACTCTGAACATTCCGGAACTCTGAACATTCCGGAATTCCGAACATTCCGGAAACTTGTTGCATTCCGGAACTCTGAACATTCCGGAATTCCGAACATTCCGGAACCTTGGTGCATTCCGGAACCTTGGTGAATTCCGGAACTCTGAACATTCCGGAACCTTGGTGCATTCCGGAACTCTTAACATTCCGGAACCTTGGTGCATTCCGGAACTCTTAACATTCCGGAACCTTGGTGCATTCCGGAACTCTTAACATTCCGGAACCTTGGTGCATTCCTGAACTCTGAATATTCCGGAACTCTGAACATTCCGGAATTCCGAACATTCCGGAACCTTGGTGCATTCCGGAACTCTGAACATTCCGGAATTCCGAACATTCCGGAACCTTGGTGCATTCCGGAACTCTGAACATTCCGGAACTCTGAACATTCCGGAATTCCGAACATTCCCGAACCTTGGTGCATTCCGGAACTCTGAACATTCCGGAATTCCGAACATTCCGGAACCTTGGTGCATTCCGGAACTCTGAACATTCCGGAACTCTGAACATTCCGGAATTCCGAACATTCCGGAACCTTGGTGCATTCCGGAACTCTGAACATTCCAGAACCTTGGTTCATTCCGGAATTCCGAACATTCCGGAATTCCGAACATTCCGGAACCTTGGTACATTCCGGAATTCCGAACATTCCGGAATTCCGAACATTCCGGAACCTTTGTGCATTCCGGAACCTTGGTGCATTCCGGAACTCTGAACATTCCGGAATTCCGAACATTCCGGAACCTTGGTGCATTCCGGAACTCTGAACACTCCGGAACCTTGATGCATTCCGGAACTCCTAACATTCCGGAACCTTGGTGCATTCCGGAACTCTGAACATTCCGGAACTCTGAACATTCCGGAATTCCGAACATTCCGGAACCTTGGTACATTCCGGAATTCCGAACATTCCGGAATTCCGAACATTCCGGAATCTTTGTGCATTCCGGAACCTTGGTGCATTCCGGAATTCCGAACATTCCGGAACCTTGGTGCATTCCGGAACTCTGAACATTCCGGAACCTTGGTGCATTCCGGAACTCTTAACATTCCGGAACCTTGGTGCATTCCGGAACTCTTAACATTCCGGAACCTTGGTGCATTCCGGAACTCTGAATATTCCGGAACTCTGAACATTCCGGAATTCCGAACATTCCGGAACCTTGGTGCATTCCGGAACTCTGAACATTCCGGAATTCCGAACATTCCGGAACCTTGGTGCATTCCGGAACCTTGGTGCATTCCGGAATTCTGAACATTCCGGAACCTTGGTGCATTCCGGAATTCCGAACATTCCGGAACCTTGGTACATTCCGGAATTCCGAACATTCCGGAATTCCGAACATTCCGGAACCTTTGTCCATTCCGGAACCTTGGTGCATTCCGGAACTCTGAACATTCCGGAATTCCGAACATTCCGGAATTCCGAACATTCCGGAACCTTTGTGCATTCCGGAACCTTGGTGCATTCCGGAACTCTGAACATTCCGGAATTCCGAACATTCCGGAACCTTGGTGCATTCCGGAACTCTGAACATTCCGGAATTCCGAACATTCCGGAACCTTGGTGCATTCCGGAATTCCGAACATTCCGGAACCTTGGTGCATTCCGGAACTCTGAACATTCCGGAATTCCGAACATTCCGGAACCTTGGTGCATTCCGGAACTCTGAACATTCCGGAACCTTGGTGCATTCCGGAACTCTGAACATTCCGGAACCTTGGTGCATCCCGGAACTCTGAACATTCCGGAATTCCGAACATTCCGGAAAATGGTGCATTCCGGAACTCTGAACATTCCGGAACTCTGAACATTCCGGAACTCTGAACATTCCGGAACCTTGGTGCATTCCGGAACTCTGAACATTCCGGAACCTTTGTGCATTCCGGAATTCCGAACATTCCGGAACCTTGGTACATTCCGGAATTCCGAACATTCCGGAATTCCGAACATTCCGGAACCTTTGTGCATTCCGGAACCTTGGTTCATTCCGGAACTCTGAACCTTGGTGCATTCCGGAACTCTGAACATTCCGGAACTCTGAACATTCCGGAACTCTGAACATTCCGGAATTCCGAACATTCCGGAACCTTGGTGCATTCCGGAATTCCGAACATTCCGGAACCTTGGTGCATTCCGGAACTCTGAACATTCCGGAACCTTAGTGCATTCCGGAACCTTGGTGCATTCCGGAATTCTGAACATTCCGGAACCTTGGTGCATTCCGGAATTCCGAACATTCCGGAACCTTGGTACATTCCGGAATTCCGAACATTCCGGAATTCCGAACATTCCGGAAACTTTGTGCATTCCGGAATTCCGAACATTCCGGAACCTTGGTGCATTCCGGAACTCTGAACATTCCGGAATTCCGAACATTCCGGAACCTTGGTGCATTCCGGAACTCTGAACATTCCGGAACTCTGAACATTCTGGAATTCCGAACATTCCGGAACCTTGGTGCATTCCGGAACTCTGAACATTCCGGAACTCTGAACATTCCGGAATTCCGAACATTCCGGAACCTTGGTGCATTCCGGAACTCTGAACATTCCGGAATTCCGAACATTCCGGAACCTTGGTGCATTCCGGAATTCCGAACATTCCGGAACCTTGGTGCATTCCGGAACTCTGAACATTCCGGAATTCCGAACATTCCGGAACCTTGGTGCATTCCGGAACTCTGAACATTCCGGAACCTTGGTGCATTCCGGAACTCTGAACATTCCGGAACCTTGGTGCATCCCGGAACTCTGAACATTCCGGAATTCCGAACATTCCGGAAAATGGTGCATTCCGGAACTCTGAACATTCCGGAACTCTGAACATTCCGGAACTCTGAACATTCCGGAACCTTGGTGCATTCCGGAACTCTGAACATTCCGGAACCTTTGTGCATTCCGGAATTCCGAACATTCCGGAACCTTGGTACATTCCGGAATTCCGAACATTCCGGAATTCCGAACATTCCGGAACCTTTGTGCATTCCGGAACCTTGGTTCATTCCGGAACTCTGAACCTTGGTGCATTCCGGAACTCTGAACATTCCGGAACTCTGAACATTCCGGAACTCTGAACATTCCGGAATTCCGAACATTCCGGAACCTTGGTGCATTCCGGAATTCCGAACATTCCGGAACCTTGGTGCATTCCGGAACTCTGAACATTCCGGAACCTTGGTGCATTCCGGAACCTTGGTGCATTCCGGAATTCTGAACATTCCGGAACCTTGGTGCATTCCGGAATTCCGAACATTCCGGAACCTTGGTACATTCCGGAATTCCGAACATTCCGGAATTCCGAACATTCCGGAAACTTTGTGCATTCCGGAATTCCGAACATTCCGGAACCTTGGTGCATTCCGGAACTCTGAACATTCCGGAATTCCGAACATTCCGGAACCTTGGTGCATTCCGGAACTCTGAACATTCCGGAACTCTGAACATTCTGGAATTCCGAACATTCCGGAACCTTGGTGCATTCCGGAACTCTGAACATTCCGGAACTCTGAACATTCCGGAATTCCGAACATTCCGGAACCTTGGTGCATTCCGGAACTCTGAACATTCCGAAACCTTGGTACATTCCGGAATTCCGAACATTCTGGAACCTTGGTGCATTCCAGAACTCTGAACATTCCGGAACTCCGAACATTCCGGAATTCCGAACATTCCGGAAACTTGTTGCATTCCGGAACTCTGAACATTCCGGAATTCCGAACATTCCGGAACCTTGGTGCATTCCGGAACCTTGGTGAATTCCGGAACTCTGAACATTCCGGAACCTTGGTGCATTCCGGAACTCTTAATATTCCGGAACCTTGGTGCATTCCGGAACTCTTAACATTCCGGAACCTTGGTGCATTCCGGAACTATGAACATTCCGGAACCTTGGTGCATTCCGGAACTCTGAATATTCCGGAACTCTGAACATTCCGGAATTCCGAACATTCCGGAACCTTGGTGCATTCCGGAACCTTGGTGCATTCCGGAATTCTGAACATTCCGGAACCTTGGTGCATTCCGGAACTCTGAACATTCCGGAACCTTGGTGCATTCCGGAACTCTTAACATTCCGGAACCTTGGTGCATTCCGGAACTCTTAACATTCCGGAACCTTGGTGCATTCCGGAACTCTGAATATTCCGGAACTCTGAACATTCCGGAATTCCGAACATTCCGGAACCTTGGTGCATTCCGGAACCTTGGTGCATTCCGGAACTCTGAACATTCCGGGATTCCGAACATTCCGGAACCTTGGTGCATTCCGGAATTCCGAACATTCCGGAACCTTGGTGCATTCCGGAACTCTGAACATTCCGGAATTCCGAACATTCCGGAACCTTGGTGCATTCCGGAACTCTGAACATTCCGGAACCTTGGTGCATTCCGGAACTCTGAACATTCCGGAACCTTGGTGCATCCCGGAACTCTGAACATTCCGGAATTCCGAACATTCCGGAAAATGGTGCATTCCGGAACTCTGAACATTCCGGAACTCTGAACATTCCGGAACTCTGAACATTCCGGAACCTTGGTGCATTCCGGAACTCTGAACATTCCGGAACCTTTGTGCATTCCGGAATTCCGAACATTCCGGAACCTTGGTACATTCCGGAATTCCGAACATTCCGGAATTCCGAACATTCCGGAACCTTTGTGCATTCCGGAACCTTGGTTCATTCCGGAACTCTGAACCTTGGTGCATTCCGGAACTCTGAACATTCCGGAACTCTGAACATTCCGGAACTCTGAACATTCCGGAATTCCGAACATTCCGGAACCTTGGTGCATTCCGGAATTCCGAACATTCCGGAACCTTGGTGCATTCCGGAACTCCGAACATTCCGGAACCTTGGTGCATTCCGGAACCTTGGTGCATTCTGGAATTCTGAACATTCCGGAACCTTGGTGCATTCCGGAATTCCGAACATTCCGGAACCTTGGTACATTCCGGAATTCCGAACATTCCGGAATTCCGAACATTCCGGAACCTTGGTGCATTCCGGAATTCCGAACATTCCGGAACCTTGGTACATTCCGGAATTCCGAACATTCCGGAATTCCGAACATTCCGGAAACTTTGTGCATTCCGGAATTCCGAACATTCCGGAATTCCGAACATTCCGGAATTCCGAACATTCCGGAACTTTTGTGCATTCCGGAACTCTGAACATTCTGGAATTCCGAACATTCCGGAACCTTGGTGCATTCCGGAACTCTGAACATTCCGGAATTCCGAACATTCCGGAACCTTGGTGCATTCCGGAACTCTGAACATTCCGGAACCTTGGTACATTCCGGAATTCCGAACATTCCGGAATTCCGAACATTCCGGAATTCCGAACATTCCGGAATTCCGAACATTCCGGAACCTTGGTGCATTCCGGAACCTTGGTGCATTCTGGAATTCTGAACATTCCGGAACCTTGGTGCATTCCGGAATTCCGAACATTCCGGAACCTTGGTACATTCCGGAATTCCGAACATTCCGGAATTCCGAACATTCCGGAACCTTGGTGCATTCCGGAATTCCGAACATTCCGGAACCTTGGTACATTCCGGAATTCCGAACATTCCGGAATTCCGAACATTCCGGAAACTTTGTGCATTCCGGAATTCCGAACATTCCGGAATTCCGAACATTCCGGAATTCCGAACATTCCGGAACTCTGAACATTCCGGAACTCTGAACATTCTGGAATTCCGAACATTCCGGAACCTTGGTGCATTCCGGAACTCTGAACATTCCGGAATTCCGAACATTCCGGAACCTTGGTGCATTCCGGAACTCTGAACATTCCGGAACCTTGGTACATTCCGGAATTCCGAACATTCCGGAACCTTGGTGCATTCCGGAACTCTGAACATTCCGGAATTCCGAACATTCCGGAACCTTGGTGCATTCCGGAACTCTGAACATTCCGGAACCTTGGTGCATTCCGGAACCTTGGTGCATTCCGGAATTCCGAACATTCCGGAACTTTTGTGCATTCCGGAACCTTGGTGCATTCCGGAACTCTGAACATTCCGGAATTCCGAACATTCCGGAACCTTGGTGCATTCCGGAACTCTGAACATTCCGGAATTCCGAACATTCCGGAACCTTGGTGCATTCCGGAACTCTGAACATTCCGGAACTCTGAACATTCTGGAATTCTGAACATTCCGGAACCTTGGTGCATTCCGGAACTCTGAACATTCCGGAACTCTGAACATTCCGGAATTCCGAACATTCCGGAACCTTGGTGCATTCCGGAACTCTGAACATTCCGAAACCTTGGTACATTCCGGAATTCCGAACATTCTGGAACCTTGGTGCATTCCAGAACTCTGAACATTCCGGAACTCCGAACATTCCGGAATTCCGAACATTCCGGAAACTTGTTGCATTCCGGAACTCTGAACATTCCGGAATTCCGAACATTCCGGAACCTTGGTGCATTCCGGAACCTTGGTGAATTCCGGAACTCTGAACATTCCGGAACCTTGGTGCACTCCGGAACTCTGAACATTCCGGAACCTTGGTGCATTCCGGAACTCTGAACATTCTGGAATTCCGAACATTCCGGAACCTTGGAACATTCCGGAATTCCGAACATTCCGGAACCTTGGTGCATTCCGGAACTCTGAACATTCCGGAACCTTGGTGCATTCCGGAACTCTGAACATTCCGGAACCTTGGTGCATTCCGGAACTCTTAACATTCCGGAACCTTGGTGCATTCCGGAACTCTTAACATTCCGGAACCTTGGTGCATTCCGGAACTCTGAATATTCTGGAACTCTGAACATTCCGGAATTCCGAACATTCCGGAACCTTGGTGCATTCCGGAACTCTGAACATTCCGGAATTCCGAACATTCCGGAACCTTGGTGCATTCCGGAACCTTGGTGCATTCCGGAATTCTGAACATTCCGGAACCTTGGTGCATTCCGGAATTCCGAACATTCCGGAACCTTGGTACATTCCGGAATTCCGAACATTCCGGAATTCCGAACATTCCGGAACCTTTGTCCATTCCGGAACCTTGGTGCATTCCGGAACTCTGAACATTCCGGAATTCCGAACATTCCGGAATTCCGAACATTCCGGAACCTTTGTGCATTCCGGAACCTTGGTGCATTCCGGAACTCTGAACATTCCGGAATTCCGAACATTCCGGAACCTTGGTGCATTCCGGAACTCTGAACATTCCGGAATTCCGAACATTCCGGAACCTTGGTGCATTCCGGAATTCCGAACATTCCGGAACCTTGGTGCATTCCGGAACTCTGAACATTCCGGAATTCCGAACATTCCGGAACCTTGGTGCATTCCGGAACTCTGAACATTCCGGAACCTTGGTGCATTCCGGAACTCTGAACATTCCGGAACCTTGGTGCATCCCGGAACTCTGAACATTCCGGAATTCCGAACATTCCGGAACTCTGAACATTCCGGAACCTTGGTGCATTCCGGAACTCTGAATATTCCGGAACTCTGAACATTCCGGAATTCCGAACATTCCGGAACCTTGGTGCATTCCGGAACCTTGGTGCATTCCGGAATTCTGAACATTCCGGGATTCCGAACATTCCGGAACCTTGGTGCATTCCGGAATTCCGAACATTCCGGAACCTTGGTGCATTCCGGAACTCTGAACATTCCGGGATTCCGAACATTCCGGAACCTTGGTGCATTCCGGAATTCCGAACATTCCGGAACCTTGGTGCATTCCGGAACTCTGAACATTCCGGAATTCCGAACATTCCGGAACCTTGGTGCATTCCGGAACTCTGAACATTCCGGAATTCCGAACATTCCGGAACCTTTGTGCATTCCGGAACCTTGGTTCATTCCGGAACTCTGAACCTTGGTGCATTCCGGAACTCTGAACATTCCGGAACTCTGAACATTCCGGAACTCTGAACATTCCGGAATTCCGAACATTCCGGAACCTTGGTGCATTCCGGAATTCCGAACATTCCGGAACCTTGGTGCATTCCGGAACTCTGAACATTCCGGAACCTTGGTGCATTCCGGAACCTTGGTGCATTCCGGAATTCTGAACATTCCGGAACCTTGGTGCATTCCGGAATTCCGAACATTCCGGAACCTTGGTACATTCCGGAATTCCGAACATTCCGGAATTCCGAACATTCCGGAAACTTTGTGCATTCCGGAATTCCGAACATTCCGGAACCTTGGTGCATTCCGGAACTCTGAACATTCCGGAATTCCGAACATTCCGGAACCTTGGTGCATTCCGGAACTCTGAACATTCCGGAATTCCGAACATTCCGGAACCTTGGTGCATTCCGGAACCTTGGTGAATTCCGGAACTCTGAACATTCCGGAACCTTGGTGCACTCCGGAACTCTGAACATTCCGGAACCTTGGTGCATTCCGGAACTCTGAACATTCTGGAATTCCGAACATTCCGGAACCTTGGAACATTCCGGAATTCCGAACATTCCGGAACCTTGGTGCATTCCGGAACTCTGAACATTCCGGAACCTTGGTGCATTCCGGAACTCTGAACATTCCGGAACCTTGGTGCATTCCGGAACTCTTAACATTCCGGAACCTTGGTGCATTCCGGAACTCTTAACATTCCGGAACCTTGGTGCATTCCGGAACTCTGAATATTCTGGAACTCTGAACATTCCGGAATTCCGAACATTCCGGAACCTTGGTGCATTCCGGAACTCTGAACATTCCGGAATTCCGAACATTCCGGAACCTTGGTGCATTCCGGAACCTTGGTGCATTCCGGAATTCTGAACATTCCGGAACCTTGGTGCATTCCGGAATTCCGAACATTCCGGAACCTTGGTACATTCCGGAATTCCGAACATTCCGGAATTCCGAACATTCCGGAACCTTTGTCCATTCCGGAACCTTGGTGCATTCCGGAACTCTGAACATTCCGGAATTCCGAACATTCCGGAATTCCGAACATTCCGGAACCTTTGTGCATTCCGGAACCTTGGTGCATTCCGGAACTCTGAACATTCCGGAATTCCGAACATTCCGGAACCTTGGTGCATTCCGGAACTCTGAACATTCCGGAATTCCGAACATTCCGGAACCTTGGTGCATTCCGGAATTCCGAACATTCCGGAACCTTGGTGCATTCCGGAACTCTGAACATTCCGGAATTCCGAACATTCCGGAACCTTGGTGCATTCCGGAACTCTGAACATTCCGGAACCTTGGTGCATTCCGGAACTCTGAACATTCCGGAACCTTGGTGCATCCCGGAACTCTGAACATTCCGGAATTCCGAACATTCCGGAACTCTGAACATTCCGGAACCTTGGTGCATTCCGGAACTCTGAATATTCCGGAACTCTGAACATTCCGGAATTCCGAACATTCCGGAACCTTGGTGCATTCCGGAACCTTGGTGCATTCCGGAATTCTGAACATTCCGGGATTCCGAACATTCCGGAACCTTGGTGCATTCCGGAATTCCGAACATTCCGGAACCTTGGTGCATTCCGGAACTCTGAACATTCCGGGATTCCGAACATTCCGGAACCTTGGTGCATTCCGGAATTCCGAACATTCCGGAACCTTGGTGCATTCCGGAACTCTGAACATTCCGGAATTCCGAACATTCCGGAACCTTGGTGCATTCCGGAACTCTGAACATTCCGGAATTCCGAACATTCCGGAACCTTTGTGCATTCCGGAACCTTGGTTCATTCCGGAACTCTGAACCTTGGTGCATTCCGGAACTCTGAACATTCCGGAACTCTGAACATTCCGGAACTCTGAACATTCCGGAATTCCGAACATTCCGGAACCTTGGTGCATTCCGGAATTCCGAACATTCCGGAACCTTGGTGCATTCCGGAACTCTGAACATTCCGGAACCTTGGTGCATTCCGGAACCTTGGTGCATTCCGGAATTCTGAACATTCCGGAACCTTGGTGCATTCCGGAATTCCGAACATTCCGGAACCTTGGTACATTCCGGAATTCCGAACATTCCGGAATTCCGAACATTCCGGAAACTTTGTGCATTCCGGAATTCCGAACATTCCGGAACCTTGGTGCATTCCGGAACTCTGAACATTCCGGAATTCCGAACATTCCGGAACCTTGGTGCATTCCGGAACTCTGAACATTCCGGAACTCTGAACATTCTGGAATTCCGAACATTCCGGAACCTTGGTGCATTCCGGAACTCTGAACATTCCGGAATTCCGAACATTCCGGAACCTTGGTGCATTCCGGAACTCTGAACATTCCGAAACCTTGGTACATTCCGGAATTCCGAACATTCTGGAACCTTGGTGCATTCCAGAACTCTGAACATTCCGGAACTCCGAACATTCCGGAATTCCGAACATTCCGGAACCTTGGTGCATTCCGGAACTCTGAACATTCCGGAATTCCGAACATTCCGGAACCTTTGTGCATTCCGGAACCTTGGTTCATTCCGGAACTCTGAACCTTGGTGCATTCCGGAACTCTGAACATTCCGGAACTCTGAACATTCCGGAACTCTGAACATTCCGGAATTCCGAACATTCCGGAACCTTGGTGCATTCCGGAATTCCGAACATTCCGGAACCTTGGTGCATTCCGGAACTCTGAACATTCCGGAACCTTGGTGCATTCCGGAACCTTGGTGCATTCCGGAATTCTGAACATTCCGGAACCTTGGTGCATTCCGGAATTCCGAACATTCCGGAACCTTGGTACATTCCGGAATTCCGAACATTCCGGAATTCCGAACATTCCGGAAACTTTGTGCATTCCGGAATTCCGAACATTCCGGAACCTTGGTGCATTCCGGAACTCTGAACATTCCGGAATTCCGAACATTCCGGAACCTTGGTGCATTCCGGAACTCTGAACATTCCGGAACTCTGAACATTCTGGAATTCCGAACATTCCGGAACCTTGGTGCATTCCGGAACTCTGAACATTCCGGAATTCCGAACATTCCGGAACCTTGGTGCATTCCGGAACTCTGAACATTCCGAAACCTTGGTACATTCCGGAATTCCGAACATTCTGGAACCTTGGTGCATTCCAGAACTCTGAACATTCCGGAACTCCGAACATTCCGGAATTCCGAACATTCCGGAAACTTGTTGCATTCCGGAACTCTGAACATTCCGGAATTCCGAACATTCCGGAACCTTGGTGCATTCCGGAACCTTGGTGAATTCCGGAACTCTGAACATTCCGGAACCTTGGTGCATTCCGGAACTCTTAATATTCCGGAACCTTGGTGCATTCCGGAACTCTTAACATTCCGGAACCTTGGTGCATTCCGGAACTATGAACATTCCGGAACCTTGGTGCATTCCGGAACTCTGAATATTCCGGAACTCTGAACATTCCGGAATTCCGAACATTCCGGAACCTTGGTGCATTCCGGAACCTTGGTGCATTCCGGAATTCTGAACATTCCGGAACCTTGGTGCATTCCGGAACTCTGAACATTCCGGAACCTTGGTGCATTCCGGAACTCTTAACATTCCGGAACCTTGGTGCATTCCGGAACTCTTAACATTCCGGAACCTTGGTGCATTCCGGAACTCTGAATATTCCGGAACTCTGAACATTCCGGAATTCCGAACATTCCGGAACCTTGGTGCATTCCGGAACCTTGGTGCATTCCGGAACTCTGAACATTCCGGGATTCCGAACATTCCGGAACCTTGGTGCATTCCGGAATTCCGAACATTCCGGAACCTTGGTGCATTCCGGAACTCTGAACATTCCGGAATTCCGAACATTCCGGAACCTTGGTGCATTCCGGAACTCTGAACATTCCGGAACCTTGGTGCATTCCGGAACTCTGAACATTCCGGAACCTTGGTGCATCCCGGAACTCTGAACATTCCGGAATTCCGAACATTCCGGAAAATGGTGCATTCCGGAACTCTGAACATTCCGGAACTCTGAACATTCCGGAACTCTGAACATTCCGGAACCTTGGTGCATTCCGGAACTCTGAACATTCCGGAACCTTTGTGCATTCCGGAATTCCGAACATTCCGGAACCTTGGTACATTCCGGAATTCCGAACATTCCGGAATTCCGAACATTCCGGAACCTTTGTGCATTCCGGAACCTTGGTTCATTCCGGAACTCTGAACCTTGGTGCATTCCGGAACTCTGAACATTCCGGAACTCTGAACATTCCGGAACTCTGAACATTCCGGAATTCCGAACATTCCGGAACCTTGGTGCATTCCGGAATTCCGAACATTCCGGAACCTTGGTGCATTCCGGAACTCCGAACATTCCGGAACCTTGGTGCATTCCGGAACCTTGGTGCATTCTGGAATTCTGAACATTCCGGAACCTTGGTGCATTCCGGAATTCCGAACATTCCGGAACCTTGGTACATTCCGGAATTCCGAACATTCCGGAATTCCGAACATTCCGGAACCTTGGTGCATTCCGGAATTCCGAACATTCCGGAACCTTGGTACATTCCGGAATTCCGAACATTCCGGAATTCCGAACATTCCGGAAACTTTGTGCATTCCGGAATTCCGAACATTCCGGAATTCCGAACATTCCGGAATTCCGAACATTCCGGAACTTTTGTGCATTCCGGAACCTTGGTGCATTCCGGAACTCTGAACATTCCGGAATTCCGAACATTCCGGAACCTTGGTGCATTCCGGAACTCTGAACATTCCGGAATTCCGAACATTCCGGAACCTTGGTGCATTCCGGAACTCTGAACATTCCGGAACTCTGAACATTCTGGAATTCCGAACATTCCGGAACCTTGGTGCATTCCGGAACTCTGAACATTCCGGAACTCTGAACATTCCGGAATTCCGAACATTCCGGAACCTTGGTGCATTCCGGAACTCTGAACATTCCGAAACCTTGGTACATTCCGGAATTCCGAACATTCTGGAACCTTGGTGCATTCCAGAACTCTGAACATTCCGGAACTCCGAACATTCCGGAATTCCGAACATTCCGGAAACTTGTTGCATTCCGGAACTCTGAACATTCCGGAATTCCGAACATTCCGGAACCTTGGTGCATTCCGGAACCTTGGTGAATTCCGGAACTCTGAACATTCCGGAACCTTGGTGCATTCCGGAACTCTGAACATTCCGGAACCTTGGTGCATTCCGGAACCTTGGTGCATTCCGGAATTCCGAACATTCCGGAACCTTGGTGCATTCCGGAACTCTGAACATTCCGGAATTCCGAACATTCCGGAACCTTGGTGCATTCCGGAACCTTGGTGAATTCCGGAACTCTGAACATTCCGGAACCTTGGTGCATTCCGGAACTCTTAACATTCCGGAACCTTGGTGCATTCCGGAACTCTTAACATTCCGGAACCTTGGTGCATTCCGGAATTCCGAACATTCCGGAACCTTGGTGCATTCCGGAACTCTGAACATTCCGGAATTCCGAACATTCCGGAACCTTGGTGCATTCCGGAACTCTGAACATTCCGGAACTCTGAACATTCTGGAATTCCGAACATTCCGGAACCTTGGTGCATTCCGGAACTCTGAACATTCCGGAATTCCGAACATTCCGGAACCTTGGTGCATTCCGGAACTCTGAACATTCCGAAACCTTGGTACATTCCGGAATTCCGAACATTCCGGAACCTTGGTGCATTCCGGAACTCTGAACATTCCGGAATTCCGAACATTCCGGAACCTTGGTGCATTCCGGAACTCTGAACATTCCGGAACCTTGGTGCATTCCGGAACCTTGGTGCATTCCGGAATTCCGAACATTCCGGAACTTTTGTGCATTCCGGAACCTTGGTGCATTCCGGAACTCTGAACATTCCGGAATTCCGAACATTCCGGAACCTTGGTGCATTCCGGAACTCTGAACATTCCGGAATTCCGAACATTCCGGAACCTTGGTGCATTCCGGAACTCTGAACATTCCGGAACTCTGAACATTCTGGAATTCTGAACATTCCGGAACCTTGGTGCATTCCGGAACTCTGAACATTCCGGAACTCTGAACATTCCGGAATTCCGAACATTCCGGAACCTTGGTGCATTCCGGAACTCTGAACATTCCGAAACCTTGGTACATTCCGGAATTCCGAACATTCTGGAACCTTGGTGCATTCCAGAACTCTGAACATTCCGGAACTCCGAACATTCCGGAATTCCGAACATTCCGGAAACTTGTTGCATTCCGGAACTCTGAACATTCCGGAATTCCGAACATTCCGGAACCTTGGTGCATTCCGGAACCTTGGTGAATTCCGGAACTCTGAACATTCCGGAACCTTGGTGCACTCCGGAACTCTGAACATTCCGGAACCTTGGTGCATTCCGGAACTCTGAACATTCTGGAATTCCGAACATTCCGGAACCTTGGAACATTCCGGAATTCCGAACATTCCGGAACCTTGGTGCATTCCGGAACTCTGAACATTCCGGAACCTTGGTGCATTCCGGAACTCTGAACATTCCGGAACCTTGGTGCATTCCGGAACTCTTAACATTCCGGAACCTTGGTGCATTCCGGAACTCTTAACATTCCGGAACCTTGGTGCATTCCGGAACTCTGAATATTCTGGAACTCTGAACATTCCGGAATTCCGAACATTCCGGAACCTTGGTGCATTCCGGAACTCTGAACATTCCGGAATTCCGAACATTCCGGAACCTTGGTGCATTCCGGAATTCTGAACATTCCGGAACCTTGGTGCATTCCGGAATTCCGAACATTCCGGAACCTTGGTACATTCCGGAATTCCGAACATTCCGGAATTCCGAACATTCCGGAACCTTTGTCCATTCCGGAACCTTGGTGCATTCCGGAACTCTGAACATTCCGGAATTCCGAACATTCCGGAATTCCGAACATTCCGGAACCTTTGTGCATTCCGGAACCTTGGTGCATTCCGGAACTCTGAACATTCCGGAATTCCGAACATTCCGGAACCTTGGTGCATTCCGGAACTCTGAACATTCCGGAATTCCGAACATTCCGGAACCTTGGTGCATTCCGGAATTCCGAACATTCCGGAACCTTGGTGCATTCCGGAACTCTGAACATTCCGGAATTCCGAACATTCCGGAACCTTGGTGCATTCCGGAACTCTGAACATTCCGGAACCTTGGTGCATTCCGGAACTCTGAACATTCCGGAACCTTGGTGCATCCCGGAACTCTGAACATTCCGG
Source organism: Mchenga conophoros (assembly GCF_057382185.1). Lineage (NCBI taxonomy): Eukaryota > Metazoa > Chordata > Actinopteri > Cichliformes > Cichlidae > Mchenga > Mchenga conophoros. The sequence goes on along the minus strand of NC_140539.1, from coordinate 579,016 downwards.
AATTCCGAACATTCCGGAAAATGGTGCATTCCGGAACTCTGAACATTCCGGAACTCTGAACATTCCGGAACTCTGAACATTCCGGAACCTTGGTGCATTCCGGAACTCTGAATATTCCGGAACTCTGAACATTCCGGAATTCCGAACATTCCGGAACCTTGGTGCATTCCGGAACCTTGGTGCATTCCGGAATTCTGAACATTCCGGGATTCCGAACATTCCGGAACCTTGGTGCATTCCGGAATTCCGAACATTCCGGAACCTTGGTGCATTCCGGAACTCTGAACATTCCGGGATTCCGAACATTCCGGAACCTTGGTGCATTCCGGAATTCCGAACATTCCGGAACCTTGGTGCATTCCGGAACTCTGAACATTCCGGAATTCCGAACATTCCGGAACCTTGGTGCATTCCGGAACTCTGAACATTCCGGAATTCCGAACATTCCGGAACCTTTGAACATTCCGGAACCTTGGTGCATTCCGGAACTCTGAACATTCCGGAATTCCGAACATTCCGGAACCTTGGTACATTCCGGAATTCCGAACATTCCGGAATTCCGAACATTCCGGAACCTTTGTGCATTCCGGAACCTTGGTGCATTCCGGAACTCTGAACATTCCGGAATTCCGAACATTCCGGAACCTTGGTGCATTCCGGAACTCTGAACACTCCGGAACCTTGATGCATTCCGGAACTCCTAACATTCCGGAACCTTGGTGCATTCCGGAACTCTGAACATTCCGGAATTCCGAACATTCCGGAACCTTTGTGCATTCCGGAGCCTTGGTACATTCCGGAATTCCGAACATTCCGGAATTCCGAACATTCCGGAAACTTTGTGCATTCCGGAATTCCGAACATTCCGGAACCTTGGTACATTCCGGAATTCCGAACATTCCGGAATTCCGAACATTCCGGAATTTTTGTGCATTCCGGAACCTTGGTGCATTCCGGAACTCTGAACATTCCGGAATTCCGAACATTCCGGAACCTTGGTGCATTCCGGAACTCTGAACATTCCGGAATTCCGAACATTCCGGAACCTTGGTGCATTCCGGAACTCTGAACATTCCGGAACTCTGAACATTCTGAAATTCCGAACATTCCGGAACCTTGGTGCATTCCGGAACTCTGAACATTCCGGAACTCTGAACATTCCGGAATTCCGAACATTCCGGAACCTTGGTGCATTCCGGAACTCTGAAAATTCCGAAACCTTGGTACATTCCGGAATTCCGAACATTCTGGAACCTTGGTGCATTCCAGAACTCTGAACATTCCGGAACTCCGAACATTCCGGAATTCCGAACATTCCGGAAACTTGTTGCATTCCGGAACTCTGAACATTCCGGAATTCCGAACATTCCGGAACCTTGGTGCATTCCAGAACCTTGGTGAATTCCGGAACTCTGAACATTCCGGAACCTTGGTGCATTCCGGAACTTTTAACATTCTGGAACCTTGGTGCATTCCGGAACTCTTAACATTCCGGAACCTTGGTGCATTCCGGAACTCTGAACATTCCGGAACCTTGGTGCATTCCGGAACCTTGGTGCATTCCGGAATTCCGAACATTCCGGAACCTTGGTGCATTCCGGAACTCTGAACATTCCGGAATTCCGAACATTCCGGAACCTTGGTGCATTCCGGAACTCTGAACATTCCGGAACTCTGAACATTCTGGAATTCCGAACATTCCGGAACCTTGGTGCATTCCGGAACTCTGAACATTCCGGAATTCCGAACATTCCGGAACCTTGGTGCATTCCGGAACTCTGAACATTCCGGAACCTTGGTACATTCCGGAATTCCGAACATTCTGGAACCTTGGTGCATTCCAGAACTCTGAACATTCCGGAACTCTGAACATTCCGGAATTCCGAACATTCCGGAAACTTGTTGCATTCCGGAACTCTGAACATTCCGGAATTCCGAACATTCCGGAACCTTGGTACATTCCGGAACCTTGGTGAATTCCGGAACTCTGAACATTCCGGAACCTTGGTGCATTCCGGAACTCTTAACATTCCGGAACCTTGGTGCATTCCGGAACTCTTAACATTCCGGAACCTTGGTGCATTCCGGAACTCTTAACATTCCGGAACCTTGGTGCATTCCGGAACTCTGAATATTCCGGAACTCTGAACATTCCGGAATTCCGAACATTCCGGAACCTTGGTGCATTCCGGAACTCTGAACATTCCGGAATTCCGAACATTCCGGAACCTTGGTGCATTCCGGAACTCTGAACATTCCGGAACTCTGAACATTCTGGAATTCCGAACATTCCGGAACCTTGGTGCATTCCGGAACTCTGAACATTCCGGAACTCTGAACATTCCGGAATTCCGAACATTCCGGAACCTTGGTGCATTCCGGAACTCTGAACATTCCGAAACCTTGGTACATTCCGGAATTCCGAACATTCTGGAACCTTGGTGCATTCCAGAACTCTGAACATTCCGGAACTCCGAACATTCCGGAATTCCGAACATTCCGGAAACTTGTTGCATTCCGGAACTCTGAACATTCCGGAATTCCGAACATTCCGGAACCTTGGTGCATTCCGGAACCTTGGTGAATTCCGGAACTCTGAACATTCCGGAACCTTGGTGCATTCCGGAACTCTTAACATTCCGGAACCTTGGTGCATTCCGGAACTCTGAACATTCCGGAACTCTGAACATTCTGGAATTCCGAACATTCCGGAACCTTGGTGCATTCCGGAACTCTGAACATTCCGGAATTCCGAACATTCCGGAACCTTGGTGCATTCCGGAACTCTGAACATTCCGAAACCTTGGTACATTCCGGAATTCCGAACATTCCGGAACCTTGGTGCATTCCGGAACTCTGAACATTCCGGAATTCCGAACATTCCGGAACCTTGGTGCATTCCGGAACTCTGAACATTCCGGAACCTTGGTGCATTCCGGAACCTTGGTGCATTCCGGAATTCCGAACATTCCGGAACCTTGGTGCATTCCGGAACTCTTAACATTCCGGAACCTTGGTGCATTCCGGAACTCTGAACATTCCGGAACTCTGAACATTCTGGAATTCCGAACATTCCGGAACCTTGGTGCATTCCGGAACTCTGAACATTCCGGAATTCCGAACATTCCGGAACCTTGGTGCATTCCGGAACTCTGAACATTCCGAAACCTTGGTACATTCCGGAATTCCGAACATTCCGGAACCTTGGTGCATTCCGGAACTCTGAACATTCCGGAATTCCGAACATTCCGGAACCTTGGTGCATTCCGGAACTCTGAACATTCCGGAACCTTGGTGCATTCCGGAACCTTGGTGCATTCCGGAATTCCGAACATTCCGGAACTTTTGTGCATTCCGGAACCTTGGTGCATTCCGGAACTCTGAACATTCCGGAATTCCGAACATTCCGGAACCTTGGTGCATTCCGGAACTCTGAACATTCCGGAATTCCGAACATTCCGGAACCTTGGTGCATTCCGGAACTCTGAACATTCCGGAACTCTGAACATTCTGGAATTCTGAACATTCCGGAACCTTGGTGCATTCCGGAACTCTGAACATTCCGGAACTCTGAACATTCCGGAATTCCGAACATTCCGGAACCTTGGTGCATTCCGGAACTCTGAACATTCCGAAACCTTGGTACATTCCGGAATTCCGAACATTCTGGAACCTTGGTGCATTCCAGAACTCTGAACATTCCGGAACTCCGAACATTCCGGAATTCCGAACATTCCGGAAACTTGTTGCATTCCGGAACTCTGAACATTCCGGAATTCCGAACATTCCGGAACCTTGGTGCATTCCGGAACCTTGGTGAATTCCGGAACTCTGAACATTCCGGAACCTTGGTGCACTCCGGAACTCTGAACATTCCGGAACCTTGGTGCATTCCGGAACTCTGAACATTCTGGAATTCCGAACATTCCGGAACCTTGGAACATTCCGGAATTCCGAACATTCCGGAACCTTGGTGCATTCCGGAACTCTGAACATTCCGGAACCTTGGTGCATTCCGGAACTCTGAACATTCCGGAACCTTGGTGCATTCCGGAACTCTTAACATTCCGGAACCTTGGTGCATTCCGGAACTCTTAACATTCCGGAACCTTGGTGCATTCCGGAACTCTGAATATTCTGGAACTCTGAACATTCCGGAATTCCGAACATTCCGGAACCTTGGTGCATTCCGGAACTCTGAACATTCCGGAATTCCGAACATTCCGGAACCTTGGTGCATTCCGGAATTCTGAACATTCCGGAACCTTGGTGCATTCCGGAATTCCGAACATTCCGGAACCTTGGTACATTCCGGAATTCCGAACATTCCGGAATTCCGAACATTCCGGAACCTTTGTCCATTCCGGAACCTTGGTGCATTCCGGAACTCTGAACATTCCGGAATTCCGAACATTCCGGAATTCCGAACATTCCGGAACCTTTGTGCATTCCGGAACCTTGGTGCATTCCGGAACTCTGAACATTCCGGAATTCCGAACATTCCGGAACCTTGGTGCATTCCGGAACTCTGAACATTCCGGAATTCCGAACATTCCGGAACCTTGGTGCATTCCGGAATTCCGAACATTCCGGAACCTTGGTGCATTCCGGAACTCTGAACATTCCGGAATTCCGAACATTCCGGAACCTTGGTGCATTCCGGAACTCTGAACATTCCGGAACCTTGGTGCATTCCGGAACTCTGAACATTCCGGAACCTTGGTGCATCCCGGAACTCTGAACATTCCGGAATTCCGAACATTCCGGAAAATGGTGCATTCCGGAACTCTGAACATTCCGGAACTCTGAACATTCCGGAACTCTGAACATTCCGGAACCTTGGTGCATTCCGGAACTCTGAATATTCCGGAACTCTGAACATTCCGGAATTCCGAACATTCCGGAACCTTGGTGCATTCCGGAACCTTGGTGCATTCCGGAATTCTGAACATTCCGGGATTCCGAACATTCCGGAACCTTGGTGCATTCCGGAATTCCGAACATTCCGGAACCTTGGTGCATTCCGGAACTCTGAACATTCCGGGATTCCGAACATTCCGGAACCTTGGTGCATTCCGGAATTCCGAACATTCCGGAACCTTGGTGCATTCCGGAACTCTGAACATTCCGGAATTCCGAACATTCCGGAACCTTGGTGCATTCCGGAACTCTGAACATTCCGGAATTCCGAACATTCCGGAACCTTTGAACATTCCGGAACCTTGGTGCATTCCGGAACTCTGAACATTCCGGAATTCCGAACATTCCGGAACCTTGGTACATTCCGGAATTCCGAACATTCCGGAATTCCGAACATTCCGGAACCTTTGTGCATTCCGGAACCTTGGTGCATTCCGGAACTCTGAACATTCCGGAATTCCGAACATTCCGGAACCTTGGTGCATTCCGGAACTCTGAACACTCCGGAACCTTGATGCATTCCGGAACTCCTAACATTCCGGAACCTTGGTGCATTCCGGAACTCTGAACATTCCGGAATTCCGAACATTCCGGAACCTTTGTGCATTCCGGAGCCTTGGTACATTCCGGAATTCCGAACATTCCGGAATTCCGAACATTCCGGAAACTTTGTGCATTCCGGAATTCCGAACATTCCGGAACCTTGGTACATTCCGGAATTCCGAACATTCCGGAATTCCGAACATTCCGGAATTTTTGTGCATTCCGGAACCTTGGTGCATTCCGGAACTCTGAACATTCCGGAATTCCGAACATTCCGGAACCTTGGTGCATTCCGGAACTCTGAACATTCCGGAATTCCGAACATTCCGGAACCTTGGTGCATTCCGGAACTCTGAACATTCCGGAACTCTGAACATTCTGAAATTCCGAACATTCCGGAACCTTGGTGCATTCCGGAACTCTGAACATTCCGGAACTCTGAACATTCCGGAATTCCGAACATTCCGGAACCTTGGTGCATTCCGGAACTCTGAAAATTCCGAAACCTTGGTACATTCCGGAATTCCGAACATTCTGGAACCTTGGTGCATTCCAGAACTCTGAACATTCCGGAACTCCGAACATTCCGGAATTCCGAACATTCCGGAAACTTGTTGCATTCCGGAACTCTGAACATTCCGGAATTCCGAACATTCCGGAACCTTGGTGCATTCCAGAACCTTGGTGAATTCCGGAACTCTGAACATTCCGGAACCTTGGTGCATTCCGGAACTTTTAACATTCTGGAACCTTGGTGCATTCCGGAACTCTTAACATTCCGGAACCTTGGTGCATTCCGGAACTCTGAACATTCCGGAACCTTGGTGCATTCCGGAACCTTGGTGCATTCCGGAATTCCGAACATTCCGGAACCTTGGTGCATTCCGGAACTCTGAACATTCCGGAATTCCGAACATTCCGGAACCTTGGTGCATTCCGGAACTCTGAACATTCCGGAACTCTGAACATTCTGGAATTCCGAACATTCCGGAACCTTGGTGCATTCCGGAACTCTGAACATTCCGGAATTCCGAACATTCCGGAACCTTGGTGCATTCCGGAACTCTGAACATTCCGGAACCTTGGTACATTCCGGAATTCCGAACATTCTGGAACCTTGGTGCATTCCAGAACTCTGAACATTCCGGAACTCTGAACATTCCGGAATTCCGAACATTCCGGAAACTTGTTGCATTCCGGAACTCTGAACATTCCGGAATTCCGAACATTCCGGAACCTTGGTACATTCCGGAACCTTGGTGAATTCCGGAACTCTGAACATTCCGGAACCTTGGTGCATTCCGGAACTCTTAACATTCCGGAACCTTGGTGCATTCCGGAACTCTTAACATTCCGGAACCTTGGTGCATTCCGGAACTCTTAACATTCCGGAACCTTGGTGCATTCCGGAACTCTGAATATTCCGGAACTCTGAACATTCCGGAATTCCGAACATTCCGGAACCTTGGTGCATTCCGGAACTCTGAACATTCCGGAATTCCGAACATTCCGGAACCTTGGTGCATTCCGGAACTCTGAACATTCCGGAACTCTGAACATTCTGGAATTCCGAACATTCCGGAACCTTGGTGCATTCCGGAACTCTGAACATTCCGGAACTCTGAACATTCCGGAATTCCGAACATTCCGGAACCTTGGTGCATTCCGGAACTCTGAACATTCCGAAACCTTGGTACATTCCGGAATTCCGAACATTCTGGAACCTTGGTGCATTCCAGAACTCTGAACATTCCGGAACTCCGAACATTCCGGAATTCCGAACATTCCGGAAACTTGTTGCATTCCGGAACTCTGAACATTCCGGAATTCCGAACATTCCGGAACCTTGGTGCATTCCGGAACCTTGGTGAATTCCGGAACTCTGAACATTCCGGAACCTTGGTGCATTCCGGAACTCTTAACATTCCGGAACCTTGGTGCATTCCGGAACTCTGAACATTCCGGAACCTTGGTGCATTCCGGAACCTTGGTGCATTCCGGAATTCCGAACATTCCGGAACCTTGGTGCATTCCGGAACTCTGAACATTCCGGAATTCCGAACATTCCGGAACCTTGGTGCATTCCGGAACTCTGAACATTCCGGAATTCCGAACATTCCGGAACCTTGGTGCATTCCGGAACTCTGAACATTCCGGAACCTTGGTACATTCCGGAATTCCGAACATTCTGGAACCTTGGTGCATTCCAGAACTCTGAACATTCCGGAACTCTGAACATTCCGGAATTCCGAACATTCCGGAAACTTGTTGCATTCCGGAACTCTGAACATTCCGGAATTCCGAACATTCCGGAACCTTGGTACATTCCGGAACCTTGGTGAATTCCGGAACTCTGAACATTCCGGAACCTTGGTGCATTCTTGAACTCTTAACATTCCGGAACCTTGGTGCATTCCGGAACTCTTAACATTCCGGAACCTTGGTGCATTCCGGAACTCTTAACATTCCGGAACCTTGGTGCATTCCGGAACTCTGAATATTCCGGAACTCTGAACATTCCGGAATTCCGAACATTCCGGAACCTTGGTGCATTCCGGAACTCTGAACATTCCGGAATTCCGAACATTCCGGAACCTTGGTGCATTCCGGAACTCTGAACATTCCGAAACCTTGGTACATTCCGGAATTCCGAACATTCTGGAACCTTGGTGCATTCCAGAACTCTGAACATTCCGGAACTCCGAACATTCCGGAATTCCGAACATTCCGGAAACTTGTTGCATTCCGGAACTCTGAACATTCCGGAATTCCGAACATTCCGGAACCTTGGTGCATTCCGGAACCTTGGTGAATTCCGGAACTCTGAACATTCCGGAACCTTGGTGCATTCCGGAACTCTTAATATTCCGGAACCTTGGTGCATTCCGGAACTCTTAACATTCCGGAACCTTGGTGCATTCCGGAACTATGAACATTCCGGAACCTTGGTGCATTCCGGAACTCTGAATATTCCGGAACTCTGAACATTCCGGAATTCCGAACATTCCGGAACCTTGGTGCATTCCGGAACCTTGGTGCATTCCGGAATTCTGAACATTCCGGAACCTTGGTGCATTCCGGAACTCTGAACATTCCGGAACCTTGGTGCATTCCGGAACTCTTAACATTCCGGAACCTTGGTGCATTCCGGAACTCTTAACATTCCGGAACCTTGGTGCATTCCGGAACTCTGAATATTCCGGAACTCTGAACATTCCGGAATTCCGAACATTCCGGAACCTTGGTGCATTCCGGAACTCTGAACATTCCGGAACTCTGAACATTCCGGGATTCCGAACATTCCGGAACCTTGGTGCATTCCGGAATTCCGAACATTCCGGAACCTTGGTGCATTCCGGAACTCTGAACATTCCGGGAATCCGAACATTCCGGAACCTTGGTGCATTCCGGAATTCCGAACATTCCGGAACCTTGGTGCATTCCGGAACTCTGAACATTCCGGAATTCCGAACATTCCGGAACCTTGGTGCATTCCGGAACTCTGAACATTCCGGAATTCCGAACATTCCGGAACCTTTGAACATTCCGGAACCTTGGTGCATTCCGGAACTCTGAACATTCCGGAACTCTGAACATTCCGGAATTCCGAACATTCCGGAACCTTTGAACATTCCGGAACCTTGGTGCATTCCGGAACTCTGAACATTCCGGAATTCCGAACATTCCGGAACCTTGGTACATTCCGGAATTCCGAACATTCCGGAATTCCGAACATTCCGGAACCTTTGTGCATTCCGGAACTTTGGTGCATTCCGGAACTCTGAACATTCCGGAATTCCGAACATTCCGGAACCTTGGTGCATTCCGGAACTCTGAACACTCCGGAACCTTGATGCATTCCGGAACTCCTAACATTCCGGAACCTTGGTGCATTCCGGAACTCTGAACATTCCGGAATTCCGAACATTCCGGAACCTTTGTGCATTCCGGAGCCTTGGTACATTCCGGAATTCCGAACATTCCGGAATTCCGAACATTCCGGAAACTTTGTGCATTCCGGAATTCCGAACATTCCGGAACCTTGGTACATTCCGGAATTCCGAACATTCCGGAATTCCGAACATTCCGGAATTTTTGTGCATTCCGGAACCTTGGTGCATTCCGGAACTCTGAACATTCCGGAATTCCGAACATTCCGGAACCTTGGTGCATTCCGGAACTCTGAACATTCCGGAATTCCGAACATTCCGGAACCTTGGTGCATTCCGGAACTCTGAACATTCCGGAACTCTGAACATTCTGAAATTCCGAACATTCCGGAACCTTGGTGCATTCCGGAACTCTGAACATTCCGGAACTCTGAACATTCCGGAATTCCGAACATTCCGGAACCTTGGTGCATTCCGGAACTCTGAAAATTCCGAAACCTTGGTACATTCCGGAATTCCGAACATTCTGGAACCTTGGTGCATTCCAGAACTCTGAACATTCCGGAATTCCGAACATTCCGGAATTCCGAACATTCCGGAATTTTTGTGCATTCCGGAACCTTGGTACATTCCGGAATTCCGAACATTCCGGAATTCCGAACATTCCGGAACCTTTGTGCATTCCGGAACCTTGGTGCATTCCGGAACTCTGAACATTCCGGAATTCCGAACATTCCGGAACCTTGGTGCATTCCGGAACTCTGAACACTCCGGAACCTTGATGCATTCCGGAACTCCTAACATTCCGGAACCTTTGTGCATTCCGGAACTCTGAACATTCCGGAACTCTGAACATTCCGGAATTCCGAACATTCCGGAACCTTGGTACATTCCGGAATTCCGAACATTCCGGAATTCCGAACATTCCGGAACCTTTGTGCATTCCGGAGCCTTGGTGCATTCCGGAACTCTGAACATTCCGGAATTCCGAACATTCCGGAACCTTGGTGCATTCCGGAACTCTGAACATTCCGGAATTCCGAACATTCCGGAACCTTGGTGCATTCCGGAACCTTGGTGCATTCCGGAACTCTGAACATTCCGGAACCTTGGTGCATTCCGGAACTCTTAACATTCCGGAACCTTGGTGCATTCCGGAACTCTTAACATTCCGGAACCTTGGTGCATTCCGGAACTCTGAACATTCCGGAATTCCGAACATTCCGGAACCTTGGTGCATTCCGGAACTCTGAACATTCCGGAACCTTGATGCATTCCGGAACTCTGAACATTCCAGAACCTTGGTTCATTCCGGAATTCCGAACATTCCGGAATTCCGAACATTCCGGAACCTTTGTGCATTCCGGAACCTTGGTGCATTCCGGAACTCTGAACATTCCGGAATTCCGAACATTCCGGAACCTTGGTACATTCCGGAATTCCGAACATTCCGGAATTCCGAACATTCCGGAACCTTGGTGCATTCCGGAACTCTGAACATTCCGGAACCTTGGTGCATTCCGGAACTCTTAACATTCCGGAACCTTGGTGCATTCCGGAACTCTTAACATTCCGGAACCTTGGTGCATTCCGGAACTCTTAACATTCCGGAACCTTGGTGCATTCCGGAACTCTTAACATTCCGGAACCTTGGTGCATTCCGGAACTCTGAATATTCCGGAACTCTGAACATTCCGGAATTCCGAACATTCCGGAACCTTGGTGCATTCCGGATCCTTGGTGCATTCCGGAATTCTGAACATTCCGGAACCTTGGTGCATTCCGGAACTCTGAACATTCCGGAACCTTGGTGCATTCCGGAACTCTGAACATTCCGGAACCTTGGTGCATCCCGGAACTCTGAACATTCCGGAATTCCGAACATTCCGGAAAATGGTGCATTCCGGAACTCTGAACATTCCGGAACTCTGAACATTCCGGAACTCTGAACATTCCGGAACCTTGGTGCATTCCGGAACTCTGAACATTCCGGAACCTTTGTGCATTCCGGAATTCGGAACATTCTGGAATTCCGAACATTCCGGAACCTTTGTGCATTCCGGAACCTTGGTTCATTCCGGAACTCTGAACCTTGGTGCATTCCGGAACTCTGAACATTCCGGAACTCTGAACATTCCGGAACTCTGAACATTCCGGAATTCCGAACATTCCGGAACCTTGGTGCATTCCGGAATTCCGAACATTCCGGAACCTTGGTGCATTCCGGAACTCCGAACATTCCGGAACCTTGGTGCATTCCGGAACCTTGGTGCATTCCGGAATTCTGAACATTCCGGAACCTTGGTGCATTCCGGAATTCCGAACATTCCGGAACCTTGGTACATTCCGGAATTCCGAACATTCCGGAATTCCGAACATTCCGGAAACTTTGTGCATTCCGGAATTCCGAACATTCCGGAACCTTGGTACATTCCGGAATTCCGAACATTCCGGAATTCCGAACATTCCGGAACTTTTGTGCATTCCGGAACCTTGGTGCATTCCGGAACTCTGAACATTCCGGAATTCCGAACATTCCGGAACCTTGGTGCATTCCGGAACTCTGAACATTCCGGAACTCTGAACATTCTGGAATTCCGAACATTCCGGAACCTTGGTGCATTCCGGAACTCTGAACATTCCGGAACTCTGAACATTCCGGAATTCCGAACATTCCGGAACCTTGGTGCATTCCGGAACTCTGAACATTCCGGAATTCCGAACATTCCGGAACCTTTGTGCACTCCGGAACCTTGGTGCATTCCGGAATTCCGAACATTCCGGAACCTTGGTGCATTCCGGAACTCTGAACATTCCGGAACCTTGGTGCATTCCGGAACTCTTAACATTCCGGAACCTTGGTGCATTCCGGAACTCTGAATATTCCGGAACTCTGAACATTCCGGAATTCCGAACATTCCGGAACCTTGGTGCATTCCGGAACTCTGAACATTCCGGAATTCCGAACATTCCGGAACCTTGGTGCATTCCGGAATTCCGAACATTCCGGAATTCCGAACATTCCGGAACCTTTGTCCATTCCGGAACCTTGGTGCATTCCGGAACTCTGAACATTCCGGAATTCCGAACATTCCGGAATTCCGAACATTCCGGAACCTTTGTGCATTCCGGAACGTTGGTGCATTCCGGAACTCTGAACATTCCGGAATTCCGAACATTCCGGAACCTTGGTGCATTCCGGAACTCTGAACATTCCGGAACTCTGAACATTCTGGAATTCCGAACATTCCGGAACCTTGGTGCATTCCGGAACTCTGAACATTCCGGAACTCTGAACATTCCGGAATTCCGAACATTCCGGAACCTTGGTGCATTCCGGAACTCTGAACATTCCGAAACCTTGGTACATTCCGGAATTCCGAACATTCTGGAACCTTGGTGCATTCCAGAACTCTGAACATTCCGGAACTCCGAACATTCCGGAATTCCGAACATTCCGGAAACTTGTTGCATTCCGGAACTCTGAACATTCCGGAACCTTGGTGCATTCCGGAACTCTTAACATTCCGGAACCTTGGTGCATTCCGGAACTCTTAACATTCCGGAACCTTGGTGCATTCCGGAACTCTGAACATTCCGGAACCTTGGTGCATTCCGGAACCTTGGTGCATTCCGGAATTCCGAACATTCCGGAACTCCGAACATTCCGGAACCTTGGTGCATTCCGGAACTCTGAACATTCCGGAACTCTGAACATTCTGGAATTCCGAACATTCCGGAACCTTGGTGCATTCCGGAACTCTGAACATTCCGGAATTCCGAACATTCCGGAACCTTGGTGCATTCCGGAACTCTGAACATTCCGGAACCTTGGTAAATTCCGGAATTCCGAACATTCTGGAACCTTGGTGCATTCCAGAACTCTGAACATTCCGGAACTCTGAACATTCCGGAATTCCGAACATTCCGGAAACTTGTTGCATTCCGGAACTCTGAACATTCCGGAATTCCGAACATTCCGGAACCTTGGTGCATTCCGGAACTCTGAACACTCCGGAACCTTGATGCATTCCGGAACTCCTAACATTCCAGAACCTTGGTGCATTCCGGAACTCTGAACATTCCGGAACTCTGAACATTCTGGAATTCCGAACATTCCGGAACCTTGGTGCATTCCGGAACTCTGAACATTCCGGAATTCCGAACATTCCGGAACCTTGGTGCATTCCGGAACTCTGAACATTCCGGAACCTTTGTGCATTCCGGAATTCCGAACATTCCGGAACCTTGGTACATTCCGGAATTCCGAACATTCCGGAATTCCGAACATTCCGGAACCTTTGTGCATTCCGGAACCTTGGTGCATTCCGGAACTCTGGACCTTGGTGCATTCCGGAACTCTGAACATTCCGGAACTCTGAACATTCCGGAACTCTGAACATTCCGGAATTCCGAACATTCCGGAACCTTGGTGCATTCCGGAATTCCGAACATTCCGGAACCTTGGTGCATTCCGGAACTCTGAACATTCCGGAACCTTGGTGCATTCCGGAACCTTGGTGCATTCCGGAATTCTGAACATTCCGGAACCTTGGTGCATTCCGGAATTCCGAACATTCCGGAACCTTGGTACATTCCGGAATTCCGAACATTCCGGAATTCCGAACATTCCGGAAACTTTGTGCATTCCGGAATTCCGAACATTCCGGAACCTTGATACATTCCGGAATTCCGAACATTCCGGAATTCCGAACATTCCGGAACTTTTGTGCATTCCGGAACCTTGGTGCATTCCGGAACTCTGAACATTCCGGAATTCCGAACATTCCGGAACCTTGGTGCATTCCGGAACTCTGAACATTCCGGAATTCCGAACATTCCGGAACCTTGGTGCATTCCGGAACTCTGAACATTCCGGAACTCTGAACATTCTGGAATTCCGAACATTCCGGAACCTTGGTGCATTCCGGAACTCTGAACATTCCGGAACTCTGAACATTCCGGAATTCCGAACATTCCGGAACCTTGGTGCATTCCGGAACCTTGGTGCATTCCTGAACTCTGAACATTCCGGAATTCCGAACATTCCGGAACCTTGGTGCATTCCGGAACTCTGAACATTCCGGAACCTTGATGCATTCCGGAACTCTTAACATTCCGGAACCTTGGTGCATTCCGGAACTCTGAACATTCCGGAACTCTGAACATTCCGGAATTCCGAACATTCCGGAATTCCGAACATTCCGGAACCTTGGTGCATTCCGGAATTCCGAACATTCCGGAACCTTGGTGCATTCCGGAACTCTGAACATTCCGGAACCTTGGTGCATTCCGGAACCTTGGTGCATTCCGGAATTCTGAACATTCCGGAATTCCGAACATTCCGGAACCTTTGTGCATTCCGGAACTCTGAACATTCCGGAATTCCGAACATTCCGGAACCTTGGTGCATTCCGGAACTCTGAACATTCCGGAATTCCGAACATTCCGGAACCTTTGTGCATTCCGGAATTCCGAACATTCCGGAACCTTGGTACATTCCGGAATTCCGAACATTCCGGAATTATGAACATTCCGGAACCTTGGTGCATTCCGGAACTCTTAACATTCCGGAACCTTGGTGCATTCCGGAACTCTTAACATTCCGGAACCTTGGTGCATTCCGGAACTCTGAACATTCCGGACCTCTGAACATTCCGGAATTCCGAACATTCCGGAACCTTGGTGCATTCCGGAACTCTGAACATTCCGGAACCTTGGTGCATTCCGGAACTCTTAACATTCCGGAACCTTGGTGCATTCCGGAACCTTGGTGCATTCCGGAACTCTGAACATTCCGGAATTCCGAACATTCCGGAACCTTGGTGCATTCCGGAACTCTGAACATTCCGGAATTCCGAACATTCCGGAACCTTGGTGCATTCCGGAACTCTGAACATTCCGGAACCTTTGTGCATTCCGGAATTCCGAACATTCCGGAACCTTGGTACATTCCGGAATTCCGAACATTCCGGAATTCCGAACATTCCGGAACCTTTGTGCATTCCGGAACCTTGGTGCATTCCGGAACTCTGAACCTTGGTGCATTCCGGAACTCTGAACATTCCGGAACTCTGAACATTCCGGAACTCTGAACATTCCGGAATTCCGAACATTCCGGAACCTTGGTGCATTCCGGAATTCCGAACATTCCGGAACCTTGGTGCATTCCGGAACTCTGAACATTCCGGAACCTTGGTGCATTCCGGAACCTTGGTGCATTCCGGAATTCTGAACATTCCGGAACCTTGGTGCATTCCGGAATTCCGAACATTCCGGAACCTTGGTACATTCCGGAATTCCGAACATTCCGGAATTCCGAACATTCCGGAAACTTTGTGCATTCCGAAATTCCGAACATTCCGGAACCTTGATACATTCCGGAATTCCGAACATTCCGGAATTCCGAACATTCCGGAACTTTTGTGCATTCCGGAACCTTGGTGCATTCCGGAACTCTGAACCTTGGTGCATTCCGGAACTCTGAACATTCCGGAACTCTGAACATTCCGGAACTCTGAACATTCCGGAATTCCGAACATTCCGGAACCTTGGTGCATTCCGGAATTCCGAACATTCCGGAACCTTGGTGCATTCCGGAACTCTGAACATTCCGGAACCTTGGTGCATTCCGGAACCTTGGTGCATTCCGGAATTCTGAACATTCCGGAACCTTGGTGCATTCCGGAATTCCGAACATTCCGGAACCTTGGTACATTCCGGAATTCCGAACATTCCGGAATTCCGAACATTCCGGAAACTTTGTGCATTCCAAAATTCCGAACATTCCGGAACCTTGATACATTCCGGAATTCCGAACATTCCGGAATTCCGAACATTCCGGAACTTTTGTGCATTCCGGAACCTTGGTGCATTCCGGAACTCTGAACATTCCGGAATTCCGAACATTCCGGAACCTTGGTGCATTCCGGAACTCTGAACATTCCGGAATTCCGAACATTCCGGAACCTTGGTGCATTCCGGAACTCTGAACATTCCGGAACTCTGAACATTCTGGAATTCCGAACATTCCGGAACCTTGGTGCATTCCGGAACTCTGAACATTCCGGAACTCTGAACATTCCGGAATTCCGAACATTCCGGAACCTTGGTGCATTCCGGAACCTTGGTGCATTCCTGAACTCTGAACATTCTGGAATTCCGAACATTCCGGAACCTTGGTGCATTCCGGAACTCTGAACATTCCGGAATTCCGAACATTCCGGAACCTTGGTGCATTCCGGAACTCTGAACATTCCGGAACCTTGGTAAATTCCGGAATTCCGAACATTCTGGAACCTTGGTGCATTCCAGAACTCTGAACATTCCGGAACTCTGAACATTCCGGAATTCCGAACATTCCGGAAACTTGTTGCATTCCGGAACTCTGAACATTCCGGAATTCCGAACATTCCGGAACCTTGGTGCATTCCGGAACTCTGAACACTCCGGAACCTTGATGCATTCCGGAACTCCTAACATTCCAGAACCTTGGTGCATTCCGGAACTCTGAACATTCCGGAACTCTGAACATTCTGGAATTCCGAACATTCCGGAACCTTGGTGCATTCCGGAACTCTGAACATTCCGGAATTCCGAACATTCCGGAACCTTGGTGCATTCCGGAACTCTGAACATTCCGGAACCTTTGTGCATTCCGGAATTCCGAACATTCCGGAACCTTGGTACATTCCGGAATTCCGAACATTCCGGAATTCCGAACATTCCGGAACCTTTGTGCATTCCGGAACCTTGGTGCATTCCGGAACTCTGGACCTTGGTGCATTCCGGAACTCTGAACATTCCGGAACTCTGAACATTCCGGAACTCTGAACATTCCGGAATTCCGAACATTCCGGAACCTTGGTGCATTCCGGAATTCCGAACATTCCGGAACCTTGGTGCATTCCGGAACTCTGAACATTCCGGAACCTTGGTGCATTCCGGAACCTTGGTGCATTCCGGAATTCTGAACATTCCGGAACCTTGGTGCATTCCGGAATTCCGAACATTCCGGAACCTTGGTACATTCCGGAATTCCGAACATTCCGGAATTCCGAACATTCCGGAAACTTTGTGCATTCCGGAATTCCGAACATTCCGGAACCTTGATACATTCCGGAATTCCGAACATTCCGGAATTCCGAACATTCCGGAACTTTTGTGCATTCCGGAACCTTGGTGCATTCCGGAACTCTGAACATTCCGGAATTCCGAACATTCCGGAACCTTGGTGCATTCCGGAACTCTGAACATTCCGGAATTCCGAACATTCCGGAACCTTGGTGCATTCCGGAACTCTGAACATTCCGGAACTCTGAACATTCTGGAATTCCGAACATTCCGGAACCTTGGTGCATTCCGGAACTCTGAACATTCCGGAACTCTGAACATTCCGGAATTCCGAACATTCCGGAACCTTGGTGCATTCCGGAACCTTGGTGCATTCCTGAACTCTGAACATTCCGGAATTCCGAACATTCCGGAACCTTGGTGCATTCCGGAACTCTGAACATTCCGGAACCTTGATGCATTCCGGAACTCTTAACATTCCGGAACCTTGGTGCATTCCGGAACTCTGAACATTCCGGAACTCTGAACATTCCGGAATTCCGAACATTCCGGAATTCCGAACATTCCGGAACCTTGGTGCATTCCGGAATTCCGAACATTCCGGAACCTTGGTGCATTCCGGAACTCTGAACATTCCGGAACCTTGGTGCATTCCGGAACCTTGGTGCATTCCGGAATTCTGAACATTCCGGAATTCCGAACATTCCGGAACCTTTGTGCATTCCGGAACTCTGAACATTCCGGAATTCCGAACATTCCGGAACCTTGGTGCATTCCGGAACTCTGAACATTCCGGAATTCCGAACATTCCGGAACCTTTGTGCATTCCGGAATTCCGAACATTCCGGAACCTTGGTACATTCCGGAATTCCGAACATTCCGGAATTATGAACATTCCGGAACCTTGGTGCATTCCGGAACTCTTAACATTCCGGAACCTTGGTGCATTCCGGAACTCTTAACATTCCGGAACCTTGGTGCATTCCGGAACTCTGAACATTCCGGACCTCTGAACATTCCGGAATTCCGAACATTCCGGAACCTTGGTGCATTCCGGAACTCTGAACATTCCGGAACCTTGGTGCATTCCGGAACTCTTAACATTCCGGAACCTTGGTGCATTCCGGAACCTTGGTGCATTCCGGAACTCTGAACATTCCGGAATTCCGAACATTCCGGAACCTTGGTGCATTCCGGAACTCTGAACATTCCGGAATTCCGAACATTCCGGAACCTTGGTGCATTCCGGAACTCTGAACATTCCGGAACCTTTGTGCATTCCGGAATTCCGAACATTCCGGAACCTTGGTACATTCCGGAATTCCGAACATTCCGGAATTCCGAACATTCCGGAACCTTTGTGCATTCCGGAACCTTGGTGCATTCCGGAACTCTGAACCTTGGTGCATTCCGGAACTCTGAACATTCCGGAACTCTGAACATTCCGGAACTCTGAACATTCCGGAATTCCGAACATTCCGGAACCTTGGTGCATTCCGGAATTCCGAACATTCCGGAACCTTGGTGCATTCCGGAACTCTGAACATTCCGGAACCTTGGTGCATTCCGGAACCTTGGTGCATTCCGGAATTCTGAACATTCCGGAACCTTGGTGCATTCCGGAATTCCGAACATTCCGGAACCTTGGTACATTCCGGAATTCCGAACATTCCGGAATTCCGAACATTCCGGAAACTTTGTGCATTCCGAAATTCCGAACATTCCGGAACCTTGATACATTCCGGAATTCCGAACATTCCGGAATTCCGAACATTCCGGAACTTTTGTGCATTCCGGAACCTTGGTGCATTCCGGAACTCTGAACCTTGGTGCATTCCGGAACTCTGAACATTCCGGAACTCTGAACATTCCGGAACTCTGAACATTCCGGAATTCCGAACATTCCGGAACCTTGGTGCATTCCGGAATTCCGAACATTCCGGAACCTTGGTGCATTCCGGAACTCTGAACATTCCGGAACCTTGGTGCATTCCGGAACCTTGGTGCATTCCGGAATTCTGAACATTCCGGAACCTTGGTGCATTCCGGAATTCCGAACATTCCGGAACCTTGGTACATTCCGGAATTCCGAACATTCCGGAATTCCGAACATTCCGGAAACTTTGTGCATTCCGAAATTCCGAACATTCCGGAACCTTGATACATTCCGGAATTCCGAACATTCCGGAATTCCGAACATTCCGGAACTTTTGTGCATTCCGGAACCTTGGTGCATTCCGGAACTCTGAACATTCCGGAATTCCGAACATTCCGGAACCTTGGTGCATTCCGGAACTCTGAACATTCCGGAATTCCGAACATTCCGGAACCTTGGTGCATTCCGGAACTCTGAACATTCCGGAACTCTGAACATTCTGGAATTCCGAACATTCCGGAACCTTGGTGCATTCCGGAACTCTGAACATTCCGGAACTCTGAACATTCCGGAATTCCGAACATTCCGGAACCTTGGTGCATTCCGGAACCTTGGTGCATTCCTGAACTCTGAACATTCCGGAATTCCGAACATTCCGGAACCTTGGTGCATTCCGGAACTCTGAACATTCCGGAACCTTGATGCATTCCGGAACTCTTAACATTCCGGAACCTTGGTGCATTCCGGAACTCTGAACATTCCGGAACTCTGAACATTCCGGAATTCCGAACATTCCGTAACCTTGGTGCATTCCGGAACCTTGTTGCATTCCGGAACTCTTAACATTCCGGAACCTTGGTGCATTCCGGAACTCTGAACATTCCGGAACTCTGAACATTCTGGAATTCCGAACATTCCGGAACCTTGGTGCATTCCGGAACTCTGAACATTCCGGAACTCTGAACATTCCGGAATTCCGAACATTCCGGAACCTTGGTACATTCCGGAATTCTGAACATTCCGGAATTCCGAACATTCCGGAACTTTGGTGCATTCCAGAACTCTGAACATTCCGGAATTCCGAACATTCCGGAACCTTGGTGCATTCCGGAACTCTGAACATTCCGGAATACCGAACATTCCGGAACCTTGGTGCATTCCGGAACTCTGAACATTCCGGAACCTTGGTGCATTCCGGAACTCTGAACATTCCGGAACCTTGATGCATTCCGGAACTCTTAACATTCCGGAACCTTGGTGCATTCCGGAACTCTGAACATTCCGGAATTCCGAACATTCCGGAACCTTTGTGCATTCCGGAATTCCGAAAATTCCGGAATTATGAACATTCCGGAACCGTTGTGCATTCCGGAACTCTTAACATTCCGGAACCTTGGTGCATTCCGGAACTCTTAACATTCCGGAACCTTGGTGCATTCCGGAACTCTGAACATTCCGGACCTCTGAACATTCCGGAATTCCGAACATTCCGGAACCTTGGTGCATTCCGGAACTCTGAACATTCCGGAACCTTGGTGCATTCCGGAACTCTTAACATTCCGGAACCTTGGTGCATTCCGGAACCTTGGTGCATTCCGGAACTCTGAACATTCCGGAATTCCGAACATTCCGGAACCTTGGTGCATTCCGGAACTCTGAACATTCCGGAATTCCGAACATTCCGGAACCTTGGTGCATTCCGGAACTCTGAACATTCCGGAACTCTGAACATTCTGGAATTCCGAACATTCCGGAACCTTGGTGCATTCCGGAACCTTGGTGCATTCCGGAACTCTGAACATTCCGGAACCTTTGTGCATTCCGGAATTCCGAACATTCCGGAACCTTGGTACATTCCGGAATTCCGAACATTCCGGAATTCCGAACATTCCGGAACCTTTGTGCATTCCGGAACCTTGGTGCATTCCGGAACTCTGAACCTTGGTGCATTCCGGAACTCTGAACATTCCGGAACTCTGAACATTCCGGAACTCTGAACATTCCGGAATTCCGAACATTCCGGAACCTTGGTGCATTCCGGAATTCCGAACATTCCGGAACCTTGGTGCATTCCGGAACTCTGAACATTCCGGAACCTTGGTGCATTCCGGAACCTTGGTGCATTCCGGAATTCTGAACATTCCGGAACCTTGGTGCATTCCGGAATTCCGAACATTCCGGAACCTTGGTACATTCCGGAATTCCGAACATTCCGGAATTCCGAACATTCCGGAAACTTTGTGCATTCCGAAATTCCGAACATTCCGGAACCTTGATACATTCCGGAATTCCGAACATTCCGGAATTCCGAACATTCCGGAACTTTTGTGCATTCCGGAACCTTGGTGCATTCCGGAACTCTGAACATTCCGGAATTCCGAACATTCCGGAACCTTGGTGCATTCCGGAACTCTGAACATTCCGGAATTCCGAACATTCCGGAACCTTGGTGCATTCCGGAACTCTGAACATTCCGGAACTCTGAACATTCTGGAATTCCGAACATTCCGGAACCTTGGTGCATTCCGGAACTCTGAACATTCCGGAACTCTGAACATTCCGGAATTCCGAACATTCCGGAACCTTGGTGCATTCCGGAACCTTGGTGCATTCCTGAACTCTGAACATTCCGGAATTCCGAACATTCCGGAACCTTGGTGCATTCCGGAACTCTGAACATTCCGGAACCTTGATGCATTCCGGAACTCTTAACATTCCGGAACCTTGGTGCATTCCGGAACTCTGAACATTCCGGAACTCTGAACATTCCGGAATTCCGAACATTCCAGAACCTTGGTGCATTCCGGAACCTTGTTGCATTCCGGAACTCTTAACATTCCGGAACCTTGGTGCATTCCGGAACTCTGAACATTCCGGAACTCTGAACATTCTGGAATTCCGAACATTCCGGAACCTTGGTGCATTCCGGAACTCTGAACATTCCGGAACTCTGAACATTCCGGAATTCCGAACATTCCGGAACCTTGGTACATTCCGGAATTCTGAACATTCCGGAATTCCGAACATTCCGGAACTTTGGTGCATTCCAGAACTCTGAACATTCCGGAATTCCGAACATTCCGGAACCTTGGTGCATTCCGGAACTCTGAACATTCCGGAACCTTGATGCATTCCGGAACTCTTAACATTCCGGAACCTTGGTGCATTCCGGAACTCTGAACATTCCGGAATTCCGAACATTCCGGAACCTTTGTGCATTCCGGAATTCCGAAAATTCCGGAATTATGAACATTCCGGAACCGTTGTGCATTCCGGAACCTTGGTGCATTCCGGAACTCTGAACATTCCGGAATTCCGAACATTCCGGAACCTTGGTGCATTCCGGAACTCTGAACATTCCGGAACCTTGATGCATTCCGGAACTCTTAACATTCCGGAACCTTGGTGCATTCCGGAACTCTGAACATTCCGGAACTCTGAACATTCCGGAATTCCGAACATTCCGGAACCTTTGTGCATTCCGGAATTCCGAACATTCCGGAACCTTGGTACATTCCGGAATTCCGAACATTCCGGAATTATGAACATTCCGGAACCTTGGTGCATTCCGGAACTCTTAACATTCCAGAACCTTGGTGCATTCCGGAACTCTTAACATTCCGGAACCTTGGTGCATTCCGGAACTCTGAACATTCCGGACCTCTGAACATTCCGGAATTCCGAACATTCCGGAACCTTGGTGCATTCCGGAACTCTGAACATTCCGGAACCTTGGTGCATTCCGGAACTCTTAACATTCCGGAACCTTGGTGCATTCCGGAACTCTTAACATTCCGGAACCTTGGTGCATTCCGGAACTCTGAACATTCCGGAATTCCGAACATTCCGGAACCTTTGTGCATTCCGGAATTCCGAACATTCCGGAACCTTTGTGCATTCCGGAATTCCGAACATTCCGGAACCTTGGTGCATTCCGGAACTCTTAACATTCCGGAACCTTGGTGCATTCCGGAACTCTGAACATTCCGGAACTCTGAACATTCCGGAATTCCGAACATTCCGGAACCTTTGTGCATTCCGGAATTCCGAAAATTCCGGAATTATGAACATTCCGGAACCTTTGTGCATTCCGGAACCTTGGTGCATTCCGGAACTCTGAACATTCCGGAATTCCGAACATTCCGGAACCTTGGTGCATTCCGGAACTCTGAACATTCCGGAACCTTGATGCATTCCGGAACTCTTAACATTCCGGAACCTTGGTGCATTCCGGAACTCTGAACATTCCGGAACTCTGAACATTCCGGAATTCCGAACATTCCGGAACCTTGGTGCATTCCGGAACTCTGAACATTCCGGAATTCCGAACATTCCGGAACCTTGGTGCATTCCGGAACCTTGGTGAATTCCGGAACTCTGAACATTCCGGAACCTTGGTGCATTCCGGAACTCTGAACATTCCGGAACCTTGGTGCATTCCGGAACCTTGGTGCATTCCGGAATTCCGAACATTCCGGAACCTTGGTGCATTCCGGAACTCTGAACATTCCGGAATTCCGAACATTCCGGAACCTTGGTGCATTCCGGAACTCTGAACATTCCGGAACTCTGAACATTCTGGAATTCCGAACATTCCGGAACCTTGTTGCATTCCGGAACTCTGAACATTCCGGAATTCCGAACATTCCGGAACCTTGGTGCATTCCGGAACTCTGAACATTCCGGAACCTTGGTAAATTCCGGAATTCCGAACATTCTGGAACCTTGGTGCATTCCAGAACTCTGAACATTCCGGAACTCTGAACATTCCGGAATTCCGAACATTCCGGAAACTTGTTGCATTCCGGAACTCTGAACATTCCGGAATTCCGAACATTCCGGAACCTTGGTGCATTCCGGAACTCTGAACATTCCGGAACCTTGATGCATTCCGGAACTCCTAACATTCCGGAACCTTGGTGCATTCCGGAACTCTGAACATTCCGGAACTCTGAACATTCTGGAATTCCGAACATTCCGGAACCTTGGTGCATTCCGGAACTCTGAACATTCCGGAATTCCGAACATTCCGGAACCTTGGTGCATTCCGGAACTCTGAACATTCCGGAACCTTGGTACATTCCGGAATTCCGAACATTCTGGAACCTTGGTGCATTCCAGAACTCTGAACATTCCGGAATTCCGAACATTCCGGAAACTTGTTGCATTCCGGAACTCTGAACATTCCGGAATTCCGAACATTCCGGAACCTTGGTGCATTCCGGAACTCTGAACACTCCGGAACCTTGATGCATTCCGGAACTCCTGACATTCCGGAACCTTGGTGCATTCCGGAACTCTTAACATTCCGGAACCTTGGTGCATTCCGGAACTCTGAACATTCCGGAACTCTGAACATTCCGGAATTCCGAACATTCCGGAACCTTGGTGCATTCCGGAACTCTGAACATTCCGGAACCTTGATGCATTCCGGAACTCTTAACATTCCGGAACCTTGGTGCATTCCGGAACTCTGAACATTCCGGAACTCTGAACATTCCGGAATTCCGAACATTCCGGAACCTTGGTGCATTCCGGAACTCTGAACATTCCGGAATTCCGAACATTCCGGAACCTTTGTGCATTCCGGAATTCCGAACATTCCGGAACCTTGGTACATTCCGGAATTCCGAACATTCCGGAATTATGAACATTCCGGAACCTTGGTGCATTCCGGAACTCTTAACATTCCGGAACCTTGGTGCATTCCGGAACTCTTAACATTCCGGAACCTTGGTGCATTCCGGAACTCTGAACATTCCGGACCTCTGAACATTCCGGAATTCCGAACATTCCGGAACCTTGGTGCATTCCGGAACTCTGAACATTCCGGAACCTTGGTGCATTCCGGAACTCTTAACATTCCGGAACCTTGGTGCATTCCGGAACTCTGAACATTCCGGAATTCCGAACATTCCGGAACCTTTGTGCATTCCGGAATTCCGAACATTCCGGAACCTTGGTGCATTCCGGAATTCCGAACATTCCGGAATTCCGAACATTCCGGAACCTTGGTGCATTCCGGAACTCTGAACACTCCGGAACCTTGAACATTCCGGAACTCTTAACATTCCGGAACCTTGGTGCATTCCGGAACTCTGAACATTCCGGAATTCCGAACATTCCGGAACTCTGAACATTCCGGAATTCCGAACATTCCGGAACCTTGGTACATTCCGGAATTCCGAACATTCCGGAATTCCGAACATTCCGGAACCTTTGTGCATTCCGGAACCTTGGTGCATTCCGGAACTCTGAACCTTGGTGCATTCCGGAACTCTGAACATTCCGGAACTCTGAACATTCCGGAATTCCGAACATTCCGGAACCTTGGTGCATTCCGGAATTCCGAACATTCCGGAACCTTGGTGCATTCCGGAACTCTGAACATTCCGGAACCTTGGTGCATTCCGGAACCTTGGTGCATTCCGGAATTCTGAACATTCCGGAACCTTGGTGCATTCCGGAATTCCGAACATTCCGGAACCTTGGTACATTCCGGAATTCCGAACATTCCGGAATTCCGAACATTCCGGAAACTTTGTGCATTCCGAAATTCCGAACATTCCGGAACCTTGATACATTCCGGAATTCCGAACATTCCGGAATTCCGAACATTCCGGAACTTTTGTGCATTCCGGAACCTTGGTGCATTCCGGAACTCTGAACATTCCGGAATTCCGAACATTCCGGAACCTTGGTGCATTCCGGAACTCTGAACATTCCGGAATTCCGAACATTCCGGAACCTTGGTGCATTCCGGAACTCTGAACATTCCGGAACTCTGAACATTCTGGAATTCCGAACATTCCGGAACCTTGGTGCATTCCGGAACTCTGAACATTCCGGAACTCTGAACATTCCGGAATTCCGAACATTCCGGAACCTTGGTGCATTCCGGAACCTTGGTGCATTCCTGAACTCTGAACATTCCGGAATTCCGAACATTCCGGAACCTTGGTGCATTCCGGAACTCTGAACATTCCGGAACCTTGATGCATTCCGGAACTCTTAACATTCCGGAACCTTGGTGCATTCCGGAACTCTGAACATTCCGGAACTCTGAACATTCCGGAATTCCGAACATTCCGGAACCTTGGTGCATTCCGGAACTCTGAACATTCCGGAATTCCGAACATTCCGGAACCTTTGTGCATTCCGGAACTCCGAACATTCCGGAACCTTGGTACATTCCGGAATTCCGAACATTCCGGAATTATGAACATTCCGGAACCTTGGTGCATTCCGGAACTCTTAACATTCCGGAACCTTGGTGCATTCCGGAACTCTTAACATTCCGGAACCTTGGTGCATTCCGGAACTCTGAACATTCCGGACCTCTGAACATTCCGGAATTCCGAACATTCCTGAACCTTGGTGCATTCCGGAACTCTGAACATTCCGGAATTCCGAACATTCCGGAACCTTGTTGCATTCCGGAACTCTGAACATTCCGGAATTCCGAACATTCCGGAACCTTGGTGCATTCCGGAACCTTGTTGCATTCCGGAACTCTTAACATTCCGGAACCTTGGTGCATTCCGGAACTCTGAACATTCCGGAACTCTGAACATTCTGGAATTCCGAACATTCCGGAACCTTGGTGCATTCCGGAACTCTGAACATTCCGGAACTCTGAACATTCCGGAATTCCGAACATTCCGGAACCTTGGTGCATTCCGGAACTCTGAACATTCCGGAACCTTGGTACATTCCGGAATTCTGAACATTCCGGAATTCCGAACATTCCGGAACTTTGGTGCATTCCAGAACTCTGAACATTCCGGAATTCCGAACATTCCGGAACCTTGGTGCATTCCGGAACTCTGAACATTCCGGAATACCGAACATTCCGGAACCTTGGTGCATTCCGGAACTCTGAACATTCCGGAACCTTGATGCATTCCGGAACTCTTAACATTCCGGAACCTTGGTGCATTCCGGAACTCTGAACATTCCGGAACTCTGAACATTCCGGAATTCCGAACATTCCGGAACCTTTGTGCATTCCGGAATTCCGAAAATTCCGGAATTATGAACATTCCGGAACCTTTGTGCATTCCGGAACCTTGGTGCATTCCGGAACTCTGAACATTCCGGAATTCCGAACATTCCGGAACCTTGGTGCATTCCGGAACTCTGAACATTCCGGAACCTTGATGCATTCCGGAACTCTTAACATTCCGGAACCTTGGTGCATTCCGGAACTCTGAACATTCCGGAACTCTGAACATTCCGGAATTCCGAACATTCCGGAACCTTGGTGCATTCCGGAACTCTGAACATTCCGGAATTCCGAACATTCCGGAACCTTTGTGCATTCCGGAATTCCGAAAATTCCGGAATTATGAACATTCCGGAACCTTTGTGCATTCCGGAACCTTGGTGCATTCCGGAACTGTGAACATTCCGGAATTCCGAACATTCCGGAACCTTGGTGCATTCCGGAACTCTGAACATTCCGGAACCTTGATGCATTCCGGAACTCTGAACATTCCAGAACCTTGGTTCATTCCGGAATTCCGAACATTCCGGAATTCCGAACATTCCGGAACCTTTGTGCATTCCGGAACCTTGGTGCATTCCGGAACTCTGAACATTCCGGAATT
Organism: Mchenga conophoros; assembly: GCF_057382185.1. Classification (NCBI taxonomy): domain Eukaryota; kingdom Metazoa; phylum Chordata; class Actinopteri; order Cichliformes; family Cichlidae; genus Mchenga; species Mchenga conophoros. The sequence continues at coordinate 551,105 of NC_140539.1, read as the reverse complement.
CCGAACATTCCGGAACCTTGGTACATTCCGGAATTCCGAACATTCCGGAATTCCGAACATTCCGGAACCTTGGTGCATTCCGGAACTCTGAACATTCCGGAACCTTGGTGCATTCCGGAACTCTTAACATTCCGGAACCTTGGTGCATTCCGGAACTCTTAACATTCCGGAACCTTGGTGCATTCCGGAACTCTTAACATTCCGGAACCTTGGTGCATTCCGGAACTCTTAACATTCCGGAACCTTGGTGCATTCCGGAACTCTGAATATTCCGGAACTCTGAACATTCCGGAATTCCGAACATTCCGGAACCTTGGTGCATTCCGGATCCTTGGTGCATTCCGGAATTCTGAACATTCCGGAACCTTGGTGCATTCCGGAACTCTGAACATTCCGGAACCTTGGTGCATTCCGGAACTCTGAACATTCCGGAACCTTGGTGCATCCCGGAACTCTGAACATTCCGGAATTCCGAACATTCCGGAAAATGGTGCATTCCGGAACTCTGAACATTCCGGAACTCTGAACATTCCGGAACTCTGAACATTCCGGAACCTTGGTGCATTCCGGAACTCTGAACATTCCGGAACCTTTGTGCATTCCGGAATTCGGAACATTCTGGAATTCCGAACATTCCGGAACCTTTGTGCATTCCGGAACCTTGGTTCATTCCGGAACTCTGAACCTTGGTGCATTCCGGAACTCTGAACATTCCGGAAATCTGAACATTCCGGAACTCTGAACATTCCGGAATTCCGAACATTCCGGAACCTTGGTGCATTCCGGAACCTTGGTGCATTCCGGAATTCTGAACATTCCGGAACCTTGGTGCATTCCGGAATTCCGAACATTCCGGAACCTTGGTACATTCCGGAATTCCGAACATTCCGGAATTCCGAACATTCCGGAAACTTTGTGCATTCCGGAATTCCGAACATTCCGGAACCTTGGTACATTCCGGAATTCCGAACATTCCGGAATTCCGAACATTCCGGAACTTTTGTGCATTCCGGAACCTTGGTGCATTCCGGAACTCTGAACATTCCGGAATTCCGAACATTCCGGAACCTTGGTGCATTCCGGAACTCTGAACATTCCGGAATTCCGAACATTCCGGAACCTTGGTGCATTCCGGAACTCTGAACATTCCGGAATTCCGAACATTCCGGAACCTTGGTGCATTCCGGAACTCTGAACATTCCGGAACTCTGAACATTCTGGAATTCCGAACATTCCGGAACCTTGGTGCATTCCGGAACTCTTAACATTCCGGAACCTTGGTGCATTCCGGAACTCTGAACATTCCGGAACTCTGAACATTCCGGAATTCCGAACATTCCGGAACCTTGGTGCATTCCGGAACTCTGAACATTCCGGAATTCCGAACATTCCGGAACCTTTGTGCATTCCGGAATTCCGAACATTCCGGAACCTTGGTACATTCCGGAATTCCGAACATTCCGGAATTATGAACATTCCGGAACCTTGGTGCATTCCGGAACTCTTAACATTCCGGAACCTTGGTGCATTCCGGAACTCTTAACATTCCGGAACCTTGGTGCATTCCGGAACTCTGAACATTCCGGACCTCTGAACATTCCGGAATTCCGAACATTCCGGAACCTTGGTGCATTCCGGAACTCTGAACATTCCGGAACCTTGGTGCATTCCGGAACTCTTAACATTCCGGAACCTTGGTGCATTCCGGAACTCTTAACATTCCGGAACCTTGGTGCATTCCGGAACTCTGAACATTCCGGAATTCCGAACATTCCGGAACCTTTGTGCATTCCGGAATTCCGAACATTCCGGAACCTTGGTGCATTCCGGAATTCCGAACATTCCGGAATTCCGAACATTCCGGAACCTTGGTGCATTCCGGAACTCTGAACACTCCGGAACCTTGAACATTCCGGAACTCTTAACATTCCGGAACCTTGGTGCATTCCGGAACTCTGAACATTCCGGAATTCCGAACATTCCGGAACTCTGAACATTCCGGAATTCCGAACATTCCGGAACCTTGGTACATTCCGGAATTCCGAACATTCCGGAATTCCGAACATTCCGGAACCTTTGTGCATTCCGGAACCTTGGTGCATTCCGGAACTCTGAACCTTGGTGCATTCCGGAACTCTGAACATTCCGGAACTCTGAACATTCCGGAACTCTGAACATTCCGGAATTCCGAACATTCCGGAACCTTGGTGCATTCCGGAATTCCGAACATTCCGGAACCTTGGTGCATTCCGGAACTCTGAACATTCCGGAACCTTGGTGCATTCCGGAACCTTGGTGCATTCCGGAATTCTGAACATTCCGGAACCTTGGTGCATTCCGGAATTCCGAACATTCCGGAACCTTGGTACATTCCGGAATTCCGAACATTCCGGAATTCCGAACATTCCGGAAACTTTGTGCATTCCGAAATTCCGAACATTCCGGAACCTTGATACATTCCGGAATTCCGAACATTCCGGAATTCCGAACATTCCGGAACTTTTGTGCATTCCGGAACCTTGGTGCATTCCGGAACTCTGAACATTCCGGAATTCCGAACATTCCGGAACCTTGGTGCATTCCGGAACTCTGAACATTCCGGAACCTTGATGCATTCCGGAACTCTTAACATTCCGGAACCTTGGTGCATTCCGGAACTCTGAACATTCCGGAACTCTGAACATTCCGGAATTCCGAACATTCCGGAACCTTGGTGCATTCCGGAACTCTGAACATTCCGGAATTCCGAACATTCCGGAACCTTTGTGCATTCCGGAATTCCGAAAATTCCGGAATTATGAACATTCCGGAACCTTTGTGCATTCCGGAACCTTGGTGCATTCCGGAACTCTGAACATTCCGGAATTCCGAACATTCCGGAACCTTGGTGCATTCCGGAACTCTGAACATTCCGGAACCTTGATGCATTCCGGAACTCTGAACATTCCAGAACCTTGGTTCATTCCGGAATTCCGAACATTCCGGAATTCCGAACATTCCGGAACCTTTGTGCATTCCGGAACCTTGGTGCATTCCGGAACTCTGAACATTCCGGAATTCCGAACATTCCGGAACCTTGGTACATTCCGGAATTCCGAACATTCCGGAATTCCGAACATTCCGGAACCTTGGTGCATTCCGGAACTCTGAACATTCCGGAACCTTGGTGCATTCCGGAACTCTTAACATTCCGGAACCTTGGTGCATTCCGGAACTCTTAACATTCCGGAACCTTGGTGCATTCCGGAACTCTTAACATTCCGGAACCTTGGTGCATTCCGGAACTCTTAACATTCCGGAACCTTGGTGCATTCCGGAACTCTGAATATTCCGGAACTCTGAACATTCCGGAATTCCGAACATTCCGGAACCTTGGTGCATTCCGGATCCTTGGTGCATTCCGGAATTCTGAACATTCCGGAACCTTGGTGCATTCCGGAACTCTGAACATTCCGGAACCTTGGTGCATTCCGGAACTCTGAACATTCCGGAACCTTGGTGCATCCCGGAACTCTGAACATTCCGGAATTCCGAACATTCCGGAAAATGGTGCATTCCGGAACTCTGAACATTCCGGAACTCTGAACATTCCGGAACTCTGAACATTCCGGAACCTTGGTGCATTCCGGAACTCTGAACATTCCGGAACCTTTGTGCATTCCGGAATTCGGAACATTCTGGAATTCCGAACATTCCGGAACCTTTGTGCATTCCGGAACCTTGGTTCATTCCGGAACTCTGAACCTTGGTGCATTCCGGAACTCTGAACATTCCGGAACTCTGAACATTCCGGAACTCTGAACATTCCGGAATTCCGAACATTCCGGAACCTTGGTGCATTCCGGAACCTTGGTGCATTCCGGAATTCTGAACATTCCGGAACCTTGGTGCATTCCGGAATTCCGAACATTCCGGAACCTTGGTACATTCCGGAATTCCGAACATTCCGGAATTCCGAACATTCCGGAAACTTTGTGCATTCCGGAATTCCGAACATTCCGGAACCTTGGTACATTCCGGAATTCCGAACATTCCGGAATTCCGAACATTCCGGAACTTTTGTGCATTCCGGAACCTTGGTGCATTCCGGAACTCTGAACATTCCGGAATTCCGAACATTCCGGAACCTTGGTGCATTCCGGAACTCTGAACATTCCGGAATTCCGAACATTCCGGAACCTTGGTGCATTCCGGAACTCTGAACATTCCGGAATTCCGAACATTCCGGAACCTTGGTGCATTCCGGAACTCTGAACATTCCGGAACTCTGAACATTCTGGAATTCCGAACATTCCGGAACCTTGGTGCATTCCGGAACTCTTAACATTCCGGAACCTTGGTGCATTCCGGAACTCTGAACATTCCGGAACTCTGAACATTCCGGAATTCCGAACATTCCGGAACCTTGGTGCATTCCGGAACTCTGAACATTCCGGAATTCCGAACATTCCGGAACCTTTGTGCATTCCGGAATTCCGAACATTCCGGAACCTTGGTACATTCCGGAATTCCGAACATTCCGGAATTATGAACATTCCGGAACCTTGGTGCATTCCGGAACTCTTAACATTCCGGAACCTTGGTGCATTCCGGAACTCTTAACATTCCGGAACCTTGGTGCATTCCGGAACTCTGAACATTCCGGACCTCTGAACATTCCGGAATTCCGAACATTCCGGAACCTTGGTGCATTCCGGAACTCTGAACATTCCGGAACCTTGGTGCATTCCGGAACTCTTAACATTCCGGAACCTTGGTGCATTCCGGAACTCTTAACATTCCGGAACCTTGGTGCATTCCGGAACTCTGAACATTCCGGAATTCCGAACATTCCGGAACCTTTGTGCATTCCGGAATTCCGAACATTCCGGAACCTTGGTGCATTCCGGAATTCCGAACATTCCGGAATTCCGAACATTCCGGAACCTTGGTGCATTCCGGAACTCTGAACACTCCGGAACCTTGAACATTCCGGAACTCTTAACATTCCGGAACCTTGGTGCATTCCGGAACTCTGAACATTCCGGAATTCCGAACATTCCGGAACTCTGAACATTCCGGAATTCCGAACATTCCGGAACCTTGGTACATTCCGGAATTCCGAACATTCCGGAATTCCGAACATTCCGGAACCTTTGTGCATTCCGGAACCTTGGTGCATTCCGGAACTCTGAACCTTGGTGCATTCCGGAACTCTGAACATTCCGGAACTCTGAACATTCCGGAACTCTGAACATTCCGGAATTCCGAACATTCCGGAACCTTGGTGCATTCCGGAATTCCGAACATTCCGGAACCTTGGTGCATTCCGGAACTCTGAACATTCCGGAACCTTGGTGCATTCCGGAACCTTGGTGCATTCCGGAATTCTGAACATTCCGGAACCTTGGTGCATTCCGGAATTCCGAACATTCCGGAACCTTGGTACATTCCGGAATTCCGAACATTCCGGAATTCCGAACATTCCGGAAACTTTGTGCATTCCGAAATTCCGAACATTCCGGAACCTTGATACATTCCGGAATTCCGAACATTCCGGAATTCCGAACATTCCGGAACTTTTGTGCATTCCGGAACCTTGGTGCATTCCGGAACTCTGAACATTCCGGAATTCCGAACATTCCGGAACCTTGGTGCATTCCGGAACTCTGAACATTCCGGAACCTTGATGCATTCCGGAACTCTTAACATTCCGGAACCTTGGTGCATTCCGGAACTCTGAACATTCCGGAACTCTGAACATTCCGGAATTCCGAACATTCCGGAACCTTGGTGCATTCCGGAACTCTGAACATTCCGGAATTCCGAACATTCCGGAACCTTTGTGCATTCCGGAATTCCGAAAATTCCGGAATTATGAACATTCCGGAACCTTTGTGCATTCCGGAACCTTGGTGCATTCCGGAACTCTGAACATTCCGGAATTCCGAACATTCCGGAACCTTGGTGCATTCCGGAACTCTGAACATTCCGGAACCTTGATGCATTCCGGAACTCTGAACATTCCAGAACCTTGGTTCATTCCGGAATTCCGAACATTCCGGAATTCCGAACATTCCGGAACCTTTGTGCATTCCGGAACCTTGGTGCATTCCGGAACTCTGAACATTCCGGAATTCCGAACATTCCGGAACCTTGGTACATTCCGGAATTCCGAACATTCCGGAATTCCGAACATTCCGGAACCTTGGTGCATTCCGGAACTCTGAACATTCCGGAACCTTGGTGCATTCCGGAACTCTTAACATTCCGGAACCTTGGTGCATTCCGGAACTCTTAACATTCCGGAACCTTGGTGCATTCCGGAACTCTTAACATTCCGGAACCTTGGTGCATTCCGGAACTCTTAACATTCCGGAACCTTGGTGCATTCCGGAACTCTGAATATTCCGGAACTCTGAACATTCCGGAATTCCGAACATTCCGGAACCTTGGTGCATTCCGGATCCTTGGTGCATTCCGGAATTCTGAACATTCCGGAACCTTGGTGCATTCCGGAACTCTGAACATTCCGGAACCTTGGTGCATTCCGGAACTCTGAACATTCCGGAACCTTGGTGCATCCCGGAACTCTGAACATTCCGGAATTCCGAACATTCCGGAAAATGGTGCATTCCGGAACTCTGAACATTCCGGAACTCTGAACATTCCGGAACTCTGAACATTCCGGAACCTTGGTGCATTCCGGAACTCTGAACATTCCGGAACCTTTGTGCATTCCGGAATTCGGAACATTCTGGAATTCCGAACATTCCGGAACCTTTGTGCATTCCGGAACCTTGGTTCATTCCGGAACTCTGAACCTTGGTGCATTCCGGAACTCTGAACATTCCGGAACTCTGAACATTCCGGAACTCTGAACATTCCGGAATTCCGAACATTCCGGAACCTTGGTGCATTCCGGAACCTTGGTGCATTCCGGAATTCTGAACATTCCGGAACCTTGGTGCATTCCGGAATTCCGAACATTCCGGAACCTTGGTACATTCCGGAATTCCGAACATTCCGGAATTCCGAACATTCCGGAAACTTTGTGCATTCCGGAATTCCGAACATTCCGGAACCTTGGTACATTCCGGAATTCCGAACATTCCGGAATTCCGAACATTCCGGAACTTTTGTGCATTCCGGAACCTTGGTGCATTCCGGAACTCTGAACATTCCGGAATTCCGAACATTCCGGAACCTTGGTGCATTCCGGAACTCTGAACATTCCGGAATTCCGAACATTCCGGAACCTTGGTGCATTCCGGAACTCTGAACATTCCGGAATTCCGAACATTCCGGAACCTTGGTGCATTCCGGAACTCTGAACATTCCGGAACTCTGAACATTCTGGAATTCCGAACATTCCGGAACCTTGGTGCATTCCGGAACTCTGAACATTCCGGAACTCTGAACATTCCGGAATTCCGAACATTCCGGAACCTTGGTGCATTCCGGAACTCTGAACATTCCGGAATTCCGAACATTCCGGAACCTTTGTGCACTCCGGAACCTTGGTGCATTCCGGAATTCCGAACATTCCGGAACCTTGGTGCATTCCGGAACTCTGAACATTCCGGAACCTTGGTGCATTCCGGAACTCTTAACATTCCGGAACCTTGGTGCATTCCGGAACTCTGAATATTCCGGAACTCTGAACATTCCGGAATTCCGAACATTCCGGAACCTTGGTGCATTCCGGAACTCTGAACATTCCGGAATTCCGAACATTCCGGAACCTTGGTGCATTCCGGAATTCCGAACATTCCGGAATTCCGAACATTCCGGAACCTTTGTCCATTCCGGAACCTTGGTGCATTCCGGAACTCTGAACATTCCGGAATTCCGAACATTCCGGAATTCCGAACATTCCGGAACCTTTGTGCATTCCGGAACGTTGGTGCATTCCGGAACTCTGAACATTCCGGAATTCCGAACATTCCGGAACCTTGGTGCATTCCGGAACTCTGAACATTCCGGAACTCTGAACATTCTGGAATTCCGAACATTCCGGAACCTTGGTGCATTCCGGAACTCTGAACATTCCGGAACTCTGAACATTCCGGAATTCCGAACATTCCGGAACCTTGGTGCATTCCGGAACTCTGAACATTCCGAAACCTTGGTACATTCCGGAATTCCGAACATTCTGGAACCTTGGTGCATTCCAGAACTCTGAACATTCCGGAACTCCGAACATTCCGGAATTCCGAACATTCCGGAACCTTTGTCCATTCCGGAACCTTGGTGCATTCCGGAACTCTGAACATTCCGGAATTCCGAACATTCCGGAATTCCGAACATTCCGGAACCTTTGTGCATTCCGGAACGTTGGTGCATTCCGGAACTCTGAACATTCCGGAATTCCGAACATTCCGGAACCTTGGTGCATTCCGGAACTCTGAACATTCCGGAACTCTGAACATTCTGGAATTCCGAACATTCCGGAACCTTGGTGCATTCCGGAACTCTGAACATTCCGGAACTCTGAACATTCCGGAATTCCGAACATTCCGGAACCTTGGTGCATTCCGGAACTCTGAACATTCCGAAACCTTGGTACATTCCGGAATTCCGAACATTCTGGAACCTTGGTGCATTCCAGAACTCTGAACATTCCGGAACTCCGAACATTCCGGAATTCCGAACATTCCGGAAACTTGTTGCATTCCGGAACTCTGAACATTCCGGAATTCCGAACATTCCGGAACCTTGGTGCATTCCGGAACCTTGGTGAATTCCGGAACTCTGAACATTCCGGAACCTTGGTGCATTCCGGAACTCTTAACATTCCGGAACCTTGGTGCATTCCGGAACTCTTAACATTCCGGAACCTTGGTGCATTCCGGAACTCTGAACATTCCGGAACCTTGGTGCATTCCGGAACCTTGGTGCATTCCGGAATTCCGAACATTCCGGAACCTTGGTGCATTCCGGAACTCTGAACATTCCGGAATTCCGAACATTCCGGAACCTTGGTGCATTCCGGAACTCTGAACATTCCGGAACTCTGAACATTCTGGAATTCCGAACATTCCGGAACCTTGGTGCATTCCGGAACTCTGAACATTCCGGAATTCCGAACATTCCGGAACCTTGGTGCTTTCCGGAACTCTGAACATTCCGGAACCTTGGTAAATTCCGGAATTCCGAACATTCTGGAACCTTGGTGCATTCCAGAACTCTGAACATTCCGGAACTCTGAACATTCCGGAATTCCGAACATTCCGGAAACTTGTTGCATTCCGGAACTCTGAACATTCCGGAATTCCGAACATTCCGGAACCTTGGTGCATTCCGGAACTCTGAACACTCCGGAACCTTGATGCATTCCGGAACTCCTAACATTCCAGAACCTTGGTGCATTCCGGAACTCTGAACATTCCGGAACTCTGAACATTCTGGAATTCCGAACATTCCGGAACCTTGGTGCATTCCGGAACTCTGAACATTCCGGAATTCCGAACATTCCGGAACCTTGGTGCATTCCGGAACTCTGAACATTCCGGAACCTTTGTGCATTCCGGAATTCCGAACATTCCGGAACCTTGGTACATTCCGGAATTCCGAACATTCCGGAATTCCGAACATTCCGGAACCTTTGTGCATTCCGGAACCTTGGTGCATTCCGGAACTCTGGACCTTGGTGCATTCCGGAACTCTGAACATTCCGGAACTCTGAACATTCCGGAACTCTGAACATTCCGGAATTCCGAACATTCCGGAACCTTGGTGCATTCCGGAATTCCGAACATTCCGGAACCTTGGTGCATTCCGGAACTCTGAACATTCCGGAACCTTGGTGCATTCCGGAACCTTGGTGCATTCCGGAATTCTGAACATTCCGGAACCTTGGTGCATTCCGGAATTCCGAACATTCCGGAACCTTGGTACATTCCGGAATTCCGAACATTCCGGAATTCCGAACATTCCGGAAACTTTGTGCATTCCGGAATTCCGAACATTCCGGAACCTTGATACATTCCGGAATTCCGAACATTCCGGAATTCCGAACATTCCGGAACTTTTGTGCATTCCGGAACCTTGGTGCATTCCGGAACTCTGAACATTCCGGAATTCCGAACATTCCGGAACCTTGGTGCATTCCGGAACTCTGAACATTCCGGAATTCCGAACATTCCGGAACCTTGGTGCATTCCGGAACTCTGAACATTCCGGAACTCTGAACATTCTGGAATTCCGAACATTCCGGAACCTTGGTGCATTCCGGAACTCTGAACATTCCGGAACTCTGAACATTCCGGAATTCCGAACATTCCGGAACCTTGGTGCATTCCGGAACCTTGGTGCATTCCTGAACTCTGAACATTCCGGAATTCCGAACATTCCGGAACCTTGGTGCATTCCGGAACTCTGAACATTCCGGAACCTTGATGCATTCCGGAACTCTTAACATTCCGGAACCTTGGTGCATTCCGGAACTCTGAACATTCCGGAACTCTGAACATTCCGGAATTCCGAACATTCCGGAATTCCGAACATTCCGGAACCTTGGTGCATTCCGGAACTCTGAACATTCCGGAACCTTGGTGCATTCCGGAACCTTGGTGCATTCCGGAATTCTGAACATTCCGGAATTCCGAACATTCCGGAACCTTTGTGCATTCCGGAACTCTGAACATTCCGGAATTCCGAACATTCCGGAACCTTGGTGCATTCCGGAACTCTGAACATTCCGGAATTCCGAACATTCCGGAACCTTTGTGCATTCCGGAATTCCGAACATTCCGGAACCTTGGTACATTCCGGAACCTTGGTGCATTCCGGAACTCTGAACATTCCGGAACCTTTGTGCATTCCGGAATTCCGAACATTCCGGAACCTTGGTACATTCCGGAATTCCGAACATTCCGGAATTCCGAACATTCCGGAACCTTTGTGCATTCCGGAACCTTGGTGCATTCCGGAACTCTGAACCTTGGTGCATTCCGGAACTCTGAACATTCCGGAACTCTGAACATTCCGGAACTCTGAACATTCCGGAATTCCGAACATTCCGGAACCTTGGTGCATTCCGGAATTCCGAACATTCCGGAACCTTGGTGCATTCCGGAACTCTGAACATTCCGGAACCTTGGTGCATTCCGGAACCTTGGTGCATTCCGGAATTCTGAACATTCCGGAACCTTGGTGCATTCCGGAATTCCGAACATTCCGGAACCTTGGTACATTCCGGAATTCCGAACATTCCGGAATTCCGAACATTCCGGAAACTTTGTGCATTCCGAAATTCCGAACATTCCGGAACCTTGATACATTCCGGAATTCCGAACATTCCGGAATTCCGAACATTCCGGAACTTTTGTGCATTCCGGAACCTTGGTGCATTCCGGAACTCTGAACCTTGGTGCATTCCGGAACTCTGAACATTCCGGAACTCTGAACATTCCGGAACTCTGAACATTCCGGAATTCCGAACATTCCGGAACCTTGGTGCATTCCGGAATTCCGAACATTCCGGAACCTTGGTGCATTCCGGAACTCTGAACATTCCGGAACCTTGGTGCATTCCGGAACCTTGGTGCATTCCGGAATTCTGAACATTCCGGAACCTTGGTGCATTCCGGAATTCCGAACATTCCGGAACCTTGGTACATTCCGGAATTCCGAACATTCCGGAATTCCGAACATTCCGGAAACTTTGTGCATTCCAAAATTCCGAACATTCCGGAACCTTGATACATTCCGGAATTCCGAACATTCCGGAATTCCGAACATTCCGGAACTTTTGTGCATTCCGGAACCTTGGTGCATTCCGGAACTCTGAACATTCCGGAATTCCGAACATTCCGGAACCTTGGTGCATTCCGGAACTCTGAACATTCCGGAATTCCGAACATTCCGGAACCTTGGTGCATTCCGGAACTCTGAACATTCCGGAACTCTGAACATTCTGGAATTCCGAACATTCCGGAACCTTGGTGCATTCCGGAACTCTGAACATTCCGGAACTCTGAACATTCCGGAATTCCGAACATTCCGGAACCTTGGTGCATTCTGGAACCTTGGTGCATTCCTGAACTCTGAACATTCCGGAATTCCGAACATTCCGGAACCTTGGTGCATTCCGGAACTCTGAACATTCCGGAACCTTGATGCATTCCGGAACTCTTAACATTCCGGAACCTTGGTGCATTCCGGAACTCTGAACATTCCGGAACTCTGAACATTCCGGAATTCCGAACATTCCGGAACCTTGGTGCATTCCGGAACCTTGTTGCATTCCGGAACTCTTAACATTCCGGAACCTTGGTGCATTCCGGAACTCTGAACATTCCGGAACTCTGAACATTCTGGAATTCCGAACATTCCGGAACCTTGGTGCATTCCGGAACTCTGAACATTCCGGAACTCTGAACATTCCGGAATTCCGAACATTCCGGAACCTTGGTACATTCCGGAATTCTGAACATTCCGGAATTCCGAACATTCCGGAACTTTGGTGCATTCCAGAACTCTGAACATTCCGGAATTCCGAACATTCCGGAACCTTGGTGCATTCCGGAACTCTGAACATTCCGGAATACCGAACATTCCGGAACCTTGGTGCATTCCGGAACTCTGAACATTCCGGAACCTTGATGCATTCCGGAACTCTTAACATTCCGGAACCTTGGTGCATTCCGGAACTCTGAACATTCCGGAATTCCGAACATTCCGGAACCTTTGTGCATTCCGGAATTCCGAAAATTCCGGAATTATGAACATTCCGGAACCGTTGTGCATTCCGGAACTCTTAACATTCCGGAACCTTGGTGCATTCCGGAACTCTTAACATTCCGGAACCTTGGTGCATTCCGGAACTCTGAACATTCCGGACCTCTGAACATTCCGGAATTCCGAACATTCCGGAACCTTGGTGCATTCCGGAACTCTGAACATTCCGGAACCTTGGTGCATTCCGGAACTCTTAACATTCCGGAACCTTGGTGCATTCCGGAACCTTGGTGCATTCCGGAACTCTGAACATTCCGGAATTCCGAACATTCCGGAACCTTGGTGCATTCCGGAACTCTGAACATTCCGGAATTCCGAACATTCCGGAACCTTGGTGCATTCCGGAACTCTGAACATTCCGGAACTCTGAACATTCTGGAATTCCGAACATTCCGGAACCTTGGTGCATTCCGGAACCTTGGTGCATTCCGGAACTCTGAACATTCCGGAACTCTGAACATTCTGGAATTCCGAACATTCCGGAACCTTGGTGCATTCCGGAACCTTGGTGCATTCCGGAACTCTGAACATTCCGGAACCTTTGTGCATTCCGGAATTCCGAACATTCCGGAACCTTGGTACATTCCGGAATTCCGAACATTCCGGAATTCCGAACATTCCGGAACCTTTGTGCATTCCGGAACCTTGGTGCATTCCGGAACTCTGAACCTTGGTGCATTCCGGAACTCTGAACATTCCGGAACTCTGAACATTCCGGAACTCTGAACATTCCGGAATTCCGAACATTCCGGAACCTTGGTGCATTCCGGAATTCCGAACATTCCGGAACCTTGGTGCATTCCGGAACTCTGAACATTCCGGAACCTTGGTGCATTCCGGAACCTTGGTGCATTCCGGAATTCTGAACATTCCGGAACCTTGGTGCATTCCGGAATTCCGAACATTCCGGAACCTTGATACATTCCGGAATTCCGAACATTCCGGAATTCCGAACATTCCGGAACTTTTGTGCATTCCGGAACCTTGGTGCATTCCGGAACTCTGAACATTCCGGAATTCCGAACATTCCGGAACCTTGGTGCATTCCGGAACTCTGAACATTCCGGAATTCCGAACATTCCGGAACCTTGGTGCATTCCGGAACTCTGAACATTCCGGAACTCTGAACATTCTGGAATTCCGAACATTCCGGAACCTTGGTGCATTCCGGAACTCTGAACATTCCGGAACTCTGAACATTCCGGAATTCCGAACATTCCGGAACCTTGGTGCATTCCGGAACCTTGGTGCATTCCTGAACTCTGAACATTCCGGAATTCCGAACATTCCGGAACCTTGGTGCATTCCGGAACTCTGAACATTCCGGAACCTTGATGCATTCCGGAACTCTTAACATTCCGGAAGCTTGGTGCATTCCGGAACTCTGAACATTCCGGAACTCTGAACATTCCGGAATTCCGAACATTCCAGAACCTTGGTGCATTCCGGAACCTTGTTGCATTCCGGAACTCTTAACATTCCGGAACCTTGGTGCATTCCGGAACTCTGAACATTCCGGAACTCTGAACATTCTGGAATTCCGAACATTCCGGAACCTTGGTGCATTCCGGAACTCTGAACATTCCGGAACTCTGAACATTCCGGAATTCCGAACATTCCGGAACCTTGGTACATTCCGGAATTCTGAACATTCCGGAATTCCGAACATTCCGGAACTTTGGTGCATTCCAGAACTCTGAACATTCCGGAATTCCGAACATTCCGGAACCTTGGTGCATTCCGGAACTCTGAACATTCCGGAACCTTGATGCATTCCGGAACTCTTAACATTCCGGAACCTTGGTGCATTCCGGAACTCTGAACATTCCGGAATTCCGAACATTCCGGAACCTTTGTGCATTCCGGAATTCCGAAAATTCCGGAATTATGAACATTCCGGAACCGTTGTGCATTCCGGAACCTTGGTGCATTCCGGAACTCTGAACATTCCGGAATTCCGAACATTCCGGAACCTTGGTGCATTCCGGAACTCTGAACATTCCGGAACCTTGATGCATTCCGGAACTCTTAACATTCCGGAACCTTGGTGCATTCCGGAACTCTGAACATTCCGGAACTCTGAACATTCCGGAATTCCGAACATTCCGGAACCTTTGTGCATTCCGGAATTCCGAACATTCCGGAACCTTGGTACATTCCGGAATTCCGAACATTCCGGAATTATGAACATTCCGGAACCTTGGTGCATTCCGGAACTCTTAACATTCCGGAACCTTGGTGCATTCCGGAACTCTTAACATTCCGGAACCTTGGTGCATTCCGGAACTCTGAACATTCCGGACCTCTGAACATTCCGGAATTCCGAACATTCCGGAACCTTGGTGCATTCCGGAACTCTGAACATTCCGGAACCTTGGTGCATTCCGGAACTCTTAACATTCCGGAACCTTGGTGCATTCCGGAACTCTTAACATTCCGGAACCTTGGTGCATTCCGGAACTCTGAACATTCCGGAATTCCGAACATTCCGGAACCTTTGTGCATTCCGGAATTCCGAACATTCCGGAACCTTTGTGCATTCCGGAATTCCGAACATTCCGGAACCTTGGTGCATTCCGGAACTCTTAACATTCCGGAACCTTGGTGCATTCCGGAACTCTGAACATTCCGGAACTCTGAACATTCCGGAATTCCGAACATTCCGGAACCTTTGTGCATTCCGGAATTCCGAAAATTCCGGAATTATGAACATTCCGGAACCTTTGTGCATTCCGGAACCTTGGTGCATTCCGGAACTCTGAACATTCCGGAATTCCGAACATTCCGGAACCTTGGTGCATTCCGGAACTCTGAACATTCCGGAACCTTGATGCATTCCGGAACTCTTAACATTCCGGAACCTTGGTGCATTCCGGAACTCTGAACATTCCGGAACTCTGAACATTCCGGAATTCCGAACATTCCGGAACTTTGGTGCATTCCGGAACTCTGAACATTCCGGAATTCCGAACATTCCGGAACCTTTGTGCATTCCGGAATTCCGAACATTCCGGAACCTTGGTACATTCCGGAATTCCGAACATTCCGGAATTATGAACATTCCGGAACCTTGGTGCATTCCGGAACTCTTAACATTCCGGAACCTTGGTGCATTCCGGAACTCTTAACATTCCGGAACCTTGGTGCATTCCGGAACTCTGAACATTCCGAACCTCTGAACATTCCGGAATTCCGAACATTCCGGAACCTTGGTGCATTCCGGAACTCTGAACATTCCGGAATTCCGAACATTCCGGAACCTTGGTGCATTCCGGAACCTTGGTGAATTCCGGAACTCTGAACATTCCGGAACCTTGGTGCATTCCGGAACTCTGAACATTCCGGAACCTTGGTGCATTCCGGAACCTTGGTGCATTCCGGAATTCCGAACATTCCGGAACCTTGGTGCATTCCGGAACTCTGAACATTCCGGAATTCCGAACATTCCGGAACCTTGGTGCATTCCGGAACTCTGAACATTCCGGAACTCTGAACATTCTGGAATTCCGAACATTCCGGAACCTTGTTGCATTCCGGAACTCTGAACATTCCGGAATTCCGAACATTCCGGAACCTTGGTGCATTCCGGAACTCTGAACATTCCGGAACCTTGGTAAATTCCGGAATTCCGAACATTCTGGAACCTTGGTGCATTCCAGAACTCTGAACATTCCGGAACTCTGAACATTCCGGAATTCCGAACATTCCGGAAACTTGTTGCATTCCGGAACTCTGAACATTCCGGAATTCCGAACATTCCGGAACCTTGGTGCATTCCGGAACTCTGAACATTCCGGAACCTTGATGCATTCCGGAACTCCTAACATTCCGGAACCTTGGTGCATTCCGGAACTCTGAACATTCCGGAACTCTGAACATTCTGGAATTCCGAACATTCCGGAACCTTGGTGCATTCCGGAACTCTGAACATTCCGGAATTCCGAACATTCCGGAACCTTGGTGCATTCCGGAACTCTGAACATTCCGGAACCTTGGTACATTCCGGAATTCCCAACATTCTGGAACCTTGGTGCATTCCAGAACTCTGAACATTCCGGAATTCCGAACATTCCGGAAACTTGTTGCATTCCGGAACTCTGAACATTCCGGAATTCCGAACATTCCGGAACCTTGGTGCATTCCGGAACTCTGAACACTCCGGAACCTTGATGCATTCCGGAACTCCTAACATTCCGGAACCTTGGTGCATTCCGGAACTCTTAACATTCCGGAACCTTGGTGCATTCCGGAACTCTGAACATTCCGGAACTCTGAACATTCCGGAATTCCGAACATTCCGGAACCTTGGTGCATTCCGGAACTCTGAACATTCCGGAACCTTGATGCATTCCGGAACTCTTAACATTCCGGAACCTTGGTGCATTCCGGAACTCTGAACATTCCGGAACTCTGAACATTCCGGAATTCCGAACATTCCGGAACCTTGGTGCATTCCGGAACTCTGAACATTCCGGAATTCCGAACATTCCGGAACCTTTGTGCATTCCGGAATTCCGAACATTCCGGAACCTTGGTACATTCCGGAATTCCGAACATTCCGGAATTATGAACATTCCGGAACCTTGGTGCATTCCGGAACTCTTAACATTCCGGAACCTTGGTGCATTCCGGAACTCTTAACATTCCGGAACCTTGGTGCATTCCGGAACTCTGAACATTCCGGACCTCTGAACATTCCGGAATTCCGAACATTCCGGAACCTTGGTGCATTCCGGAACTCTGAACATTCCGGAACCTTGGTGCATTCCGGAACTCTTAACATTCCGGAACCTTGGTGCATTCCGGAACTCTTAACATTCCGGAACCTTGGTGCATTCCGGAACTCTGAACATTCCGGAATTCCGAACATTCCGGAACCTTTGTGCATTCCGGAATTCCGAACATTCCGGAACCTTGGTGCATTCCGGAATTCCGAACATTCCGGAATTCCGAACATTCCGGAACCTTGGTGCATTCCGGAACTCTGAACACTCCGGAACCTTGAACATTCCGGAACTCTTAACATTCCGGAACCTTGGTGCATTCCGGAACTCTGAACATTCCGGAATTCCGAACATTCCGGAACTCTGAACATTCCGGAATTCCGAACATTCCGGAACCTTGGTACATTCCGGAATTCCGAACATTCCGGAATTCCGAACATTCCGGAACCTTTGTGCATTCCGGAACCTTGGTGCATTCCGGAACTCTGAACCTTGGTGCATTCCGGAACTCTGAACATTCCGGAACTCTGAACATTCCGGAACTCTGAACATTCCGGAACTCTGAACATTCCGGAATTCCGAACATTCCGGAACCTTGGTGCATTCCGGAATTCCGAACATTCCGGAACCTTGGTGCATTCCGGAACTCTGAACATTCCGGAACCTTGGTGCATTCCGGAACCTTGGTGCATTCCGGAATTCTGAACATTCCGGAACCTTGGTGCATTCCGGAATTCCGAACATTCCGGAACCTTGGTACATTCCGGAATTCCGAACATTCCGGAATTCCGAACATTCCGGAAACTTTGTGCATTCCGAAATTCCGAACATTCCGGAACCTTGATACATTCCGGAATTCCGAACATTCCGGAATTCCGAACATTCCGGAACTTTTGTGCATTCCGGAACCTTGGTGCATTCCGGAACTCTGAACATTCCGGAATTCCGAACATTCCGGAACCTTGGTGCATTCCGGAACTCTGAACATTCCGGAATTCCGAACATTCCGGAACCTTGGTGCATTCCGGAACTCTGAACATTCCGGAACTCTGAACATTCTGGAATTCCGAACATTCCGGAACCTTGGTGCATTCCGGAACTCTGAACATTCCGGAACTCTGAACATTCCGGAATTCCGAACATTCCGGAACCTTGGTGCATTCCGGAACCTTGGTGCATTCCTGAACTCTGAACATTCCGGAATTCCGAACATTCCGGAACCTTGGTGCATTCCGGAACTCTGAACATTCCGGAACCTTGATGCATTCCGGAACTCTTAACATTCCGGAACCTTGGTGCATTCCGGAACTCTGAACATTCCGGAACTCTGAACATTCCGGAATTCCGAACATTCCGGAACCTTTGTGCATTCCGGAATTCCGAAAATTCCGGAATTATGAACATTCCGGAACCTTTGTGCATTCCGGAACCTTGGTGCATTCCGGAACTCTGAACATTCCGGAATTCCGAACATTCCGGAACCTTGGTGCATTCCGGAACTCTGAACATTCCGGAACCTTGATGCATTCCGGAACTCTTAACATTCCGGAACCTTGGTGCATTCCGGAACTCTGAACATTCCGGAACTCTGAACATTCCGGAATTCCGAACATTCCGGAACTTTGGTGCATTCCGGAACTCTGAACATTCCGGAATTCCGAACATTCCGGAACCTTTGTGCATTCCGGAATTCCGAACATTCCGGAACCTTGGTACATTCCGGAATTCCGAACATTCCGGAATTATGAACATTCCGGAACCTTGGTGCATTCCGGAACTCTTAACATTCCGGAACCTTGGTGCATTCCGGAACTCTTAACATTCCGGAACCTTGGTGCATTCCGGAACTCTGAACATTCCGAACCTCTGAACATTCCGGAATTCCGAACATTCCGGAACCTTGGTGCATTCCGGAACTCTGAACATTCCGGAATTCCGAACATTCCGGAACCTTGGTGCATTCCGGAACCTTGGTGAATTCCGGAACTCTGAACATTCCGGAACCTTGGTGCATTCCGGAACTCTGAACATTCCGGAACCTTGGTGCATTCCGGAACCTTGGTGCATTCCGGAATTCCGAACATTCCGGAACCTTGGTGCATTCCGGAACTCTGAACATTCCGGAATTCCGAACATTCCGGAACCTTGGTGCATTCCGGAACTCTGAACATTCCGGAACTCTGAACATTCTGGAATTCCGAACATTCCGGAACCTTGTTGCATTCCGGAACTCTGAACATTCCGGAATTCCGAACATTCCGGAACCTTGGTGCATTCCGGAACTCTGAACATTCCGGAACCTTGGTAAATTCCGGAATTCCGAACATTCTGGAACCTTGGTGCATTCCAGAACTCTGAACATTCCGGAACTCTGAACATTCCGGAATTCCGAACATTCCGGAAACTTGTTGCATTCCGGAACTCTGAACATTCCGGAATTCCGAACATTCCGGAACCTTGGTGCATTCCGGAACTCTGAACATTCCGGAACCTTGATGCATTCCGGAACTCCTAACATTCCGGAACCTTGGTGCATTCCGGAACTCTGAACATTCCGGAACTCTGAACATTCTGGAATTCCGAACATTCCGGAACCTTGGTGCATTCCGGAACTCTGAACATTCCGGAATTCCGAACATTCCGGAACCTTGGTGCATTCCGGAACTCTGAACATTCCGGAACCTTGGTACATTCCGGAATTCCCAACATTCTGGAACCTTGGTGCATTCCAGAACTCTGAACATTCCGGAATTCCGAACATTCCGGAAACTTGTTGCATTCCGGAACTCTGAACATTCCGGAATTCCGAACATTCCGGAACCTTGGTGCATTCCGGAACTCTGAACACTCCGGAACCTTGATGCATTCCGGAACTCCTAACATTCCGGAACCTTGGTGCATTCCGGAACTCTTAACATTCCGGAACCTTGGTGCATTCCGGAACTCTGAACATTCCGGAACTCTGAACATTCCGGAATTCCGAACATTCCGGAACCTTGGTGCATTCCGGAACTCTGAACATTCCGGAACCTTGATGCATTCCGGAACTCTTAACATTCCGGAACCTTGGTGCATTCCGGAACTCTGAACATTCCGGAACTCTGAACATTCCGGAATTCCGAACATTCCGGAACCTTGGTGCATTCCGGAACTCTGAACATTCCGGAATTCCGAACATTCCGGAACCTTTGTGCATTCCGGAATTCCGAACATTCCGGAACCTTGGTACATTCCGGAATTCCGAACATTCCGGAATTATGAACATTCCGGAACCTTGGTGCATTCCGGAACTCTTAACATTCCGGAACCTTGGTGCATTCCGGAACTCTTAACATTCCGGAACCTTGGTGCATTCCGGAACTCTGAACATTCCGGACCTCTGAACATTCCGGAATTCCGAACATTCCGGAACCTTGGTGCATTCCGGAACTCTGAACATTCCGGAACCTTGGTGCATTCCGGAACTCTTAACATTCCGGAACCTTGGTGCATTCCGGAACTCTTAACATTCCGGAACCTTGGTGCATTCCGGAACTCTGAACATTCCGGAATTCCGAACATTCCGGAACCTTTGTGCATTCCGGAATTCCGAACATTCCGGAACCTTGGTGCATTCCGGAATTCCGAACATTCCGGAATTCCGAACATTCCGGAACCTTGGTGCATTCCGGAACTCTGAACACTCCGGAACCTTGAACATTCCGGAACTCTTAACATTCCGGAACCTTGGTGCATTCCGGAACTCTGAACATTCCGGAATTCCGAACATTCCGGAACTCTGAACATTCCGGAATTCCGAACATTCCGGAACCTTGGTACATTCCGGAATTCCGAACATTCCGGAATTCCGAACATTCCGGAACCTTTGTGCATTCCGGAACCTTGGTGCATTCCGGAACTCTGAACCTTGGTGCATTCCGGAACTCTGAACATTCCGGAACTCTGAACATTCCGGAACTCTGAACATTCCGGAACTCTGAACATTCCGGAATTCCGAACATTCCGGAACCTTGGTGCATTCCGGAATTCCGAACATTCCGGAACCTTGGTGCATTCCGGAACTCTGAACATTCCGGAACCTTGGTGCATTCCGGAACCTTGGTGCATTCCGGAATTCTGAACATTCCGGAACCTTGGTGCATTCCGGAATTCCGAACATTCCGGAACCTTGGTACATTCCGGAATTCCGAACATTCCGGAATTCCGAACATTCCGGAAACTTTGTGCATTCCGAAATTCCGAACATTCCGGAACCTTGATACATTCCGGAATTCCGAACATTCCGGAATTCCGAACATTCCGGAACTTTTGTGCATTCCGGAACCTTGGTGCATTCCGGAACTCTGAACATTCCGGAATTCCGAACATTCCGGAACCTTGGTGCATTCCGGAACTCTGAACATTCCGGAATTCCGAACATTCCGGAACCTTGGTGCATTCCGGAACTCTGAACATTCCGGAACTCTGAACATTCTGGAATTCCGAACATTCCGGAACCTTGGTGCATTCCGGAACTCTGAACATTCCGGAACTCTGAACATTCCGGAATTCCGAACATTCCGGAACCTTGGTGCATTCCGGAACCTTGGTGCATTCCTGAACTCTGAACATTCCGGAATTCCGAACATTCCGGAACCTTGGTGCATTCCGGAACTCTGAACATTCCGGAACCTTGATGCATTCCGGAACTCTTAACATTCCGGAACCTTGGTGCATTCCGGAACTCTGAACATTCCGGAACTCTGAACATTCCGGAATTCCGAACATTCCGGAACCTTGGTGCATTCCGGAACTCTGAACATTCCGGAATTCCGAACATTCCGGAACCTTTGTGCATTCCGGAACTCCGAACATTCCGGAACCTTGGTACATTCCGGAATTCCGAACATTCCGGAATTATGAACATTCCGGAACCTTGGTGCATTCCGGAACTCTTAACATTCCGGAACCTTGGTGCATTCCGGAACTCTTAACATTCCGGAACCTTGGTGCATTCCGGAACTCTGAACATTCCGGACCTCTGAACATTCCGGAATTCCGAACATTCCTGAACCTTGGTGCATTCCGGAACTCTGAACATTCCGGAATTCCGAACATTCCGGAACCTTGTTGCATTCCGGAACTCTGAACATTCCGGAATTCCGAACATTCCGGAACCTTGGTGCATTCCGGAACCTTGTTGCATTCCGGAACTCTTAACATTCCGGAACCTTGGTGCATTCCGGAACTCTGAACATTCCGGAACTCTGAACATTCTGGAATTCCGAACATTCCGGAACCTTGGTGCATTCCGGAACTCTGAACATTCCGGAACTCTGAACATTCCGGAATTCCGAACATTCCGGAACCTTGGTGCATTCCGGAACTCTGAACATTCCGGAACCTTGGTACATTCCGGAATTCTGAACATTCCGGAATTCCGAACATTCCGGAACTTTGGTGCATTCCAGAACTCTGAACATTCCGGAATTCCGAACATTCCGGAACCTTGGTGCATTCCGGAACTCTGAACATTCCGGAATACCGAACATTCCGGAACCTTGGTGCATTCCGGAACTCTGAACATTCCGGAACCTTGATGCATTCCGGAACTCTTAACATTCCGGAACCTTGGTGCATTCCGGAACTCTGAACATTCCGGAACTCTGAACATTCCGGAATTCCGAACATTCCGGAACCTTTGTGCATTCCGGAATTCCGAAAATTCCGGAATTATGAACATTCCGGAACCTTTGTGCATTCCGGAACCTTGGTGCATTCCGGAACTCTGAACATTCCGGAATTCCGAACATTCCGGAACCTTGGTGCATTCCGGAACTCTGAACATTCCGGAACCTTGATGCATTCCGGAACTCTTAACATTCCGGAACCTTGGTGCATTCCGGAACTCTGAACATTCCGGAACTCTGAACATTCCGGAATTCCGAACATTCCGGAACCTTGGTGCATTCCGGAACTCTGAACATTCCGGAATTCCGAACATTCCGGAACCTTTGTGCATTCCGGAATTCCGAAAATTCCGGAATTATGAACATTCCGGAACCTTTGTGCATTCCGGAACCTTGGTGCATTCCGGAACTCTGAACATTCCGGAATTCCGAACATTCCGGAACCTTGGTGCATTCCGGAACTCTGAACATTCCGGAACCTTGATGCATTCCGGAACTCTTAACATTCCGGAACCTTGGTGCATTCCGGAACTCTGAACATTCCGGAACTCTGAACATTCCGGAATTCCGAACATTCCGGAACCTTGTTGCATTCCGGAACTCTGAACATTCCGGAATTCCGAACATTCCGGAACCTTTGTGCATTCCGGAATTCCGAACATTCCGGAACCTTGGTACATTCCGGAATTCCGAACATTCCGGAATTATGAACATTCCGGAACCTTGGTGCATTCCGGAACTCTTAACATTCCGGAACCTTGGTGCATTCCGGAACTCTTAACATTCCGGAACCTTGGTGCATTCCGGAACTCTTAACATTCCGGAACCTTGGTGCATTCCGGAACTCTGAACATTCCGGAATTCCGAACATTCCGGAACCTTGGTGCATTCCGGAATTCCGAACATTCCGGAATTCCGAACATTCCGGAACCTTGGTGCATTCCGGAACTCTGAACACTCCGGAACCTTGAACATTCCGGAACTCTTAACATTCCGGAACCTTGGTGCATTCCGGAACTCTGAACATTCCGGAATTCCGAACATTCCGGAACTCTGAACATTCCGGAATTCCGAACATTCCGGAACCTTGGTACATTCCGGAATTCCGAACATTCCGGAATTCCGAACATTCCGGAACCTTTGTGCATTCCGGAACCTTGGTGCATTCCGGAACTCTGAACATTCCGGAATTCCGAACATTCCGGAACCTTGGTGCATTCCGGAACTCTGAACATTCCGGAATTCCGAACATTCCGGAACCTTTGTGCATTCCGGAATTCCGAACATTCCGGAACCTTGGTACATTCCGGAATTCCGAACATTCCGGAATTATGAACATTCCGGAACCTTGGTGCATTCCGGAACTCTTAACATTCCGGAACCTTGGTGCATTCCGGAACTCTTAACATTCCGGAACCTTGGTGCATTCCGGAACTCTTAACATTCCGGAACCTTGGTGCATTCCGGAACTCTGAACATTCCGGACCTCTGAACATTCCGGAATTCCGAACATTCCGGAACCTTGGTGCATTCCGGAACTCTGAACATTCCGGAACCTTGGTGCATTCCGGAACTCTTAACATTCCGGAACCTTGGTGCATTCCGGAACTCTTAACATTCCGGAACCTTGGTGCATTCCGGAACTCTGAACATTCCGGAATTCCGAACATTCCGGAACCTTTGTGCATTCCGGAATTCCGAACATTCCGGAACCTTGGTGCATTCCGGAATTCCGAACATTCCGGAATTCCGAACATTCCGGAACCTTGGTGCATTCCGGAACTCTGAACACTCCGGAACCTTGAACATTCCGGAACTCTTAACATTCCGGAACCTTGGTGCATTCCGGAACTCTGAACATTCCGGAATTCCGAACATTCCGGAACTCTGAACATTCCGGAATTCCGAACATTCCGGAACCTTGGTACATTCCGGAATTCCGAACATTCCGGAATTCCGAACATTCCGGAACCTTTGTGCATTCCGGAACCTTGGTGCATTCCGGAACTCTGAACATTCCGGAATTCCGAACATTCCGGAACCTTGGTGCATTCCGGAACTCTGAACATTCCGGAACCTTTGTGCATTCCGGAATTCCGAACATTCCGGAACCTTGGTACATTCCGGAATTCCGAACATTCCGGAATTCCGAACATTCCGGAACCTTTGTGCATTCCGGAACCTTGGTGCATTCCGGAACTCTGAACCTTGGTGCATTCCGGAACTCTGAACATTCCGGAACTCTGAACATTCCGGAACTCTGAACATTCCGGAATTCCGAACATTCCGGAACCTTGGTGCATTCCGGAATTCCGAACATTCCGGAACCTTGGTGCATTCCGGAACTCTGAACATTCCGGAACCTTGGTGCATTCCGGAACCTTGGTGCATTCCGGAATTCTGAACATTCCGGAACCTTGGTGCATTCCGGAATTCCGAACATTCCGGAATTCCGAACATTCCGGAAACTTTGTGCATTCCGAAATTCCGAACATTCCGGAACCTTGATACATTCCGGAATTCCGAACATTCCGGAATTCCGAACATTCCGGAACTTTTGTGCATTCCGGAACCTTGGTGCATTCCGGAACTCTGAACATTCCGGAATTCCGAACATTCCGGAACCTTGGTGCATTCCGGAACTCTGAACATTCCGGAATTCCGAACATTCCGGAACCTTGGTGCATTCCGGAACTCTGAACATTCCGGAACTCTGAACATTCTGGAATTCCGAACATTCCGGAACCTTGGTGCATTCCGGAACTCTGAACATTCCGGAACTCTGAACATTCCGGAATTCCGAACATTCCGGAACCTTGGTGCATTCCGGAACCTTGGTGCATTCCTGAACTCTGAACATTCCGGAATTCCGAACATTCCGGAACCTTGGTGCATTCCGGAACTCTGAACATTCCGGAACCTTGATGCATTCCGGAACTCTTAACATTCCGGAACCTTGGTGCATTCCGGAACTCTGAACATTCCGGAACTCTGAACATTCCGGAATTCCGAACATTCCGGAACCTTGGTGCATTCCGGAACTCTGAACATTCCGGAATTCCGAACATTCCGGAACCTTTGTGCATTCCGGAACTCCGAACATTCCGGAACCTTGGTACATTCCGGAATTCCGAACATTCCGGAATTATGAACATTCCGGAACCTTGGTGCATTCCGGAACTCTTAACATTCCGGAACCTTGGTGCATTCCGGAACTCTTAACATTCCGGAACCTTGGTGCATTCCGGAACTCTGAACATTCCGGACCTCTGAACATTCCGGAATTCCGAACATTCCTGAACCTTGGTGCATTCCGGAACTCTGAACATTCCGGAATTCCGAACATTCCGGAACCTTGTTGCATTCCGGAACTCTGAACATTCCGGAATTCCGAACATTCCGGAACCTTGGTGCATTCCGGAACCTTGTTGCATTCCGGAACTCTTAACATTCCGGAACCTTGGTGCATTCCGGAACTCTGAACATTCCGGAACTCTGAACATTCTGGAATTCCGAACATTCCGGAACCTTGGTGCATTCCGGAACTCTGAACATTCCGGAACTCTGAACATTCCGGAATTCCGAACATTCCGGAACCTTGGTGCATTCCGGAACTCTGAACATTCCGGAACCTTGGTACATTCCGGAATTCTGAACATTCCGGAATTCCGAACATTCCGGAACTTTGGTGCATTCCAGAACTCTGAACATTCCGGAATTCCGAACATTCCGGAACCTTGGTGCATTCCGGAACTCTGAACATTCCGGAATACCGAACATTCCGGAACCTTGGTGCATTCCGGAACTCTGAACATTCCGGAACCTTGATGCATTCCGGAACTCTTAACATTCCGGAACCTTGGTGCATTCCGGAACTCTGAACATTCCGGAACTCTGAACATTCCGGAATTCCGAACATTCCGGAACCTTTGTGCATTCCGGAATTCCGAAAATTCCGGAATTATGAACATTCCGGAACCTTTGTGCATTCCGGAACCTTGGTGCATTCCGGAACTCTGAACATTCCGGAATTCCGAACATTCCGGAACCTTGGTGCATTCCGGAACTCTGAACATTCCGGAACCTTGATGCATTCCGGAACTCTTAACATTCCGGAACCTTGGTGCATTCCGGAACTCTGAACATTCCGGAACTCTGAACATTCCGGAATTCCGAACATTCCGGAACCTTGGTGCATTCCGGAACTCTGAACATTCCGGAATTCCGAACATTCCGGAACCTTTGTGCATTCCGGAATTCCGAAAATTCCGGAATTATGAACATTCCGGAACCTTTGTGCATTCCGGAACCTTGGTGCATTCCGGAACTCTGAACATTCCGGAATTCCGAACATTCCGGAACCTTGGTGCATTCCGGAACTCTGAACATTCCGGAACCTTGATGCATTCCGGAACTCTTAACATTCCGGAACCTTGGTGCATTCCGGAACTCTGAACATTCCGGAACTCTGAACATTCCGGAATTCCGAACATTCCGGAACCTTGGTGCATTCCGGAACTCTGAACATTCCGGAATTCCGAACATTCCGGAACCTTTGTGCATTCCGGAATTCCGAACATTCCGGAATTATGAACATTCCGGAACCTTGGTGCATTCCGGAACTCTTAACATTCCGGAACCTTGGTGCATTCCGGAACTCTTAACATTCCGGAACCTTGGTGCATTCCGGAACTCTGAACATTCCGGACCTCTGAACATTCCGGAATTCCGAACATTCCGGAATTCCGAACATTCCGGAACCTTTGTGCATTCCGGAACCTTGGTGCATTCCGGAACTCTGAACATTCCGGAATTCCGAACATTCCGGAATTCCGAACATTCCGGAACCTTTGTGCATTCCGGAATTCCGAAAATTCCGGAATTATGAACATTCCGGAACCTTTGTGCATTCCGGAACCTTGGTGCATTCCGGAACTCTGAACATTCCGGAATTCCGAACATTCCGGAACCTTGGTGCATTCCGGAACTCTGAACATTCCGGAACCTTGATGCATTCCGGAACTCTTAACATTCCGGAACCTTGGTGCATTCCGGAACTCTGAACATTCCGGAACTCTGAACATTCCGGAATTCCGAACATTCCGGAACCTTGTTGCATTCCGGAACTCTGAACATTCCGGAATTCCGAACATTCCGGAACCTTTGTGCATTCCGGAATTCCGAACATTCCGGAACCTTGGTACATTCCGGAATTCCGAACATTCCGGAATTATGAACATTCCGGAACCTTGGTGCATTCCGGAACTCTTAACATTCCGGAACCTTGGTGCATTCCGGAACTCTGAACATTCCGGACCTCTGAACATTCCGGAATTCCGAACATTCCGGAACCTTGGTGCATTCCGGAACTCTGAACATTCCGGAACCTTGGTGCATTCCGGAACTCTTAACATTCCGGAACCTTGGTGCATTCCGGAACTCTGAACATTCCGGAATTCCGAACATTCCGGAACCGTGGTGCATTCCGGAATTCCGAACATTCCGGAATTCCGAACATTCCGGAACCTTGGTGCATTCCGGAACTCTGAACACTCCGGAACCTTGAACATTCCGGAACTCTTAACATTCCGGAACCTTGGTGCATTCCGGAACTCTGAACATTCCGGAATTCCGAACATTCCGGAACTCTGAACATTCCGGAATTCCGAACATTCCGGAACCTTGGTACATTCCGGAATTCCGAACATTCCGGAATTCCGAACATTCCGGAACCTTTGTGCATTCCGGAACCTTGGTGCATTCCGGAACTCTGAACATTCCGGAATTCCGAACATTCCGGAACCTTGGTGCATTCCGGAACTCTGAACATTCCGGAATTCCGAACATTCCGGAACCTTGGTGCATTCCGGAACTCTGAACATTCCGGAACTCTGAACATTCTGGAATTCCGAACATTCCGGAACCTTGGTGCATTCCGGAACCTTGGTGCATTCCGGAACTCTGAACATTCCGGAACCTTTGTGCATTCCGGAATTCCGAACATTCTGGAACCTTGGTACATTCCGGAATTCCGAACATTCCGGAATTCCGAACATTCCGGAACCTTTGTGCATTCCGGAACCTTGGTGCATTCCGGAACTCTGAACCTTGGTGCATTCCGGAACTCTGAACATTCCGGAACTCTGAACATTCCGGAACTCTGAACATTCCGGAATTCCGAACATTCCGGAACCTTGGTGCATTCCGGAATTCCGAACATTCCGGAACCTTGGTGCATTCCGGAACTCTGAACATTCCGGAACCTTGGTGCATTCCGGAACCTTGGTGCATTCCGGAATTCTGAACATTCCGGAACCTTGGTGCATTCCGGAATTCCGAACATTCCGGAACCTTGGTACATTCCGGAATTCCGAACATTCCGGAATTCCGAACATTCCGGAAACTTTGTGCATTCCGGAATTCCGAACATTCCGGAACCTTGATACATTCCGGAATTCCGAACATTCCGGAATTCCGAACATTCCGGAACTTTTGTGCATTCCGGAACCTTGGTGCATTCCGGAACTCTGAACATTCCGGAATTCCGAACATTCCGGAACCTTGGTGCATTCCGGAACTCTGAACATTCCGGAATTCCGAACATTCCGGAACCTTGGTGCATTCCGGAACTCTGAACATTCCGGAACTCTGAACATTCTGGAATTCCGAACATTCCGGAACCTTGGTGCATTCCGGAACTCTGAACATTCCGGAACTCTGAACATTCCGGAATTCCGAACATTCCGGAACCTTGGTGCATTCCGGAACTCTGAACATTCCGAAACCTTGGTACATTCCGGAATTCCGAACATTCTGGAACCTTGGTGCATTCCAGAACTCTGAACATTCCGGAACTCCGAACATTCCGGAATTCCGAACATTCCGGAAACTTGTTGCATTCCGGAACTCTGAACATTCCGGAATTCCGAACATTCCGGAACCTTGGTGCATTCCGGAACCTTGGTGAATTCCGGAACTCTGAACATTCCGGAACCTTGGTGCATTCCGGAACTCTGAACATTCCGGAACTCTGAACATTCTGGAATTCCGAACATTCCGGAACCTTGGTGCATTCCGGAACTCTGAACATTCCGGACCTCTGAACATTCCGGAATTCCGAACATTCCTGAACCTTGGTGCATTCCGGAACTCTGAACATTCCGGAATTCCGAACATTCCGGAACCTTGTTGCATTCCGGAACTCTGAACATTCCGGAATTCCGAACATTCCGGAACCTTGGTGCATTCCGGAACCTTGTTGCATTCCGGAACTCTTAACATTCCGGAACCTTGGTGCATTCCGGAACTCTGAACATTCCGGAACTCTGAACATTCTGGAATTCCGAACATTCCGGAACCTTGGTGCATTCCGGAACTCTGAACATTCCGGAACTCTGAACATTCCGGAATTCCGAACATTCCGGAACCTTGGTGCATTCCGGAACTCTGAACATTCCGGAACCTTGGTACATTCCGGAATTCTGAACATTCCGGAATTCCGAACATTCCGGAACTTTGGTGCATTCCAGAACTCTGAACATTCCGGAATTCCGAACATTCCGGAACCTTGGTGCATTCCGGAACTCTGAACATTCCGGAATACCGAACATTCCGGAACCTTGGTGCATTCCGGAACTCTGAACATTCCGGAACCTTGATGCATTCCGGAACTCTTAACATTCCGGAACCTTGGTGCATTCCGGAACTCTGAACATTCCGGAACTCTGAACATTCCGGAATTCCGAACATTCCGGAACCTTTGTGCATTCCGGAATTCCGAAAATTCCGGAATTATGAACATTCCGGAACCTTTGTGCATTCCGGAACCTTGGTGCATTCCGGAACTCTGAACATTCCGGAATTCCGAACATTCCGGAACCTTGGTGCATTCCGGAACTCTGAACATTCCGGAACCTTGATGCATTCCGGAACTCTTAACATTCCGGAACCTTGGTGCATTCCGGAACTCTGAACATTCCGGAACTCTGAACATTCCGGAATTCCGAACATTCCGGAACCTTGGTGCATTCCGGAACTCTGAACATTCCGGAATTCCGAACATTCCGGAACCTTTGTGCATTCCGGAATTCCGAAAATTCCGGAATTATGAACATTCCGGAACCTTTGTGCATTCCGGAACCTTGGTGCATTCCGGAACTCTGAACATTCCGGAATTCCGAACATTCCGGAACCTTGGTGCATTCCGGAACTCTGAACATTCCGGAACCTTGATGCATTCCGGAACTCTTAACATTCCGGAACCTTGGTGCATTCCGGAACTCTGAACATTCCGGAACTCTGAACATTCCGGAATTCCGAACATTCCGGAACCTTGGTGCATTCCGGAACTCTGAACATTCCGGAATTCCGAACATTCCGGAACCTTTGTGCATTCCGGAATTCCGAACATTCCGGAATTATGAACATTCCGGAACCTTGGTGCATTCCGGAACTCTTAACATTCCGGAACCTTGGTGCATTCCGGAACTCTTAACATTCCGGAACCTTGGTGCATTCCGGAACTCTGAACATTCCGGACCTCTGAACATTCCGGAATTCCGAACATTCCGGAATTCCGAACATTCCGGAACCTTTGTGCATTCCGGAACCTTGGTGCATTCCGGAACTCTGAACATTCCGGAATTCCGAACATTCCGGAATTCCGAACATTCCGGAACCTTTGTGCATTCCGGAATTCCGAAAATTCCGGAATTATGAACATTCCGGAACCTTTGTGCATTCCGGAACCTTGGTGCATTCCGGAACTCTGAACATTCCGGAATTCCGAACATTCCGGAACCTTGGTGCATTCCGGAACTCTGAACATTCCGGAACCTTGATGCATTCCGGAACTCTTAACATTCCGGAACCTTGGTGCATTCCGGAACTCTGAACATTCCGGAACTCTGAACATTCCGGAATTCCGAACATTCCGGAACCTTGTTGCATTCCGGAACTCTGAACATTCCGGAATTCCGAACATTCCGGAACCTTTGTGCATTCCGGAATTCCGAACATTCCGGAACCTTGGTACATTCCGGAATTCCGAACATTCCGGAATTATGAACATTCCGGAACCTTGGTGCATTCCGGAACTCTTAACATTCCGGAACCTTGGTGCATTCCGGAACTCTGAACATTCCGGACCTCTGAACATTCCGGAATTCCGAACATTCCGGAACCTTGGTGCATTCCGGAACTCTGAACATTCCGGAACCTTGGTGCATTCCGGAACTCTTAACATTCCGGAACCTTGGTGCATTCCGGAACTCTGAACATTCCGGAATTCCGAACATTCCGGAACCGTGGTGCATTCCGGAATTCCGAACATTCCGGAATTCCGAACATTCCGGAACCTTGGTGCATTCCGGAACTCTGAACACTCCGGAACCTTGAACATTCCGGAACTCTTAACATTCCGGAACCTTGGTGCATTCCGGAACTCTGAACATTCCGGAATTCCGAACATTCCGGAACTCTGAACATTCCGGAATTCCGAACATTCCGGAACCTTGGTACATTCCGGAATTCCGAACATTCCGGAATTCCGAACATTCCGGAACCTTTGTGCATTCCGGAACCTTGGTGCATTCCGGAACTCTGAACATTCCGGAATTCCGAACATTCCGGAACCTTGGTGCATTCCGGAACTCTGAACATTCCGGAATTCCGAACATTCCGGAACCTTGGTGCATTCCGGAACTCTGAACATTCCGGAACTCTGAACATTCTGGAATTCCGAACATTCCGGAACCTTGGTGCATTCCGGAACCTTGGTGCATTCCGGAACTCTGAACATTCCGGAACCTTTGTGCATTCCGGAATTCCGAACATTCTGGAACCTTGGTACATTCCGGAATTCCGAACATTCCGGAATTCCGAACATTCCGGAACCTTTGTGCATTCCGGAACCTTGGTGCATTCCGGAACTCTGAACCTTGGTGCATTCCGGAACTCTGAACATTCCGGAACTCTGAACATTCCGGAACTCTGAACATTCCGGAATTCCGAACATTCCGGAACCTTGGTGCATTCCGGAATTCCGAACATTCCGGAACCTTGGTGCATTCCGGAACTCTGAACATTCCGGAACCTTGGTGCATTCCGGAACCTTGGTGCATTCCGGAATTCTGAACATTCCGGAACCTTGGTGCATTCCGGAATTCCGAACATTCCGGAACCTTGGTACATTCCGGAATTCCGAACATTCCGGAATTCCGAACATTCCGGAAACTTTGTGCATTCCGGAATTCCGAACATTCCGGAACCTTGATACATTCCGGAATTCCGAACATTCCGGAATTCCGAACATTCCGGAACTTTTGTGCATTCCGGAACCTTGGTGCATTCCGGAACTCTGAACATTCCGGAATTCCGAACATTCCGGAACCTTGGTGCATTCCGGAACTCTGAACATTCCGGAATTCCGAACATTCCGGAACCTTGGTGCATTCCGGAACTCTGAACATTCCGGAACTCTGAACATTCTGGAATTCCGAACATTCCGGAACCTTGGTGCATTCCGGAACTCTGAACATTCCGGAACTCTGAACATTCCGGAATTCCGAACATTCCGGAACCTTGGTGCATTCCGGAACTCTGAACATTCCGAAACCTTGGTACATTCCGGAATTCCGAACATTCTGGAACCTTGGTGCATTCCAGAACTCTGAACATTCCGGAACTCCGAACATTCCGGAATTCCGAACATTCCGGAAACTTGTTGCATTCCGGAACTCTGAACATTCCGGAATTCCGAACATTCCGGAACCTTGGTGCATTCCGGAACCTTGGTGAATTCCGGAACTCTGAACATTCCGGAACCTTGGTGCATTCCGGAACTCTGAACATTCCGGAACCTTGGTGCATTCCGGAACCTTGGTGCATTCCGGAATTCCGAACATTCCGGAACCTTGGTGCATTCCGGAACTCTGAACATTCCGGAATTCCGAACATTCCGGAACCTTGGTGCATTCCGGTACTCTGAACATTCCGGAACTCTGAACATTCTGGAATTCCGAACATTCCGGAACCTTGTTGCATTCCGGAACTCTGAACATTCCGGAATTCCGAACATTCCGGAACCTTGGTGCATTCCGGAACTCTGAACATTCCGGAACTCTGAACATTCCGGAATTCCGAACATTCCGGAAACTTGTTGCATTCCGGAACTCTGAACATTCCGGAATTCCGAACATTCCGGAACCTTGGTGCATTCCGGAACTCTGAACACTCCGGAACCTTGATGCATTCCGGAACTCCTAACATTCCGGAACCTTGGTGCATTCCGGAACTCTGAACATTCCGGAACTCTGAACATTCTGGAATTCCGAACATTCCGGAACCTTGGTGCATTCCGGAACTCTGAACATTCCGGAATTCCGAACATTCCGGAACCTTGGTGCATTCCGGAACTCTGAACATTCCGGAACCTTGGTACATTCCGGAATTCCGAACATTCTGGAACCTTGGTGCATTCCAGAACTCTGAACATTCCGGAATTCCGAACATTCCGGAAACTTGTTGCATTCCGGAACTCTGAACATTCCGGAATTCCGAACATTCCGGAACCTTGGTGCATTCCGGAACTCTGAACACTCCGGAACCTTGATGCATCCCTAACCCTAACCTTTGTGCATTCCGGAACCTTGTTGCATTCCGGAACTCTGAACATTCCGGAATTCCGAACATTCCGGAACCTTGGTGCATTCCGGAACTCTGAACATTCCGGAATTCCGAACATTCCGGAACCTTGATGCATTCCGGAACTCTGAACATTCCGGAACTCTGAACATTCTGGAATTCCGAACATTCCGGAACCTTGGTGCATTCCGGAACTCTGAACATTCCGGAACTCTGAACATTCTGGAATTCCGAACATTCCGGAACCTTGGTGCATTCCGGAACTCTGAACATTCCGGAACCTTGGTGCATTCCGGAACTCTTAACATTCCGGAACCTTGGTGCATTCCGGAACTCTTAACATTCCGGAACCTTGGTGCATTCCGGAACTCTTAACATTCCGGAACCTTGGTGCATTCCGGAACTCTGAACATTCCGGAACTCTGAACACTCCGGAATTCCGAACATTCCGGAACCTTGGTGCATTCCGGAACTCTGAACATTCCGGAATTCCGAACATTCCGGAACCTTGGTGCATTCCGGAACTCTGAACATTCCGGAATTCCGAACATTCCGGAACCTTTGTGCATTCCGGAACCTTGGTGCATTCCGGAACTCTGAACCTTGGTGCATTCCGGAACTCTGAACATTCCGGAACTCTGAACATTCCGGAACTCTGAACATTCCGGAATTCCGAACATTCCGGAACCTTGGTGCATTCCGGAATTCCGAACATTCCGGAACCTTGGTGCATTCCGGAACTCTGAACATTCCGGAACCTTGGTGCATTCCGGAACCTTGGTGCATTCCGGAATTCTGAACATTCCGGAACCTTGGTGCATTCCGGAATTCCGAACATTCCGGAATTCCGAACATTCCGGAAACTTTGTGCATTCCGAAATTCCGAACATTCCGGAACCTTGATACATTCCGGAATTCCGAACATTCCGGAATTCCGAACATTCCGGAACTTTTGTGCATTCCGGAACCTTGGTGCATTCCGGAACTCTGAACATTCCGGAATTCCGAACATTCCGGAACCTTGGTGCATTCCGGAACTCTGAACATTCCGGAATTCCGAACATTCCGGAACCTTGGTGCATTCCGGAACTCTGAACATTCCGGAACTCTGAACATTCTGGAATTCCGAACATTCCGGAACCTTGGTGCATTCCGGAACTCTGAACATTCCGGAACTCTGAACATTCCGGAATTCCGAACATTCCGGAACCTTGGTGCATTCCGGAACCTTGGTGCATTCCTGAACTCTGAACATTCCGGAATTCCGAACATTCCGGAACCTTGGTGCATTCCGGAACTCTGAACATTCCGGAACCTTGATGCATTCCGGAACTCTTAACATTCCGGAACCTTGGTGCATTCCGGAACTCTGAACATTCCGGAACTCTGAACATTCCGGAATTCCGAACATTCCGGAACCTTGGTGCATTCCGGAACTCTGAACATTCCGGAATTCCGAACATTCCGGAACCTTTGTGCATTCCGGAACTCCGAACATTCCGGAACCTTGGTACATTCCGGAATTCCGAACATTCCGGAATTATGAACATTCCGGAACCTTGGTGCATTCCGGAACTCTTAACATTCCGGAACCTTGGTGCATTCCGGAACTCTTAACATTCCGGAACCTTGGTGCATTCCGGAACTCTGAACATTCCGGACCTCTGAACATTCCGGAATTCCGAACATTCCTGAACCTTGGTGCATTCCGGAACTCTGAACATTCCGGAATTCCGAACATTCCGGAACCTTGTTGCATTCCGGAACTCTGAACATTCCGGAATTCCGAACATTCCGGAACCTTGGTGCATTCCGGAACCTTGTTGCATTCCGGAACTCTTAACATTCCGGAACCTTGGTGCATTCCGGAACTCTGAACATTCCGGAACTCTGAACATTCTGGAATTCCGAACATTCCGGAACCTTGGTGCATTCCGGAACTCTGAACATTCCGGAACTCTGAACATTCCGGAATTCCGAACATTCCGGAACCTTGGTGCATTCCGGAACTCTGAACATTCCGGAACCTTGGTACATTCCGGAATTCTGAACATTCCGGAATTCCGAACATTCCGGAACTTTGGTGCATTCCAGAACTCTGAACATTCCGGAATTCCGAACATTCCGGAACCTTGGTGCATTCCGGAACTCTGAACATTCCGGAATACCGAACATTCCGGAACCTTGGTGCATTCCGGAACTCTGAACATTCCGGAACCTTGATGCATTCCGGAACTCTTAACATTCCGGAACCTTGGTGCATTCCGGAACTCTGAACATTCCGGAACTCTGAACATTCCGGAATTCCGAACATTCCGGAACCTTTGTGCATTCCGGAATTCCGAAAATTCCGGAATTATGAACATTCCGGAACCTTTGTGCATTCCGGAACCTTGGTGCATTCCGGAACTCTGAACATTCCGGAATTCCGAACATTCCGGAACCTTGGTGCATTCCGGAACTCTGAACATTCCGGAACCTTGATGCATTCCGGAACTCTTAACATTCCGGAACCTTGGTGCATTCCGGAACTCTGAACATTCCGGAACTCTGAACATTCCGGAATTCCGAACATTCCGGAACCTTGGTGCATTCCGGAACTCTGAACATTCCGGAATTCCGAACATTCCGGAACCTTTGTGCATTCCGGAATTCCGAAAATTCCGGAATTATGAACATTCCGGAACCTTTGTGCATTCCGGAACCTTGGTGCATTCCGGAACTCTGAACATTCCGGAATTCCGAACATTCCGGAACCTTGGTGCATTCCGGAACTCTGAACATTCCGGAACCTTGATGCATTCCGGAACTCTTAACATTCCGGAACCTTGGTGCATTCCGGAACTCTGAACATTCCGGAACTCTGAACATTCCGGAATTCCGAACATTCCGGAACCTTGGTGCATTCCGGAACTCTGAACATTCCGGAATTCCGAACATTCCGGAACCTTTGTGCATTCCGGAATTCCGAACATTCCGGAATTATGAACATTCCGGAACCTTGGTGCATTCCGGAACTCTTAACATTCCGGAACCTTGGTGCATTCCGGAACTCTTAACATTCCGGAACCTTGGTGCATTCCGGAACTCTGAACATTCCGGACCTCTGAACATTCCGGAATTCCGAACATTCCGGAATTCCGAACATTCCGGAACCTTTGTGCATTCCGGAACCTTGGTGCATTCCGGAACTCTGAACATTCCGGAATTCCGAACATTCCGGAATTCCGAACATTCCGGAACCTTTGTGCATTCCGGAATTCCGAAAATTCCGGAATTATGAACATTCCGGAACCTTTGTGCATTCCGGAACCTTGGTGCATTCCGGAACTCTGAACATTCCGGAATTCCGAACATTCCGGAACCTTGGTGCATTCCGGAACTCTGAACATTCCGGAACCTTGATGCATTCCGGAACTCTTAACATTCCGGAACCTTGGTGCATTCCGGAACTCTGAACATTCCGGAACTCTGAACATTCCGGAATTCCGAACATTCCGGAACCTTGTTGCATTCCGGAACTCTGAACATTCCGGAATTCCGAACATTCCGGAACCTTTGTGCATTCCGGAATTCCGAACATTCCGGAACCTTGGTACATTCCGGAATTCCGAACATTCCGGAATTATGAACATTCCGGAACCTTGGTGCATTCCGGAACTCTTAACATTCCGGAACCTTGGTGCATTCCGGAACTCTGAACATTCCGGACCTCTGAACATTCCGGAATTCCGAACATTCCGGAACCTTGGTGCATTCCGGAACTCTGAACATTCCGGAACCTTGGTGCATTCCGGAACTCTTAACATTCCGGAACCTTGGTGCATTCCGGAACTCTGAACATTCCGGAATTCCGAACATTCCGGAACCGTGGTGCATTCCGGAATTCCGAACATTCCGGAATTCCGAACATTCCGGAACCTTGGTGCATTCCGGAACTCTGAACACTCCGGAACCTTGAACATTCCGGAACTCTTAACATTCCGGAACCTTGGTGCATTCCGGAACTCTGAACATTCCGGAATTCCGAACATTCCGGAACTCTGAACATTCCGGAATTCCGAACATTCCGGAACCTTGGTACATTCCGGAATTCCGAACATTCCGGAATTCCGAACATTCCGGAACCTTTGTGCATTCCGGAACCTTGGTGCATTCCGGAACTCTGAACATTCCGGAATTCCGAACATTCCGGAACCTTGGTGCATTCCGGAACTCTGAACATTCCGGAATTCCGAACATTCCGGAACCTTGGTGCATTCCGGAACTCTGAACATTCCGGAACTCTGAACATTCTGGAATTCCGAACATTCCGGAACCTTGGTGCATTCCGGAACCTTGGTGCATTCCGGAACTCTGAACATTCCGGAACCTTTGTGCATTCCGGAATTCCGAACATTCTGGAACCTTGGTACATTCCGGAATTCCGAACATTCCGGAATTCCGAACATTCCGGAACCTTTGTGCATTCCGGAACCTTGGTGCATTCCGGAACTCTGAACCTTGGTGCATTCCGGAACTCTGAACATTCCGGAACTCTGAACATTCCGGAACTCTGAACATTCCGGAATTCCGAACATTCCGGAACCTTGGTGCATTCCGGAATTCCGAACATTCCGGAACCTTGGTGCATTCCGGAACTCTGAACATTCCGGAACCTTGGTGCATTCCGGAACCTTGGTGCATTCCGGAATTCTGAACATTCCGGAACCTTGGTGCATTCCGGAATTCCGAACATTCCGGAACCTTGGTACATTCCGGAATTCCGAACATTCCGGAATTCCGAACATTCCGGAAACTTTGTGCATTCCGGAATTCCGAACATTCCGGAACCTTGATACATTCCGGAATTCCGAACATTCCGGAATTCCGAACATTCCGGAACTTTTGTGCATTCCGGAACCTTGGTGCATTCCGGAACTCTGAACATTCCGGAATTCCGAACATTCCGGAACCTTGGTGCATTCCGGAACTCTGAACATTCCGGAATTCCGAACATTCCGGAACCTTGGTGCATTCCGGAACTCTGAACATTCCGGAACTCTGAACATTCTGGAATTCCGAACATTCCGGAACCTTGGTGCATTCCGGAACTCTGAACATTCCGGAACTCTGAACATTCCGGAATTCCGAACATTCCGGAACCTTGGTGCATTCCGGAACTCTGAACATTCCGAAACCTTGGTACATTCCGGAATTCCGAACATTCTGGAACCTTGGTGCATTCCAGAACTCTGAACATTCCGGAACTCCGAACATTCCGGAATTCCGAACATTCCGGAAACTTGTTGCATTCCGGAACTCTGAACATTCCGGAATTCCGAACATTCCGGAACCTTGGTGCATTCCGGAACCTTGGTGAATTCCGGAACTCTGAACATTCCGGAACCTTGGTGCATTCCGGAACTCTGAACATTCCGGAACCTTGGTGCATTCCGGAACCTTGGTGCATTCCGGAATTCCGAACATTCCGGAACCTTGGTGCATTCCGGAACTCTGAACATTCCGGAATTCCGAACATTCCGGAACCTTGGTGCATTCCGGTACTCTGAACATTCCGGAACTCTGAACATTCTGGAATTCCGAACATTCCGGAACCTTGTTGCATTCCGGAACTCTGAACATTCCGGAATTCCGAACATTCCGGAACCTTGGTGCATTCCGGAACTCTGAACATTCCGGAACTCTGAACATTCCGGAATTCCGAACATTCCGGAAACTTGTTGCATTCCGGAACTCTGAACATTCCGGAATTCCGAACATTCCGGAACCTTGGTGCATTCCGGAACTCTGAACACTCCGGAACCTTGATGCATTCCGGAACTCCTAACATTCCGGAACCTTGGTGCATTCCGGAACTCTGAACATTCCGGAACTCTGAACATTCTGGAATTCCGAACATTCCGGAACCTTGGTGCATTCCGGAACTCTGAACATTCCGGAATTCCGAACATTCCGGAACCTTGGTGCATTCCGGAACTCTGAACATTCCGGAACCTTGGTACATTCCGGAATTCCGAACATTCTGGAACCTTGGTGCATTCCAGAACTCTGAACATTCCGGAATTCCGAACATTCCGGAAACTTGTTGCATTCCGGAACTCTGAACATTCCGGAATTCCGAACATTCCGGAACCTTGGTGCATTCCGGAACTCTGAACACTCCGGAACCTTGATGCATCCCTAACCCTAACCTTTGTGCATTCCGGAACCTTGTTGCATTCCGGAACTCTGAACATTCCGGAATTCCGAACATTCCGGAACCTTGGTGCATTCCGGAACTCTGAACATTCCGGAATTCCGAACATTCCGGAACCTTGATGCATTCCGGAACTCTGAACATTCCGGAACTCTGAACATTCTGGAATTCCGAACATTCCGGAACCTTGGTGCATTCCGGAACTCTGAACATTCCGGAACTCTGAACATTCTGGAATTCCGAACATTCCGGAACCTTGGTGCATTCCGGAACTCTGAACATTCCGGAACCTTGGTGCATTCCGGAACTCTTAACATTCCGGAACCTTGGTGCATTCCGGAACTCTTAACATTCCGGAACCTTGGTGCATTCCGGAACTCTTAACATTCCGGAACCTTGGTGCATTCCGGAACTCTGAACATTCCGGAACTCTGAACACTCCGGAATTCCGAACATTCCGGAACCTTGGTGCATTCCGGAACTCTGAACATTCCGGAATTCCGAACATTCCGGAACCTTGGTGCATTCCGGAACTCTGAACATTCCGGAACCTTGGTACATTCCGGAATTCCGAACATTCTGGAACCTTGGTGCATTCCAGAACTCTGAACATTCCGGAATTCCGAACATTCCGGAAACTTGTTGCATTCCGGAACTCTGAACATTCCGGAATTCCGAACATTCCGGAACCTTGGTGCATTCCGGAACTCTGAACACTCCGGAACCTTGATGCATTCCGGAACTCCTAACATTCCGGAACCTTGGTGCATTCCGGAACTCTGAACATTCCGGAACTCTGAACATTCCGGAATTCCGAACATTCCGGAACCTTGGTACATTCCGGAATTCCGAACATTCCGGAATTCCGAACATTCCGGAACCTTTGTGCATTCCGGAACCTTGGTGCATTCCGGAATTCCGAACATTCCGGAACCTTGGTGCATTCCGGAACTCTGAACATTCCGGAATTCCGAACATTCCGGAACCTTGTTGCATTCCGGAACTCTGAACATTCCGGAATTCCGAACATTCCGGAACCTTGTTGCATTCCGGAACTCTGAACATTCCGGAATTCCGAACATTCCGGAACCTTGTTGCATTCCGGAACTCTGAACATTCCGGAATTCCGAACATTCCGGAACCTTGGTGCATTCCGGAACTCTGAACATTCCGGAATTCCGAACATTCCGGAACCTTGGTGCATTCCGGAACTCTGAACATTCCGGAACTCTGAACATTCTGGAATTCCGAACATTCCGGAACCTTGGTGCATTCCGGAACTCTGAACATTCCGGAACTCTGAACATTCTGGAACCTTGGTGCATTCCGGAACTCTGAACATTCCGGAACCTTGGTGCATTCCGGAACTCTTAACATTCCGGAACCTTGGTGCATTCCGGAACTCTTAACATTCCGGAACCTTGGTGCATTCCGGAACTCTTAACATTCCGGAACCTTGGTGCATTCCGGAACTCTGAACATTCCGGAACTCTGAACACTCCGGAATTCCGAACATTCCGGAACCTTGGTGCATTCCGGAACTCTGAACATTCCGGAATTCCGAACATTCCGGAACCTTTGTGCATTCCGGAATTCCGAACATTCCGGAATTCCGAACATTCCGGAACCTTTGTGCATTCCGGAACCTTGGTGCATTCCGGAACTCTGAACATTCCGGAATTCCGAACATTCCGGAACCTTGGTGCATTCCGGAACTCTGAACACTCCGGAACCTTGAACATTCCGGAACTCTTAACATTCCGGAACCTTGGTGCATTCCGGAACTCTGAACA
The DNA here is from genome assembly GCF_057382185.1 of Mchenga conophoros. NCBI lineage: Eukaryota > Metazoa > Chordata > Actinopteri > Cichliformes > Cichlidae > Mchenga > Mchenga conophoros. The sequence continues at coordinate 508,354 of NC_140539.1, read as the reverse complement.
TTCCGGAACTCTGAACATTCCGGAATTCCGAACATTCCGGAACCTTGGTACATTCCGGAATTCCGAACATTCCGGAATTCCGAACATTCCGGAACCTTTGTGCATTCCGGAACCTTGGTGCATTCCGGAACTCTGAACATTCCGGAATTCCGAACATTCCGGAACCTTGGTGCATTCCGGAACTCTGAACATTCCGGAATTCCGAACATTCCGGAACCTTGGTGCATTCCGGAACTCTGAACATTCCGGAATTCCGCACATTCCGGAACCTTGGTGCATTCCGGAACCTTGGTGCATTCCGGAACTCTTAACATTCCGGAACCTTGGTGCATTCCGGAACTCTGAACATTCCGGAACTCTGAACATTCCGGAATTCCGAACATTCCGGAACCTTGGTGCATTCCGGAACTCTGAACATTCCGGAACTCTGAACATTCTGGAATTCCGAACATTCCGGAACCTTGGTGCATTCCGGAACTCTGAACATTCCGGAACTCTGAACATTCTGGAACCTTGGTGCATTCCGGAACTCTGAACATTCCGGAACCTTGGTGCATTCCGGAACTCTTAACATTCCGGAACCTTGGTGCATTCCGGAACTCTTAACATTCCGGAACCTTGGTGCATTCCGGAACTCTTAACATTCCGGAACCTTGGTGCATTCCGGAACTCTTAACATTCCGGAACCTTGGTGCATTCCGGAACTCTGAACATTCCGGAACTCTGAACACTCCGGAATTCCGAACATTCCGGAACCTTGGTGCATTCCGGAACTCTGAACATTCCGGAATTCCGAACATTCCGGAACCTTTGTGCATTCCGGAATTCCGAACATTCCGGAATTCCGAACATTCCGAACATTCCGGAACCTTTGTGCATTCCGGAACCTTGGTGCATTCCGGAACTCTGAACATTCCGGAATTCCGAACATTCCGGAACCTTGGTGCATTCCGGAACTCTGAACACTCCGGAACCTTGAACATTCCGGAACTCTTAACATTCCGGAACCTTGGTGCATTCCGGAACTCTGAACATTCCGGAACTCTGAACATTCCGGAATTCCGAACATTCCGGAACCTTGGTACATTCCGGAATTCCGAACATTCCGGAATTCCGAACATTCCGGAACCTTTGTGCATTCCGGAACCTTGGTGCATTCCGGAACTCTGAACATTCCGGAATTCCGAACATTCCGGAACCTTGGTGCATTCCGGAACTCTGAACATTCCGGAATTCCGAACATTCCGGAACCTTGGTGCATTCCGGAACTCTGAACATTCCGGAATTCCGCACATTCCGGAACCTTGGTGCATTCCGGAACCTTGGTGCATTCCGGAACTCTTAACATTCCGGAACCTTGGTGCATTCCGGAACTCTGAACATTCCGGAACTCTGAACATTCCGGAATTCCGAACATTCCGGAACCTTGGTGCATTCCGGAACTCTGAACATTCCGGAATTCCGAACATTCCGGAACCTTGTTGCATTCCGGAACTCTGAACATTCCGGAATTCCGAACATTCCGGAACCTTGGTGCATTCCGGAACCTTGGTGCATTCCGGAACTCTTAACATTCTGGAACCTTGGTGCATTCCAGAACTCTGAACATTCCGGAACTCTGAACATTCCGGAATTCCGAACATTCCGGAAACTTGTTGCATTCCGGAACTCTGAACATTCCGGAATTCCGAACATTCCGGAACCTTGGTGCATTCCGGAACTCTGAACACTCCGGAACCTTGATGCATTCCGGAACTCCTAACATTCCGGAACCTTGGTGCATTCCGGAACTCTGAACATTCCGGAACTCTGAACATTCTGGAATTCCGAACATTCCGGAACCTTGGTGCATTCCGGAACTCTGAACATTCCGGAATTCCGAACATTCCGGAACCTTGGTGCATTCCGGAACTCTGAACATTCCGGAACCTTGGTACATTCCGGAATTCCGAACATTCTGGAACCTTGGTGCATTCCAGAACTCTGAACATTCCGGAATTCCGAACATTCCGGAACCTTGTTGCATTCCGGAACTCTGAACATTCCGGAATTCCGAACATTCCGGAACCTTGTTGCATTCCGGAACTCTGAACATTCCGGAATTCCGAACATTCCGGAACCTTGGTGCATTCCGGAACTCTGAACACTCCGGAACCTTGATGCATTCCGGAACTCCTAACATTCCGGAACCTTGGTGCATTCCGGAACTCTGAACATTCCGGAACTCTGAACATTCCGGAATTCCGAACATTCCGGAACCTTGGTACATTCCGGAATTCCGAACATTCCGGAATTCCGAACATTCCGGAACCTTTGTGCATTCCGGAACCTTGGTGCATTCCGGAATTCCGAACATTCCGGAACCTTGGTGCATTCCGGAACTCTGAACATTCCGGAATTCCGAACATTCCGGAACCTTGTTGCATTCCGGAACTCTGAACATTCCGGAATTCCGAACATTCCGGAACCTTGTTGCATTCCGGAACTCTGAACATTCCGGAATTCCGAACATTCCGGAACCTTGTTGCATTCCGGAACTCTGAACATTCCGGAATTCCGAACATTCCGGAACCTTGGTGCATTCCGGAACTCTGAACATTCCGGAATTCCGAACATTCCGGAACCTTGATGCATTCCGGAACTCTGAACATTCCGGAACTCTGAACATTCTGGAATTCCGAACATTCCGGAACCTTGGTGCATTCCGGAACTCTGAACATTCCGGAACTCTGAACATTCTGGAATTCCGAACATTCCGGAACCTTGGTGCATTCCGGAACTCTGAACATTCCGGAACCTTGGTGCATTCCGGAACTCTTAACATTCCGGAACCTTGGTGCATTCCGGAACTCTTAACATTCCGGAACCTTGGTGCATTCCGGAACTCTTAACATTCCGGAACCTTGGTGCATTCCGGAACTCTGAACATTCCGGAACTCTGAACACTCCGGAATTCCGAACATTCCGGAACCTTGGTGCATTCCGGAACTCTGAACATTCCGGAATTCCGAACATTCCGGAACCTTTGTGCATTCCGGAATTCCGAACATTCCGGAATTCCGAACATTCCGGAACCTTTGTGCATTCCGGAACCTTGGTGCATTCCGGAACTCTGAACATTCCGGAATTCCGAACATTCCGGAACCTTGGTGCATTCCGGAACTCTGAACACTCCGGAACCTTGAACATTCCGGAACTCTTAACATTCCGGAACCTTGGTGCATTCCGGAACTCTGAACATTCCGGAACTCTGAACATTCCGGAATTCCGAACATTCCGGCACCTTGGTACATTCCGGAATTCCGAACATTCCGGAATTCCGAACATTCCGGAACCTTTGTGCATTCCGGAACCTTGGTGCATTCCGGAACTCTGAACATTCCGGAATTCCGAACATTCCGGAACCTTGGTGCATTCCGGAACTCTGAACATTCCGGAATTCCGAACATTCCGGAACCTTGGTGCATTCCGGAACTCTGAACATTCCGGAATTCCGCACATTCCGGAACCTTGGTGCATTCCGGAACTCTTAACATTCCGGAACCTTGGTGCATTCCGGAACTCTGAACATTCCGGAACTCTGAACATTCCGGAATTCCGAACATTCCGGAACCTTGGTGCATTCCGGAACCTTGGTGCATTCCGGAACTCTTAACATTCCGGAACCTTGGTGCATTCCGGAACTCTGAACATTCCGGAACTCTGAACATTCCGGAATTCCGAACATTCCGGAACCTTGGTGCATTCCGGAACTCTGAACATTCCGGAATTCCGAACATTCCGGAACCTTGGTGCATTCCGGAACCTTAGTGCATTCCGGAACCTTGGTGCATTCCGGAACTCTGAACATTCCGGAATTCCGAACATTCCGGAACCTTGGTGCATTCCGGAACTCTGAACATTCCGGAATACCGAACATTCCGGAACCTTGGTGCATTCCGGAACTCTGAACATTCCGGAATTCTGAACATTCCGGAACCTTTGTGCATTCCGGAATTCCGAACATTCCGGAATTATGAACATTCCGGAACCTTTGTGCATTCCGGAACCTTGGTGCATTCCGGAACTCTTAACATTCCGGAACCTTGGTGCATTCCGGAACTCTGAACATTCCGGAACTCTGAACATTCCGGAATTCCGAACATTCCGGAACCTTGGTGCATTCCGGAACTCTGAACATTCCGGAATTCCGAACATTCCGGAACCTTGTTGCATTCCGGAACTCTGAACATTCCGGAATTCCGAACATTCCGGAACCTTGGTGCATTCCGGAACCTTGGTGCATTCCGGAACTCTTAACATTCTGGAACCTTGGTGCATTCCAGAACTCTGAACATTCCGGAACTCTGAACATTCCGGAATTCCGAACATTCCGGAAACTTGTTGCATTCCGGAACTCTGAACATTCCGGAATTCCGAACATTCCGGAACCTTGGTGCATTCCGGAACTCTGAACACTCCGGAACCTTGATGCATTCCGGAACTCCTAACATTCCGGAACCTTGGTGCATTCCGGAACTCTGAACATTCCGGAACTCTGAACATTCTGGAATTCCGAACATTCCGGAACCTTGGTGCATTCCGGAACTCTGAACATTCCGGAATTCCGAACATTCCGGAACCTTGGTGCATTCCGGAACTCTGAACATTCCGGAACCTTGGTACATTCCGGAATTCCGAACATTCTGGAACCTTGGTGCATTCCAGAACTCTGAACATTCCGGAATTCCGAACATTCCGGAACCTTGTTGCATTCCGGAACTCTGAACATTCCGGAATTCCGAACATTCCGGAACCTTGTTGCATTCCGGAACTCTGAACATTCCGGAATTCCGAACATTCCGGAACCTTGGTGCATTCCGGAACTCTGAACACTCCGGAACCTTGATGCATTCCGGAACTCCTAACATTCCGGAACCTTGGTGCATTCCGGAACTCTGAACATTCCGGAACTCTGAACATTCCGGAATTCCGAACATTCCGGAACCTTGGTACATTCCGGAATTCCGAACATTCCGGAATTCCGAACATTCCGGAACCTTTGTGCATTCCGGAACCTTGGTGCATTCCGGAATTCCGAACATTCCGGAACCTTGGTGCATTCCGGAACTCTGAACATTCCGGAATTCCGAACATTCCGGAACCTTGTTGCATTCCGGAACTCTGAACATTCCGGAATTCCGAACATTCCGGAACCTTGTTGCATTCCGGAACTCTGAACATTCCGGAATTCCGAACATTCCGGAACCTTGTTGCATTCCGGAACTCTGAACATTCCGGAATTCCGAACATTCCGGAACCTTGGTGCATTCCGGAACTCTGAACATTCCGGAATTCCGAACATTCCGGAACCTTGATGCATTCCGGAACTCTGAACATTCCGGAACTCTGAACATTCTGGAATTCCGAACATTCCGGAACCTTGGTGCATTCCGGAACTCTGAACATTCCGGAACTCTGAACATTCTGGAATTCCGAACATTCCGGAACCTTGGTGCATTCCGGAACTCTGAACATTCCGGAACCTTGGTGCATTCCGGAACTCTTAACATTCCGGAACCTTGGTGCATTCCGGAACTCTTAACATTCCGGAACCTTGGTGCATTCCGGAACTCTTAACATTCCGGAACCTTGGTGCATTCCGGAACTCTGAACATTCCGGAACTCTGAACACTCCGGAATTCCGAACATTCCGGAACCTTGGTGCATTCCGGAACTCTGAACACTCCGGAACCTTGAACATTCCGGAACTCTTAACATTCCGGAACCTTGGTGCATTCCGGAACTCTGAACATTCCGGAACTCTGAACATTCCGGAATTCCGAACATTCCGGAACCTTGGTACATTCCGGAATTCCGAACATTCCGGAATTCCGAACATTCCGGAACCTTTGTGCATTCCGGAACCTTGGTGCATTCCGGAACTCTGAACATTCCGGAATTCCGAACATTCCGGAACCTTGGTGCATTCCGGAACTCTGAACATTCCGGAATTCCGAACATTCCGGAACCTTGGTGCATTCCGGAACTCTGAACATTCCGGAATTCCGCACATTCCGGAACCTTGGTGCATTCCGGAACTCTTAACATTCCGGAACCTTGGTGCATTCCGGAACTCTGAACATTCCGGAACTCTGAACATTCCGGAATTCCGAACATTCCGGAACCTTGGTGCATTCCGGAACCTTGGTGCATTCCGGAACTCTTAACATTCCGGAACCTTGGTGCATTCCGGAACTCTGAACATTCCGGAACTCTGAACATTCCGGAATTCCGAACATTCCGGAACCTTGGTGCATTCCGGAACTCTGAACATTCCGGAATTCCGAACATTCCGGAACCTTGGTGCATTCCGGAACCTTAGTGCATTCCGGAACCTTGGTGCATTCCGGAACTCTGAACATTCCGGAATTCCGAACATTCCGGAACCTTGGTGCATTCCGGAACTCTGAACATTCCGGAATACCGAACATTCCGGAACCTTGGTGCATTCCGGAACTCTGAACATTCCGGAACCTTGATGCATTCCGGAACTCTTAACATTCCGGAACCTTGGTGCATTCCGGAACTCTGAACATTCCGGAACTCTGAACATTCCGGAATTCCGAACATTCCGGAACCTTGGTGCATTCCGGAACTCTGAACATTCCGGAATTCTGAACATTCCGGAACCTTTGTGCATTCCGGAATTCCGAACATTCCGGAATTATGAACATTCCGGAACCTTTGTGCATTCCGGAACCTTGGTGCATTCCGGAACTCTGAACATTCCGGAATTCCGAACATTCCGGAACCTTGGTGCATTCCGGAACTCTGAACATTCCGGAACCTTGGTGCATTCCGGAACTCTGAACATTCCGGAATTCTGAACATTCCGGAACCTTTGTGCATTCCGGAATTCCGAACATTCCGGAATTATGAACATTCCGGAACCTTTGTGCATTCCGGAACCTTGGTGCATTCCGGAACTCTGAACATTCCGGAATTCCGAACATTCCGGAACCTTGGTGCATTCCGGAACTCTGAACATTCCGGAACCTTGATGCATTCCGGAACTCTTAACATTCCGGAACCTTGGTGCATTCCGGAACTCTGAACATTCCGGAACTCTGAACATTCCGGAATTCCGAACATTCCGGAACCTTGGTGCATTCCGGAACTCTGAACATTCCGGAATTCCGAACATTCCGGAACCTTTGTGCATTCCGGAACTCCGAACATTCCGGAACCTTGGTACATTCCGGAATTCCGAACATTCCGGAATTATGAACATTCCGGAACCTTGGTGCATTCCGGAACTCTGAACATTCCGGACCTCTGAACATTCCGGAATTCCGAACATTCCTGAACCTTGGTGCATTCCGGAACTCTGAACATTCCGGAATTCCGAACATTCCGGAACCTTGTTGCATTCCGGAACTCTGAACATTCCGGAATTCCGAACATTCTGGAACCTTGGTGCATTCCGGAACCTTGGTGCATTCCGGAACTCTTAACATTCCGGAACCTTGGTGCATTCCGGAACTCTTAACATTCCGGAACCTTGGTGCATTCCGGAACTCTGAACGTTCCGGAACTCTGAACATTCCGGAATTCCGAACATTCCGGAACCTTGGTGCATTCCAGAACTCTGAACATTCCGGAATTCCGAACATTCCGGAACCTTGTTGCATTCCGGAACTCTGAACATTCCGGAATTCCGAACATTCCGGAACCTTGGTGCATTCCGGAACCTTAGTGCATTCCGGAACCTTGGTGCATTCCGGAACTCTGAACATTCCGGAATTCCGAACATTCCGGAACTTTGGTGCATTCCAGAACTCTGAACATTCCGGAATTCCGAACATTCCGGAACCTTGGTGCATTCCGGAACTCTGAACATTCCGGAATACCGAACATTCCGGAACCTTGGTGCATTCCGGAACTCTGAACATTCCGGAACCTTGATGCATTCCGGAACTCTTAACATTCCGGAACCTTGGTGCATTCCGGAACTCTGAACATTCCGGAACTCTGAACATTCCGGAATTCCGAACATTCCGGAACCTTGGTGCATTCCGGAACTCTGAACATTCCGGAATTCTGAACATTCCGGAACCTTTGTGCATTCCGGAATTCCGAACATTCCGGAATTATGAACATTCCGGAACCTTTGTGCATTCCGGAACCTTGGTGCATTCCGGAACTCTGAACATTCCGGAATTCCGAACATTCCGGAACCTTGGTGCATTCCGGAACTCTGAACATTCCGGAACCTTGATGCATTCCGGAACTCTTAACATTCCGGAACCTTGGTGCATTCCGGAACTCTGAACATTCCGGAACTCTGAACATTCCGGAATTCCGAACATTTCGGAACCTTGGTGCATTCCGGAACTCTGAACATTCCGGAATTCCGAACATTCCGGAACCTTTGTGCATTCCGGAATTCCGAACATTCCGGAATTATGAACATTCCGGAACCTTTGTGCATTCCGGAACCTTGGTGCATTCCTGAACTCTGAACATTACGGAATTCCGAACATTCCGGAACCTTGGTGCATTCCGGAACTCTGAACATTCCGGAACCTTGATGCATTCCGGAACTCTTAACATTCCGGAACCTTGGTGCATTCCGGAACTCTGAACATTCCGGAACTCTGAACATTCCGGAATTCCGAACATTCCGGAACTCTGAACATTCCGGAATTCCGAACATTCCGGAACCTTGGTGCATTCCGGAACTCTGAACATTCCGGAATTCCGCACATTCCGGAACCTTGGTGCATTCCGGAACCTTGGTGCATTCCGGAACTCTTAACATTCCGGAACCTTGGTGCATTCCGGAACTCTTAACATTCCGGAACCTTGGTGCATTCCGGAACTCTGAACGTTCCGGAACTCTGAACATTCCGGAATTCCGAACATTCCGGAACCTTGGTGCATTCCGGAACTCTGAACATTCCGGAATTCCGAACATTCCGGAACATTGTTGCATTCCGGAACTCTGAACATTCCGGAATTCCGAACATTCCGGAACCTTGGTGCATTCCGGAACCTTGGTGCATTCCGGAACTCTTAACATTCCGGAACCTTGGTGCATTCCGGAACTCTGAACATTCCGGAACTCTGAACATTCCGGAATTCCGAACATTCCGGAACCTTGGTGCATTCCGGAACTCTGAACATTCCGGAATTCCGAACATTCCGGAACCTTGGTGCATTCCGGAACCTTAGTGCATTCCGGAACCTTGGTGCATTCCGGAACTCTGAACATTCCGGAATTCCGAACATTCCGGAACTTTGGTGCATTCCAGAACTCTGAACATTCCGGAATTCCGAACATTCCGGAACCTTGGTGCATTCCGGAACTCTGAACATTCCGGAATACCGAACATTCCGGAACCTTGGTGCATTCCGGAACTCTGAACATTCCGGAACCTTGATGCATTCCGGAACTCTTAACATTCCGGAACCTTGGTGCATTCCGGAACTCTGAACATTCCGGAACTCTGAACATTCCGGAATTCCGAACATTCCGGAACCTTGGTGCATTCCGGAACTCTGAACATTCCGGAATTCTGAACATTCCGGAACCTTTGTGCATTCCGGAATTCCGAACATTCCGGAATTATGAACATTCCGGAACCTTTGTGCATTCCGGAACCTTGGTGCATTCCGGAACTCTGAACATTCCGGAATTCCGAACATTCCGGAACCTTGGTGCATTCCGGAACTCTGAACATTCCGGAACCTTGATGCATTCCGGAACTCTTAACATTCCGGAACCTTGGTGCATTCCGGAACTCTGAACATTCCGGAACTCTGAACATTCCGGAATTCCGAACATTTCGGAACCTTGGTGCATTCCGGAACTCTGAACATTCCGGAATTCCGAACATTCCGGAACCTTTGTGCATTCCGGAAATCCGAACATTCCGGAATTATGAACATTCCGGAACCTTTGTGCATTCCGGAACCTTGGTGCATTCCTGAACTCTGAACATTCCGGAATTCCGAACATTCCGGAACCTTGGTGCATTCCGGAACTCTGAACATTCCGGAACCTTGATGCATTCCGGAACTCTTAACATTCCGGAACCTTGGTGCATTCCGGAACTCTGAACATTCCGGAACTCTGAACATTCCGGAATTCCGAACATTCCGGAACCTTGGTGCATTCCGGAACTCTGAACATTCCGGAATTCCGAACATTCCGGAACCTTTGTGCATTCCGGAACTCCGAACATTCCGGAACCTTGGTACATTCCGGAATTCCGAACATTCCGGAATTATGAACATTCCGGAACCTTGGTGCATTCCGGAACTCTTAACATTCCGGAACCTTGGTGCATTCCGGAACTCTTAACATTCCGGAACCTTGGTGCATTCCGGAACTCTGAACATTCCGGACCTCTGAACATTCCGGAATTCCGAACATTCCTGAACCTTGGTGCATTCCGGAACTCTGAACATTCCGGAATTCCGAACATTCCGGAACCTTGTTGCATTCCGGAACTCTGAACATTCCGGAATTCCGAACATTCCGGAACCTTGGTGCATTCCGGAACCTTGGTGCATTCCGGAACTCTTAACATTCCGGAACCTTGGTGCATTCCGGAACTCTGAACATTCCGGAACTCTGAACATTCTGGAATTCCGAACATTCCGGAACCTTGGTGCATTCCGGAACTCTGAACATTCCGGAACTCTGAACATTCCGGAATTCCGAACATTCCGGAACCTTGGTGCATTCCGGAACTCTGAACATTCCGGAACCTTGGTACATTCCGGAATTCTGAACATTCCGGAATTCCGAACATTCCGGAACTTTGGTGCATTCCAGAACTCTGAACATTCCGGAATTCCGAACATTCCGGAACCTTGGTGCATTCCGGAACTCTGAACATTCCGGAATACCGAACATTCCGGAACCTTGGTGCATTCCGGAACTCTGAACATTCCGGAACCTTGATGCATTCCGGAACTCTTAACATTCCGGAACCTTGGTGCATTCCGGAACTCTGAACATTCCGGAACTCTGAACATTCCGGAACCTTTGTGCATTCCGGAACCTTGGTGCATTCCTGAACTCTGAACATTCCGGAATTCCGAACATTCCGGAACCTTGGTGCATTCCGGAACTCTGAACATTCCGGAATTCCGAACATTCCGGAACCTTGGTGCATTCCGGAACTCTGAACATTCCGGAACTCTGAACATTCTGGAATTCCGAACATTCCGGAACCTTGGTGCATTCCGGAACCTTGGTGCATTCCGGAACTCTGAACATTCCGGAACCTTTGTGCATTCCGGAATTCCGAACATTCCGGAACCTTGGTACATTCCGGAATTCCGAACATTCCGGAATTCCGAACATTCCGGAACCTTTGTGCATTCCGGAACCTTGGTGCATTCCGGAACTCTGAACCTTGGTGCATTCCGGAACTCTGAACATTCCGGAACTCTGAACATTCCGGAACTCTGAACATTCCGGAATTCCGAACATTCCGGAACCTTGGTGCATTCCGGAATTCCGAACATTCCGGAACCTTGGTGCATTCCGGAACTCTGAACATTCCGGAACCTTGGTGCATTCCGGAACCTTGGTGCATTCCGGAATTCTGAACATTCCGGAACCTTGGTGCATTCCGGAATTCCGAACATTCCGGAACCTTGGTACATTCCGGAATTCCGAACATTCCGGAATTCCGAACATTCCGGAAACTTTGTGCATTCCGAAATTCCGAACATTCCGGAACCTTGATACATTCCGGAATTCCGAACATTCCGGAATTCCGAACATTCCGGAACTTTTGTGCATTCCGGAACCTTGGTGCATTCCGGAACTCTGAACATTCCGGAATTCCGAACATTCCGGAACCTTGGTGCATTCCGGAACTCTGAACATTCCGGAATTCCGAACATTCCGGAACCTTGGTGCATTCCGGAACTCTGAACATTCCGGAACTCTGAACATTCTGGAATTCCGAACATTCCGGAACCTTGGTGCATTCCGGAACTCTGAACATTCCGGAACTCTGAACATTCCGGAATTCCGAACATTCCGGAACCTTGGTGCATTCCGGAACCTTGGTGCATTCCTGAACTCTGAACATTCCGGAATTCCGAACATTCCGGAACCTTGGTGCATTCCGGAACTCTGAACATTCCGGAACCTTGATGCATTCCGGAACTCTTAACATTCCGGAACCTTGGTGCATTCCGGAACTCTGAACATTCCGGAACTCTGAACATTCCGGAATTCCGAACATTCCGGAACCTTGGTGCATTCCGGAACCTTGTTGCATTCCGGAACTCTTAACATTCCGGAACCTTGGTGCATTCCGGAACTCTGAACATTCCGGAACTCTGAACATTCTGGAATTCCGAACATTCCGGAACCTTGGTGCATTCCGGAACTCTGAACATTCCGGAACTCTGAACATTCCGGAATTCCGAACATTCCGGAACCTTGGTACATTCCGGAATTCTGAACATTCCGGAATTCCGAACATTCCGGAACTTTGGTGCATTCCAGAACTCTGAACATTCCGGAATTCCGAACATTCCGGAACCTTGGTGCATTCCGGAACTCTGAACATTCCGGAACCTTGATGCATTCCGGAACTCTTAACATTCCGGAACCTTGGTGCATTCCGGAACTCTGAACATTCCGGAATTCCGAACATTCCGGAACCTTTGTGCATTCCGGAATTCCGAAAATTCCGGAATTATGAACATTCCGGAACCGTTGTGCATTCCGGAACCTTGGTGCATTCCGGAACTCTGAACATTCCGGAATTCCGAACATTCCGGAACCTTGGTGCATTCCGGAACTCTGAACATTCCGGAACCTTGATGCATTCCGGAACTCTTAACATTCCGGAACCTTGGTGCATTCCGGAACTCTGAACATTCCGGAACTCTGAACATTCCGGAATTCCGAACATTCCGGAACCTTTGTGCATTCCGGAATTCCGAACATTCCGGAACCTTGGTACATTCCGGAATTCCGAACATTCCGGAATTATGAACATTCCGGAACCTTGGTGCATTCCGGAACTCTTAACATTCCGGAACCTTGGTGCATTCCGGAACTCTTAACATTCCGGAACCTTGGTGCATTCCGGAACTCTGAACATTCCGGACCTCTGAACATTCCGGAATTCCGAACATTCCGGAACCTTGGTGCATTCCGGAACTCTGAACATTCCGGAACCTTGGTGCATTCCGGAACTCTTAACATTCCGGAACCTTGGTGCATTCCGGAACTCTTAACATTCCGGAACCTTGGTGCATTCCGGAACTCTGAACATTCCGGAATTCCGAACATTCCGGAACCTTTGTGCATTCCGGAATTCCGAACATTCCGGAACCTTGGTACATTCCGGAATTCCGAACATTCCGGAATTATGAACATTCCAGAACCTTGGTGCATTCCGGAACTCTTAACATTCCGGAACCTTGGTGCATTCCGGAACTCTTAACATTCCGGAACCTTGGTGCATTCCGGAACTCTGAACATTCCGGACCTCTGAACATTCCGGAATTCCGAACATTCCGGAACCTTGGTGCATTCCGGAACTCTGAACATTCCGGAATTCCGAACATTCCGGAACCTTGGTACATTCCGGAACTCTGAACATTCCGGAACCTTGATGCATTCCGGAACTCTTAACATTCCGGAACCTTGGTGCATTCCGGAACTCTGAACATTCCGGAACTCTGAACATTCCGGAATTCCGAACATTCCGGAACCTTGGTGCATTCCGGAACTCTGAACATTCCGGAATTCCGAACATTCCGGAACCTTTGTGCATTCCGGAATTCCGAACATTCCGGAACCTTGGTACATTCCGGAATTCCGAACATTCCGGAATTATGAACATTCCGGAACCTTGGTGCATTCCGGAACTCTTAACATTCCGGAACCTTGGTGCATTCCGGAACTCTTAACATTCCGGAACCTTGGTGCATTCCGGAACTCTGAACATTCCGGACCTCTGAACATTCCGGAATTCCGAACATTCCGGAACCTTGGTGCATTCCGGAACTCTGAACATTCCGGAATTCCGAACATTCCGGAACCTTGGTGCATTCCGGAACCTTGGTGAATTCCGGAACTCTGAACATTCCGGAACCTTGGTGCATTCCGGAACTCTGAACATTCCGGAACCTTGGTGCATTCCGGAACCTTGGTGCATTCCGGAATTCCGAACATTCCGGAACCTTGGTGCATTCCGGAACTCTGAACATTCCGGAATTCCGAACATTCCGGAACCTTGGTGCATTCCGGAACTCTGAACATTCCGGAACTCTGAACATTCTGGAATTCCGAACATTCCGGAACCTTGTTGCATTCCGGAACTCTGAACATTCCGGAATTCCGAACATTCCGGAACCTTGGTGCATTCCGGAACTCTGAACATTCCGGAACCTTGGTAAATTCCGGAATTCCGAACATTCTGGAACCTTGGTGCATTCCAGAACTCTGAACATTCCGGAACTCTGAACATTCCGGAATTCCGAACATTCCGGAAACTTGTTGCATTCCGGAACTCTGAACATTCCGGAATTCCGAACATTCCGGAACCTTGGTGCATTCCGGAACTCTGAACATTCCGGAACCTTGATGCATTCCGGAACTCCTAACATTCCTGAACCTTGGTGCATTCCGGAACTCTGAACATTCCGGAACTCTGAACATTCTGGAATTCCGAACATTCCGGAACCTTGGTGCATTCCGGAACTCTGAACATTCCGGAATTCCGAACATTCCGGAACCTTGGTGCATTCCGGAACTCTGAACATTCCGGAACCTTGGTACATTCCGGAATTCCGAACATTCTGGAACCTTGGTGCATTCCAGAACTCTGAACATTCCGGAATTCCGAACATTCCGGAAACTTGTTGCATTCCGGAACTCTGAACTTTCCGGAATTCCGAACATTCCGGAACCTTGGTGCATTCCGGAACCTTGGTGCATTCCGGAACTCTGAACATTCCGGAATTCCGAACATTCCGGAACCTTGGTACATTCCGGAACTCTGAACATTCCGGAACCTTGATGCATTCCGGAACTCTTAACATTCCGGAACCTTGGTGCACTCCGGAACTCTGAACATTCCGGAACTCTGAACATTCCGGAATTCCGAACATTCCGGAACCTTGGTGCATTCCGGAACTCTGAACATTCCGGAATTCCGAACATTCCGGAACCTTTGTGCATTCCGGAATTCCGAACATTCCGGAACCTTGGTACATTCCGGAATTCCGAACATTCCGGAATTATGAACATTCCGGAACCTTGGTGCATTCCGGAACTCTTAACATTCCGGAACCTTGGTGCATTCCGGAACTCTTAACATTCCGGAACCTTGGTGCATTCCGGAACTCTGAACATTCCGGACCTCTGAAAATTCCGGAATTCCGAACATTCCGGAACCTTGGTGCATTCCGGAACCTTGGTGAATTCCGGAACTCTGAACATTCCGGAACCTTGGTGCATTCCGGAACTCTGAACATTCCGGAACCTTGGTGCATTCCGGAACCTTGGTGCATTCCGGAATTCCGAACATTCCGGAACCTTGGTGCATTCCGGAACTCTGAACATTCCGGAATTCCGAACATTCCGGAACCTTGGTGCATTCCGGAACTCTGAACATTCCGGAACTCTGAACATTCTGGAATTCCGAACATTCCGGAACCTTGTTGCATTCCGGAACTCTGAACATTCCGGAATTCCGAACATTCCGGAACCTTGGTGCATTCCGGAACTCTGAACATTCCGGAACCTTGGTAAATTCCGGAATTCCGAACATTCTGGAACCTTGGTGCATTCCAGAACTCTGAACATTCCGGAACTCTGAACATTCCGGAATTCCGAACATTCCGGAAACTTGTTGCATTCCGGAACTCTGAACATTCCGGAATTCCGAACATTCCGGAACCTTGGTGCATTCCGGAACTCTGAACATTCCGGAACCTTGATGCATTCCGGAACTCCTAACATTCCGGAACCTTGGTGCATTCCGGAACTCTGAACATTCCGGAACTCTGAACATTCTGGAATTCCGAACATTCCGGAACCTTGGTGCATTCCGGAACTCTGAACATTCCGGAATTCCGAACATTCCGGAACCTTGGTGCATTCCGGAACTCTGAACATTCCGGAACCTTGGTACATTCCGGAATTCCGAACATTCTGGAACCTTGGTGCATTCCAGAACTCTGAACATTCCGGAATTCCGAACATTCCGGAAACTTGTTGCATTCCGGAACTCTGAACATTCCGGAATTCCGAACATTCCGGAACCTTGGTGCATTCCGGAACTCTGAACACTCCGGAACCTTGATGCATTCCGGAACTCCTAACATTCCGGAACCTTGGTGCATTCCGGAACTCTTAACATTCCGGAACCTTGGTGCATTCCGGAACTCTGAACATTCCGGAACTCTGAACATTCCGGAATTCCGAACATTCCGGAACCTTTGTGCATTCCGGAATTCCGAAAATTCCGGAATTATGAACATTCCGGAACCTTTGTGCATTCCGGAACCTTGGTGCATTCCGGAACTCTGAACATTCCGGAATTCCGAACATTCCGGAACCTTGGTGCATTCCGGAACTCTGAACATTCCGGAACCTTGATGCATTCCGGAACTCTTAACATTCCGGAACCTTGGTGCATTCCGGAACTCTGAACATTCCGGAACTCTGAACATTCCGGAATTCCGAACATTCCGGAACCTTGGTGCATTCCGGAACTCTGAACATTCCGGAATTCCGAACATTCCGGAACCTTTGTGCATTCCGGAATTCCGAACATTCCGGAACCTTGGTACATTCCGGAATTCCGAACATTCCGGAATTATGAACATTCCGGAACCTTGGTGCATTCCGGAACTCTTAACATTCCGGAACCTTGGTGCATTCCGGAACTCTTAACATTCCGGAACCTTGGTGCATTCCGGAACTCTTAACATTCCGGAACCTTGGTGCATTCCGGAACTCTGAACATTCCGGACCTCTGAACATTCCGGAATTCCGAACATTCCGGAACCTTGGTGCATTCCGGAACTCTGAACATTCCGGAACCTTGGTGCATTCCGGAACTCTTAACATTCCGGAACCTTGGTGCATTCCGGAACTCTTAACATTCCGGAACCTTGGTGCATTCCGGAACTCTGAACATTCCGGAATTCCGAACATTCCGGAACCTTTGTGCATTCCGGAATTCCGAACATTCCGGAACCTTGGTGCATTCCGGAATTCCGAACATTCCGGAATTCCGAACATTCCGGAACCTTGGTGCATTCCGGAACTCTGAACATTCCGGAATTCCGAACATTCCGGAACCTTGGTGCATTCCGGAACCTTGGTGCATTCCGGAACTCTTAACATTCCGGAACCTTGGTGCATTCCGGAACTCTGAACATTCCGGAACTCTGAACATTCTGGAATTCCGAACATTCCGGAACCTTGGTGCATTCCGGAACTCTGAACATTCCGGAACTCTGAACATTCCGGAATTCCGAACATTCCGGAACCTTGGTGCATTCCGGAACTCTGAACATTCCGGAACCTTGGTACATTCCGGAATTCTGAACATTCCGGAATTCCGAACATTCCGGAACTTTGGTGCATTCCAGAACTCTGAACATTCCGGAATTCCGAACATTCCGGAACCTTGGTGCATTCCGGAACTCTGAACATTCCGGAATACCGAACATTCCGGAACCTTGGTGCATTCCGGAACTCTGAACATTCCGGAACCTTGATGCATTCCGGAACTCTTAACATTCCGGAACCTTGGTGCATTCCGGAACTCTGAACATTCCGGAACTCTGAACATTCCGGAACCTTTGTGCATTCCGGAACCTTGGTGCATTCCTGAACTCTGAACATTCCGGAATTCCGAACATTCCGGAACCTTGGTGCATTCCGGAACTCTGAACATTCCGGAATTCCGAACATTCCGGAACCTTGGTGCATTCCGGAACTCTGAACATTCCGGAACTCTGAACATTCTGGAATTCCGAACATTCCGGAACCTTGGTGCATTCCGGAACCTTGGTGCATTCCGGAACTCTGAACATTCCGGAACCTTTGTGCATTCCGGAATTCCGAACATTCCGGAACCTTGGTACATTCCGGAATTCCGAACATTCCGGAATTCCGAACATTCCGGAACCTTTGTGCATTCCGGAACCTTGGTGCATTCCGGAACTCTGAACCTTGGTGCATTCCGGAACTCTGAACATTCCGGAACTCTGAACATTCCGGAACTCTGAACATTCCGGAATTCCGAACATTCCGGAACCTTGGTGCATTCCGGAATTCCGAACATTCCGGAACCTTGGTGCATTCCGGAACTCTGAACATTCCGGAACCTTGGTGCATTCCGGAACCTTGGTGCATTCCGGAATTCTGAACATTCCGGAACCTTGGTGCATTCCGGAATTCCGAACATTCCGGAACCTTGGTACATTCCGGAATTCCGAACATTCCGGAATTCCGAACATTCCGGAAACTTTGTGCATTCCGAAATTCCGAACATTCCGGAACCTTGATACATTCCGGAATTCCGAACATTCCGGAATTCCGAACATTCCGGAACTTTTGTGCATTCCGGAACCTTGGTGCATTCCGGAACTCTGAACATTCCGGAATTCCGAACATTCCGGAACCTTGGTGCATTCCGGAACTCTGAACATTCCGGAATTCCGAACATTCCGGAACCTTGGTGCATTCCGGAACTCTGAACATTCCGGAACTCTGAACATTCTGGAATTCCGAACATTCCGGAACCTTGGTGCATTCCGGAACTCTGAACATTCCGGAACTCTGAACATTCCGGAATTCCGAACATTCCGGAACCTTGGTGCATTCCGGAATCTTGGTGCATTCCTGAACTCTGAACATTCCGGAATTCCGAACATTCCGGAACCTTGGTGCATTCCGGAACTCTGAACATTCCGGAACCTTGATGCATTCCGGAACTCTTAACATTCCGGAACCTTGGTGCATTCCGGAACTCTGAACATTCCGGAACTCTGAACATTCCGGAATTCCGAACATTCCGGAACCTTGGTGCATTCCGGAACCTTGTTGCATTCCGGAACTCTTAACATTCCGGAACCTTGGTGCATTCCGGAACTCTGAACATTCCGGAACTCTGAACATTCTGGAATTCCGAACATTCCGGAACCTTGGTGCATTCCGGAACTCTGAACATTCCGGAACTCTGAACATTCCGGAATTCCGAACATTCCGGAACCTTGGTACATTCCGGAATTCTGAACATTCCGGAATTCCGAACATTCCGGAACTTTGGTGCATTCCAGAACTCTGAACATTCCGGAATTCCGAACATTCCGGAACCTTGGTGCATTCCGGAACTCTGAACATTCCGGAACCTTGATGCATTCCGGAACTCTTAACATTCCGGAACCTTGGTGCATTCCGGAACTCTGAACATTCCGGAATTCCGAACATTCCGGAACCTTTGTGCATTCCGGAATTCCGAAAATTCCGGAATTATGAACATTCCGGAACCGTTGTGCATTCCGGAACCTTGGTGCATTCCGGAACTCTGAACATTCCGGAATTCCGAACATTCCGGAACCTTGGTGCATTCCGGAACTCTGAACATTCCGGAACCTTGATGCATTCCGGAACTCTTAACATTCCGGAACCTTGGTGCATTCCGGAACTCTGAACATTCCGGAACTCTGAACATTCCGGAATTCCGAACATTCCGGAACCTTTGTGCATTCCGGAATTCCGAACATTCCGGAACCTTGGTACATTCCGGAATTCCGAACATTCCGGAATTATGAACATTCCGGAACCTTGGTGCATTCCGGAACTCTTAACATTCCGGAACCTTGGTGCATTCCGGAACTCTTAACATTCCGGAACCTTGGTGCATTCCGGAACTCTGAACATTCCGGACCTCTGAACATTCCGGAATTCCGAACATTCCGGAACCTTGGTGCATTTCGGAACTCTGAACATTCCGGAACCTTGGTGCATTCCGGAACTCTTAACATTCCGGAACCTTGGTGCATTCCGGAACTCTTAACATTCCGGAACCTTGGTGCATTCCGGAACTCTGAACATTCCGGAATTCCGAACATTCCGGAACCTTTGTGCATTCCGGAATTCCGAACATTCCGGAACCTTGGTACATTCCGGAATTCCGAACATTCCGGAATTATGAACATTCCGGAACCTTGGTGCATTCCGGAACTCTTAACATTCCGGAACCTTGGTGCATTCCGGAACTCTTAACATTCCGGAACCTTGGTGCATTCCGGAACTCTGAACATTCCGGACCTCTGAACATTCCGGAATTCCGAACATTCCGGAACCTTGGTGCATTCCGGAACTCTGAACATTCCGGAATTCCGAACATTCCGGAACCTTGGTACATTCCGGAACTCTGAACATTCCGGAACCTTGATGCATTCCGGAACTCTTAACATTCCGGAACCTTGGTGCATTCCGGAACTCTGAACATTCCGGAACTCTGAACATTCCGGAATTCCGAACATTCCGGAACCTTGGTGCATTCCGGAACTCTGAACATTCCGGAATTCCGAACATTCCGGAACCTTTGTGCATTCCGGAATTCCGAACATTCCGGAACCTTGGTACATTCCGGAATTCCGAACATTCCGGAATTATGAACATTCCGGAACCTTGGTGCATTCCGGAACTCTTAACATTCCGGAACCTTGGTGCATTCCGGAACTCTTAACATTCCGGAACCTTGGTGCATTCCGGAACTCTGAACATTCCGGACCTCTGAACATTCCGGAATTCCGAACATTCCGGAACCTTGGTGCATTCCGGAACTCTGAACATTCCGGAATTCCGAACATTCCGGAACCTTGGTGCATTCCGGAACCTTGGTGAATTCCGGAACTCTGAACATTCCGGAACCTTGGTGCATTCCGGAACTCTGAACATTCCGGAACCTTGGTGCATTCCGGAACCTTGGTGCATTCCGGAATTCCGAACATTCCGGAACCTTGGTGCATTCCGGAACTCTGAACATTCCGGAATTCCGAACATTCCGGAACCTTGGTGCATTCCGGAACTCTGAACATTCCGGAACTCTGAACATTCTGGAATTCCGAACATTCCGGAACCTTGTTGCATTCCGGAACTCTGAACATTCCGGAATTCCGAACATTCCGGAACCTTGGTGCATTCCGGAACTCTGAACATTCCGGAACCTTGGTAAATTCCGGAATTCCGAACATTCTGGAACCTTGGTGCATTCCAGAACTCTGAACATTCCGGAACTCTGAACATTCCGGAATTCCGAACATTCCGGAAACTTGTTGCATTCCGGAACTCTGAACATTCCGGAATTCCGAACATTCCGGAACCTTGGTGCATTCCGGAACTCTGAACATTCCGGAACCTTGATGCATTCCGGAACTCCTAACATTCCTGAACCTTGGTGCATTCCGGAACTCTGAACATTCCGGAACTCTGAACATTCTGGAATTCCGAACATTCCGGAACCTTGGTGCATTCCGGAACTCTGAACATTCCGGAATTCCGAACATTCCGGAACCTTGGTGCATTCCGGAACTCTGAACATTCCGGAACCTTGGTACATTCCGGAATTCCGAACATTCTGGAACCTTGGTGCATTCCAGAACTCTGAACATTCCGGAATTCCGAACATTCCGGAAACTTGTTGCATTCCGGAACTCTGAACTTTCCGGAATTCCGAACATTCCGGAACCTTGGTGCATTCCGGAACCTTGGTGCATTCCGGAACTCTGAACATTCCGGAATTCCGAACATTCCGGAACCTTGGTACATTCCGGAACTCTGAACATTCCGGAACCTTGATGCATTCCGGAACTCTTAACATTCCGGAACCTTGGTGCATTCCGGAACTCTGAACATTCCGGAACTCTGAACATTCCGGAATTCCGAACATTCCGGAACCTTGGTGCATTCCGGAACTCTGAACATTCCGGAATTCCGAACATTCCGGAACCTTTGTGCATTCCGGAATTCCGAACATTCCGGAACCTTGGTACATTCCGGAATTCCGAACATTCCGGAATTATGAACATTCCGGAACCTTGGTGCATTCCGGAACTCTTAACATTCCGGAACCTTGGTGCATTCCGGAACTCTTAACATTCCGGAACCTTGGTGCATTCCGGAACTCTGAACATTCCGGACCTCTGAAAATTCCGGAATTCCGAACATTCCGGAACCTTGGTGCATTCCGGAACCTTGGTGAATTCCGGAACTCTGAACATTCCGGAACCTTGGTGCATTCCGGAACTCTGAACATTCCGGAACCTTGGTGCATTCCGGAACCTTGGTGCATTCCGGAATTCCGAACATTCCGGAACCTTGGTGCATTCCGGAACTCTGAACATTCCGGAATTCCGAACATTCCGGAACCTTGGTGCATTCCGGAACTCTGAACATTCCGGAACTCTGAACATTCTGGAATTCCGAACATTCCGGAACCTTGTTGCATTCCGGAACTCTGAACATTCCGGAATTCCGAACATTCCGGAACCTTGGTGCATTCCGGAACTCTGAACATTCCGGAACCTTGGTAAATTCCGGAATTCCGAACATTCTGGAACCTTGGTGCATTCCAGAACTCTGAACATTCCGGAACTCTGAACATTCCGGAATTCCGAACATTCCGGAAACTTGTTGCATTCCGGAACTCTGAACATTCCGGAATTCCGAACATTCCGGAACCTTGGTGCATTCCGGAACTCTGAACATTCCGGAACCTTGATGCATTCCGGAACTCCTAACATTCCGGAACCTTGGTGCATTCCGGAACTCTGAACATTCCGGAACTCTGAACATTCTGGAATTCCGAACATTCCGGAACCTTGGTGCATTCCGGAACTCTGAACATTCCGGAATTCCGAACATTCCGGAACCTTGGTGCATTCCGGAACTCTGAACATTCCGGAACCTTGGTACATTCCGGAATTCCGAACATTCTGGAACCTTGGTGCATTCCAGAACTCTGAACATTCCGGAATTCCGAACATTCCGGAAACTTGTTGCATTCCGGAACTCTGAACATTCCGGAATTCCGAACATTCCGGAACCTTGGTGCATTCCGGAACTCTGAACACTCCGGAACCTTGATGCATTCCGGAACTCCTAACATTCCGGAACCTTGGTGCATTCCGGAACTCTTAACATTCCGGAACCTTGGTGCATTCCGGAACTCTGAACATTCCGGAACTCTGAACATTCCGGAATTCCGAACATTCCGGAACCTTTGTGCATTCCGGAATTCCGAAAATTCCGGAATTATGAACATTCCGGAACCTTTGTGCATTCCGGAACCTTGGTGCATTCCGGAACTCTGAACATTCCGGAATTCCGAACATTCCGGAACCTTGGTGCATTCCGGAACTCTGAACATTCCGGAACCTTGATGCATTCCGGAACTCTTAACATTCCGGAACCTTGGTGCATTCCGGAACTCTGAACATTCCGGAACTCTGAACATTCCGGAATTCCGAACATTCCGGAACCTTGGTGCATTCCGGAACTCTGAACATTCCGGAATTCCGAACATTCCGGAACCTTTGTGCATTCCGGAATTCCGAACATTCCGGAACCTTGGTACATTCCGGAATTCCGAACATTCCGGAATTATGAACATTCCGGAACCTTGGTGCATTCCGGAACTCTTAACATTCCGGAACCTTGGTGCATTCCGGAACTCTTAACATTCCGGAACCTTGGTGCATTCCGGAACTCTTAACATTCCGGAACCTTGGTGCATTCCGGAACTCTGAACATTCCGGACCTCTGAACATTCCGGAATTCCGAACATTCCGGAACCTTGGTGCATTCCGGAACTCTGAACATTCCGGAACCTTGGTGCATTCCGGAACTCTTAACATTCCGGAACCTTGGTGCATTCCGGAACTCTTAACATTCCGGAACCTTGGTGCATTCCGGAACTCTGAACATTCCGGAATTCCGAACATTCCGGAACCTTTGTGCATTCCGGAATTCCGAACATTCCGGAACCTTGGTGCATTCCGGAATTCCGAACATTCCGGAATTCCGAACATTCCGGAACCTTGGTGCATTCCGGAACTCTGAACACTCCGGAACCTTGAACATTCCGGAACTCTTAACATTCCGGAACCTTGGTGCATTCCGGAACTCTGAACATTCCGGAATTCCGAACATTCCGGAACTCTGAACATTCCGGAATTCCGAACATTCCGGAACCTTGGTACATTCCGGAATTCCGAACATTCCGGAATTCCGAACATTCCGGAACCTTTGTGCATTCCGGAACCTTGGTGCATTCCGGAACTCTGAACATTCCGGAATTCCGAACATTCCGGAACCTTGGTGCATTCCGGAACTCTGAACATTCCGGAACCTTTGTGCATTCCGGAATTCCGAACATTCCGGAACCTTGGTGCATTCCGGAATTCCGAACATTCCGGAACCTTGGTGCATTCCGGAACTCTGAACATTCCGGAACCTTGGTGCATTCCGGAACCTTGGTGCATTCCGGAATTCTGAACATTCCGGAACCTTGGTGCATTCCGGAATTCCGAACATTCCGGAACCTTGGTACATTCCGGAATTCCGAACATTCCGGAATTCCGAACATTCCGGAAACTTTGTGCATTCCGAAATTCCGAACATTCCGGAACCTTGATACATTCCGGAATTCCGAACATTCCGGAATTCCGAACATTCCGGAACTTTTGTGCATTCCGGAACCTTGGTGCATTCCGGAACTCTGAACATTCCGGAATTCCGAACATTCCGGAACCTTGGTGCATTCCGGAACTCTGAACATTCCGGAATTCCGAACATTCCGGAACCTTGGTGCATTCCGGAACTCTGAACATTCCGGAACTCTGAACATTCTGGAATTCCGAACATTCCGGAACCTTGGTGCATTCCGGAACTCTGAACATTCCGGAACTCTGAACATTCCGGAATTCCGAACATTCCGGAACCTTGGTGCATTCCGGAACCTTGGTGCATTCCTGAACTCTGAACATTCCGGAATTCCGAACATTCCGGAACCTTGGTGCATTCCGGAACTCTGAACATTCCGGAACCTTGATGCATTCCGGAACTCTTAACATTCCGGAACCTTGGTGCATTCCGGAACTCTGAACATTCCGGAACTCTGAACATTCCGGAATTCCGAACATTCCGGAACCTTGGTGCATTCCGGAACTCTGAACATTCCGGAATTCCGAACATTCCGGAACCTTTGTGCATTCCGGAACTCCGAACATTCCGGAACCTTGGTACATTCCGGAATTCCGAACATTCCGGAATTATGAACATTCCGGAACCTTGGTGCATTCCGGAACTCTTAACATTCCGGAACCTTGGTGCATTCCGGAACTCTTAACATTCCGGAACCTTGGTGCATTCCGGAACTCTGAACATTCCGGACCTCTGAACATTCCGGAATTCCGAACATTCCTGAACCTTGGTGCATTCCGGAACTCTGAACATTCCGGAATTCCGAACATTCCGGAACCTTGTTGCATTCCGGAACTCTGAACATTCCGGAATTCCGAACATTCCGGAACCTTGGTGCATTCCGGAACCTTGTTGCATTCCGGAACTCTTAACATTCCGGAACCTTGGTGCATTCCGGAACTCTGAACATTCCGGAACTCTGAACATTCTGGAATTCCGAACATTCCGGAACCTTGGTGCATTCCGGAACTCTGAACATTCCGGAACTCTGAACATTCCGGAATTCCGAACATTCCGGAACCTTGGTGCATTCCGGAACTCTGAACATTCCGGAACCTTGGTACATTCCGGAATTCTGAACATTCCGGAATTCCGAACATTCCGGAACTTTGGTGCATTCCAGAACTCTGAACATTCCGGAATTCCGAACATTCCGGAACCTTGGTGCATTCCGGAACTCTGAACATTCCGGAATACCGAACATTCCGGAACCTTGGTGCATTCCGGAACTCTGAACATTCCGGAACCTTGATGCATTCCGGAACTCTTAACATTCCGGAACCTTGGTGCATTCCGGAACTCTGAACATTCCGGAACTCTGAACATTCCGGAATTCCGAACATTCCGGAACCTTTGTGCATTCCGGAATTCCGAAAATTCCGGAATTATGAACATTCCGGAACCTTTGTGCATTCCGGAACCTTGGTGCATTCCGGAACTCTGAACATTCCGGAATTCCGAACATTCCGGAACCTTGGTGCATTCCGGAACTCTGAACATTCCGGAACCTTGATGCATTCCGGAACTCTTAACATTCCGGAACCTTGGTGCATTCCGGAACTCTGAACATTCCGGAACTCTGAACATTCCGGAATTCCGAACATTCCGGAACCTTGGTGCATTCCGGAACTCTGAACATTCCGGAATTCCGAACATTCCGGAACCTTTGTGCATTCCGGAATTCCGAAAATTCCGGAATTATGAACATTCCGGAACCTTTGTGCATTCCGGAACCTTGGTGCATTCCGGAACTCTGAACATTCCGGAATTCCGAACATTCCGGAACCTTGGTGCATTCCGGAACTCTGAACATTCCGGAACCTTGATGCATTCCGGAACTCTTAACATTCCGGAACCTTGGTGCATTCCGGAACTCTGAACATTCCGGAACTCTGAACATTCCGGAATTCCGAACATTCCGGAACCTTGGTGCATTCCGGAACTCTGAACATTCCGGAATTCCGAACATTCCGGAACCTTTGTGCATTCCGGAATTCCGAACATTCCGGAACCTTGGTACATTCCGGAATTCCGAACATTCCGGAATTATGAACATTCCGGAACCTTGGTGCATTCCGGAACTCTTAACATTCCGGAACCTTGGTGCATTCCGGAACTCTTAACATTCCGGAACCTTGGTGCATTCCGGAACTCTGAACATTCCGGACCTCTGAACATTCCGGAATTCCGAACATTCCGGAACCTTGGTGCATTCCGGAACTCTGAACATTCCGGAACCTTGGTGCATTCCGGAACTCTTAACATTCCGGAACCTTGGTGCATTCCGGAACTCTGAACATTCCGGAATTCCGAACATTCCGGAACCTTGGTGCATTCCGGAATTCCGAACATTCCGGAATTCCGAACATTCCGGAACCTTGGTGCATTCCGGAACTCTGAACACTCCGGAACCTTGAACATTCCGGAACTCTTAACATTCCGGAACCTTGGTGCATTCCGGAACTCTGAACATTCCGGAATTCCGAACATTCCGGAACTCTGAACATTCCGGAATTCCGAACATTCCGGAACCTTGGTACATTCCGGAATTCCGAACATTCCGGAATTCCGAACATTCCGGAACCTTTGTGCATTCCGGAACCTTGGTGCATTCCGGAACTCTGAACATTCCGGAATTCCGAACATTCCGGAATTCCGAACATTCCGGAACCTTTGTGCATTCCGGAATTCCGAAAATTCCGGAATTATGAACATTCCGGAACCTTTGTGCATTCCGGAACCTTGGTGCATTCCGGAACTCTGAACATTCCGGAATTCCGAACATTCCGGAACCTTGGTGCATTCCGGAACTCTGAACATTCCGGAACCTTGATGCATTCCGGAACTCTTAACATTCCGGAACCTTGGTGCATTCCGGAACTCTGAACATTCCGGAACTCTGAACATTCCGGAATTCCGAACATTCCGGAACCTTGGTGCATTCCGGAACTCTGAACATTCCGGAATTCCGAACATTCCGGAACCTTTGTGCATTCCGGAATTCCGAACATTCCGGAACCTTGGTACATTCCGGAATTCCGAACATTCCGGAATTATGAACATTCCGGAACCTTGGTGCATTCCGGAACTCTTAACATTCCGGAACCTTGGTGCATTCCGGAACTCTTAACATTCCGGAACCTTGGTGCATTCCGGAACTCTGAACATTCCGGACCTCTGAACATTCCGGAATTCCGAACATTCCGGAACCTTGGTGCATTCCGGAACTCTGAACATTCCGGAACCTTGGTGCATTCCGGAACTCTTAACATTCCGGAACCTTGGTGCATTCCGGAACTCTGAACATTCCGGAATTCCGAACATTCCGGAACCTTGGTGCATTCCGGAACTCTGAACATTCCGGAATTCCGAACATTCCGGAACCTTGGTGCATTCCGGAACTCTGAACATTCCGGAACCTTGATGCATTCCGGAACTCTTAACATTCCGGAACCTTGGTGCATTCCGGAACTCTGAACATTCCGGAACTCTGAACATTCCGGAATTCCGAACATTCCGGAACCTTGGTGCATTCCGGAACTCTGAACATTCCGGAATTCCGAACATTCCGGAACCTTTGTGCATTCCGGAACTCCGAACATTCCGGAACCTTGGTACATTCCGGAATTCCGAACATTCCGGAATTATGAACATTCCGGAACCTTGGTGCATTCCGGAACTCTTAACATTCCGGAACCTTGGTGCATTCCGGAACTCTTAACATTCCGGAACCTTGGTGCATTCCGGAACTCTGAACATTCCGGACCTCTGAACATTCCGGAATTCCGAACATTCCTGAACCTTGGTGCATTCCGGAACTCTGAACATTCCGGAATTCCGAACATTCCGGAACCTTGTTGCATTCCGGAACTCTGAACATTCCGGAACCTTGGTGCATTCCGGAACTCTTAACATTCCGGAACCTTGGTGCATTCCGGAACTCTGAACATTCCGGACCTCTGAACATTCCGGAATTCCGAACATTCCTGAACCTTGGTGCATTCCGGAACTCTGAACATTCCGGAATTCCGAACATTCCGGAACCTTGGTGCATTCCGGAACCTTGTTGCATTCCGGAACTCTTAACATTCCGGAACCTTGGTGCATTCCGGAACTCTGAACATTCCGGAACTCTGAACATTCTGGAATTCCGAACATTCCGGAACCTTGGTGCATTCCGGAACTCTGAACATTCCGGAACTCTGAACATTCCGGAATTCCGAACATTCCGGAACCTTGGTGCATTCCGGAACTCTGAACATTCCGGAACCTTGGTACATTCCGGAATTCTGAACATTCCGGAATTCCGAACATTCCGGAACTTTGGTGCATTCCAGAACTCTGAACATTCCGGAATTCCGAACATTCCGGAACCTTGGTGCATTCCGGAACTCTGAACATTCCGGAATACCGAACATTCCGGAACCTTGGTGCATTCCGGAACTCTGAACATTCCGGAACCTTGATGCATTCCGGAACTCTTAACATTCCGGAACCTTGGTGCATTCCGGAACTCTGAACATTCCGGAACTCTGAACATTCCGGAATTCCGAACATTCCGGAACCTTTGTGCATTCCGGAATTCCGAAAATTCCGGAATTATGAACATTCCGGAACCTTTGTGCATTCCGGAACCTTGGTGCATTCCGGAACTCTGAACATTCCGGAATTCCGAACATTCCGGAACCTTGGTGCATTCCGGAACTCTGAACATTCCGGAACCTTGATGCATTCCGGAACTCTTAACATTCCGGAACCTTGGTGCATTCCGGAACTCTGAACATTCCGGAACTCTGAACATTCCGGAATTCCGAACATTCCGGAACCTTGGTGCATTCCGGAACTCTGAACATTCCGGAATTCCGAACATTCCGGAACATTTGTGCATTCCGGAATTCCGAAAATTCCGGAATTATGAACATTCCGGAACCTTTGTGCATTCCGGAACCTTGGTGCATTCCGGAACTCTGAACATTCCGGAATTCCGAACATTCCGGAACCTTGGTGCATTCCGGAACTCTGAACATTCCGGAACCTTGATGCATTCCGGAACTCTTAACATTCCGGAACCTTGGTGCATTCCGGAACTCTGAACATTCCGGAACTCTGAACATTCCGGAATTCCGAACATTCCGGAACCTTGGTGCATTCCGGAACTCTGAACATTCCGGAATTCCGAACATTCCGGAACCTTTGTGCATTCCGGAATTCCGAACATTCCGGAACCTTGGTACATTCCGGAATTCCGAACATTCCGGAATTATGAACATTCCGGAACCTTGGTGCATTCCGGAACTCTTAACATTCCGGAACCTTGGTGCATTCCGGAACTCTTAACATTCCGGAACCTTGGTGCATTCCGGAACTCTGAACATTCCGGACCTCTGAACATTCCGGAATTCCGAACATTCCGGAACCTTGGTGCATTCCGGAACTCTGAACATTCCGGAACCTTGGTGCATTCCGGAACTCTTAACATTCCGGAACCTTGGTGCATTCCGGAACTCTGAACATTCCGGAATTCCGAACATTCCGGAACCTTGGTGCATTCCGGAATTCCGAACATTCCGGAATTCCGAACATTCCGGAACCTTGGTGCATTCCGGAACTCTGAACACTCCGGAACCTTGAACATTCCGGAACTCTTAACATTCCGGAACCTTGGTGCATTCCGGAACTCTGAACATTCCGGAATTCCGAACATTCCGGAACTCTGAACATTCCGGAATTCCGAACATTCCGGAACCTTGGTACATTCCGGAATTCCGAACATTCCGGAATTCCGAACATTCCGGAACCTTTGTGCATTCCGGAACCTTGGTGCATTCCGGAACTCTGAACATTCCGGAATTCCGAACATTCCGGAATTCCGAACATTCCGGAACCTTTGTGCATTCCGGAATTCCGAAAATTCCGGAATTATGAACATTCCGGAACCTTTGTGCATTCCGGAACCTTGGTGCATTCCGGAACTCTGAACATTCCGGAATTCCGAACATTCCGGAACCTTGGTGCATTCCGGAACTCTGAACATTCCGGAACCTTGATGCATTCCGGAACTCTTAACATTCCGGAACCTTGGTGCATTCCGGAACTCTGAACATTCCGGAACTCTGAACATTCCGGAATTCCGAACATTCCGGAACCTTGGTGCATTCCGGAACTCTGAACATTCCGGAATTCCGAACATTCCGGAACCTTTGTGCATTCCGGAATTCCGAACATTCCGGAACCTTGGTACATTCCGGAATTCCGAACATTCCGGAATTATGAACATTCCGGAACCTTGGTGCATTCCGGAACTCTTAACATTCCGGAACCTTGGTGCATTCCGGAACTCTTAACATTCCGGAACCTTGGTGCATTCCGGAACTCTGAACATTCCGGACCTCTGAACATTCCGGAATTCCGAACATTCCGGAACCTTGGTGCATTCCGGAACTCTGAACATTCCGGAACCTTGGTGCATTCCGGAACTCTTAACATTCCGGAACCTTGGTGCATTCCGGAACTCTGAACATTCCGGAATTCCGAACATTCCGGAACCTTGGTGCATTCCGGAATTCCGAACATTCCGGAATTCCGAACATTCCGGAACCTTGGTGCATTCCGGAACTCTGAACACTCCGGAACCTTGAACATTCCGGAACTCTTAACATTCCGGAACCTTGGTGCATTCCGGAACTCTGAACATTCCGGAATTCCGAACATTCCGGAACTCTGAACATTCCGGAATTCCGAACATTCCGGAACCTTGGTACATTCCGGAATTCCGAACATTCCGGAATTCCGAACATTCCGGAACCTTTGTGCATTCCGGAACCTTGGTGCATTCCGGAACTCTGAACATTCCGGAATTCCGAACATTCCGGAACCTTGGTGCATTCCGGAACTCTGAACATTCCGGAATTCCGAACATTCCGGAACCTTGGTGCATTCCGGAACTCTGAACATTCCGGAACTCTGAACATTCTGGAATTCCGAACATTCCGGAACCTTGGTGCATTCCGGAACCTTGGTGCATTCCGGAACTCTGAACATTCCGGAACCTTTGTGCATTCCGGAATTCCGAACATTCTGGAACCTTGGTACATTCCGGAATTCCGAACATTCCGGAATTCCGAACATTCCGGAACCTTTGTGCATTCCGGAACCTTGGTGCATTCCGGAACTCTGAACCTTGGTGCATTCCGGAACTCTGAACATTCCGGAACTCTGAACATTCCGGAACTCTGAACATTCCGGAATTCCGAACATTCCGGAACCTTGGTGCATTCCGGAATTCCGAACATTCCGGAACCTTGGTGCATTCCGGAACTCTGAACATTCCGGAACCTTGGTGCATTCCGGAACCTTGGTGCATTCCGGAATTCTGAACATTCCGGAACCTTGGTGCATTCCGGAATTCCGAACATTCCGGAACCTTGGTACATTCCGGAATTCCGAACATTCCGGAATTCCGAACATTCCGGAAACTTTGTGCATTCCGGAATTCCGAACATTCCGGAACCTTGATACATTCCGGAATTCCGAACATTCCGGAACTTTTGTGCATTCCGGAACCTTGGTGCATTCCGGAACTCTGAACATTCCGGAATTCCGAACATTCCGGAACCTTGGTGCATTCCGGAACTCTGAACATTCCGGAACTCTGAACATTCTGGAATTCCGAACATTCCGGAACCTTGGTGCATTCCGGAACTCTGAACATTCCGGAACTCTGAACATTCCGGAATTCCGAACATTCCGGAACCTTGGTGCATTCCGGAACTCTGAACATTCCGAAACCTTGGTACATTCCGGAATTCCGAACATTCTGGAACCTTGGTGCATTCCAGAACTCTGAACATTCCGGAATTCCGAACATTCCGGAACCTTGGTGCATTCCGGAACTCTGAACATTCCGGAACCTTGATGCATTCCGGAACTCTTAACATTCCGGAACCTTGGTGCATTCCGGAACTCTGAACATTCCGGAACTCTGAACATTCCGGAATTCCGAACATTCCGGAACCTTTGTGCATTCCGGAATTCCGAACATTCCGGAACCTTGGTACATTCCGGAATTCCGAACATTCCGGAATTATGAACATTCCGGAACCTTGGTGCATTCCGGAACTCTTAACATTCCGGAACCTTGGTGCATTCCGGAACTCTGAACATTCCGGAACTCTGAACATTCCGGAATTCCGAACATTCCGGAACCTTTGTGCATTCCGGAATTCCGAACATTCCGGAACCTTGGTACATTCCGGAATTCCGAACATTCCGGAATTATGAACATTCCGGAACCTTGGTGCATTCCGGAACTCTTAACATTCCGGAACCTTGGTGCATTCCGGAACTCTTAACATTCCGGAACCTTGGTGCATTCCGGAACTCTGAACATTCCGGACCTCTGAACATTCCGGAATTCCGAACATTCCGGAACCTTGGTGCATTCCGGAACTCTGAACATTCCGGAACCTTGGTGCATTCCGGAACTCTTAACATTCCGGAACCTTGGTGCATTCCGGAACTCTTAACATTCCGGAACCTTGGTGCATTCCGGAACTCTGAACATTCCGGAATTCCGAACATTCCGGAACCTTTGTGCATTCCGGAATTCCGAACATTCCGGAACCTTGGTACATTCCGGAATTCCGAACATTCCGGAATTATGAACATTCCGGAACCTTGGTGCATTCCGGAACTCTTAACATTCCGGAACCTTGGTGCATTCCGGAACTCT
The DNA here is from genome assembly GCF_057382185.1 of Mchenga conophoros. Classification (NCBI taxonomy): domain Eukaryota; kingdom Metazoa; phylum Chordata; class Actinopteri; order Cichliformes; family Cichlidae; genus Mchenga; species Mchenga conophoros. The sequence goes on along the minus strand of NC_140539.1, from coordinate 474,860 downwards.
TAACATTCCGGAACCTTGGTGCATTCCGGAACTCTGAACATTCCGGACCTCTGAACATTCCGGAATTCCGAACATTCCGGAACCTTGGTGCATTCCGGAACTCTGAACATTCCGGAATTCCGAACATTCCGGAACCTTGGTACATTCCGGAACTCTGAACATTCCGGAACCTTGATGCATTCCGGAACTCTTAACATTCCGGAACCTTGGTGCATTCCGGAACTCTGAACATTCCGGAACTCTGAACATTCCGGAATTCCGAACATTCCGGAACCTTGGTGCATTCCGGAACTCTGAACATTCCGGAATTCCGAACATTCCGGAACCTTTGTGCATTCCGGAATTCCGAACATTCCGGAACCTTGGTACATTCCGGAATTCCGAACATTCCGGAATTATGAACATTCCGGAACCTTGGTGCATTCCGGAACTCTTAACATTCCGGAACCTTGGTGCATTCCGGAACTCTTAACATTCCGGAACCTTGGTGCATTCCGGAACTCTGAACATTCCGGACCTCTGAACATTCCGGAATTCCGAACATTCCGGAACCTTGGTGCATTCCGGAACTCTGAACATTCCGGAATTCCGAACATTCCGGAACCTTGGTGCATTCCGGAACCTTGGTGAATTCCGGAACTCTGAACATTCCGGAACCTTGGTGCATTCCGGAACTCTGAACATTCCGGAACCTTGGTGCATTCCGGAACCTTGGTGCATTCCGGAATTCCGAACATTCCGGAACCTTGGTGCATTCCGGAACTCTGAACATTCCGGAATTCCGAACATTCCGGAACCTTGGTGCATTCCGGAACTCTGAACATTCCGGAACTCTGAACATTCTGGAATTCCGAACATTCCGGAACCTTGTTGCATTCCGGAACTCTGAACATTCCGGAATTCCGAACATTCCGGAACCTTGGTGCATTCCGGAACTCTGAACATTCCGGAACCTTGGTAAATTCCGGAATTCCGAACATTCTGGAACCTTGGTGCATTCCAGAACTCTGAACATTCCGGAACTCTGAACATTCCGGAATTCCGAACATTCCGGAAACTTGTTGCATTCCGGAACTCTGAACATTCCGGAATTCCGAACATTCCGGAACCTTGGTGCATTCCGGAACTCTGAACATTCCGGAACCTTGATGCATTCCGGAACTCCTAACATTCCTGAACCTTGGTGCATTCCGGAACTCTGAACATTCCGGAACTCTGAACATTCTGGAATTCCGAACATTCCGGAACCTTGGTGCATTCCGGAACTCTGAACATTCCGGAATTCCGAACATTCCGGAACCTTGGTGCATTCCGGAACTCTGAACATTCCGGAACCTTGGTACATTCCGGAATTCCGAACATTCTGGAACCTTGGTGCATTCCAGAACTCTGAACATTCCGGAATTCCGAACATTCCGGAAACTTGTTGCATTCCGGAACTCTGAACTTTCCGGAATTCCGAACATTCCGGAACCTTGGTGCATTCCGGAACCTTGGTGCATTCCGGAACTCTGAACATTCCGGAATTCCGAACATTCCGGAACCTTGGTACATTCCGGAACTCTGAACATTCCGGAACCTTGATGCATTCCGGAACTCTTAACATTCCGGAACCTTGGTGCATTCCGGAACTCTGAACATTCCGGAACTCTGAACATTCCGGAATTCCGAACATTCCGGAACCTTGGTGCATTCCGGAACTCTGAACATTCCGGAATTCCGAACATTCCGGAACCTTTGTGCATTCCGGAATTCCGAACATTCCGGAACCTTGGTACATTCCGGAATTCCGAACATTCCGGAATTATGAACATTCCGGAACCTTGGTGCATTCCGGAACTCTTAACATTCCGGAACCTTGGTGCATTCCGGAACTCTTAACATTCCGGAACCTTGGTGCATTCCGGAACTCTGAACATTCCGGACCTCTGAAAATTCCGGAATTCCGAACATTCCGGAACCTTGGTGCATTCCGGAACTCTGAACATTCCGGAATTCCGAACATTCCGGAACCTTGGTGCATTCCGGAACCTTGGTGAATTCCGGAACTCTGAACATTCCGGAACCTTGGTGCATTCCGGAACTCTGAACATTCCGGAACCTTGGTGCATTCCGGAACCTTGGTGCATTCCGGAATTCCGAACATTCCGGAACCTTGGTGCATTCCGGAACTCTGAACATTCCGGAACTCTGAACATTCTGGAATTCCGAACATTCCGGAACCTTGTTGCATTCCGGAACTCTGAACATTCCGGAATTCCGAACATTCCGGAACCTTGGTGCATTCCGGAACTCTGAACATTCCGGAACCTTGGTAAATTCCGGAATTCCGAACATTCTGGAACCTTGGTGCATTCCAGAACTCTGAACATTCCGGAACTCTGAACATTCCGGAATTCCGAACATTCCGGAAACTTGTTGCATTCCGGAACTCTGAACATTCCGGAATTCCGAACATTCCGGAACCTTGGTGCATTCCGGAACTCTGAACATTCCGGAACCTTGATGCATTCCGGAACTCCTAACATTCCGGAACCTTGGTGCATTCCGGAACTCTGAACATTCCGGAACTCTGAACATTCTGGAATTCCGAACATTCCGGAACCTTGGTGCATTCCGGAACTCTGAACATTCCGGAATTCCGAACATTCCGGAACCTTGGTGCATTCCGGAACTCTGAACATTCCGGAACCTTGGTACATTCCGGAATTCCGAACATTCTGGAACCTTGGTGCATTCCAGAACTCTGAACATTCCGGAATTCCGAACATTCCGGAAACTTGTTGCATTCCGGAACTCTGAACATTCCGGAATTCCGAACATTCCGGAACCTTGGTGCATTCCGGAACTCTGAACACTCCGGAACCTTGATGCATTCCGGAACTCCTAACATTCCGGAACCTTGGTGCATTCCGGAACTCTTAACATTCCGGAACCTTGGTGCATTCCGGAACTCTGAACATTCCGGAACTCTGAACATTCCGGAATTCCGAACATTCCGGAACCTTTGTGCATTCCGGAATTCCGAAAATTCCGGAATTATGAACATTCCGGAACCTTTGTGCATTCCGGAACCTTGGTGCATTCCGGAACTCTGAACATTCCGGAATTCCGAACATTCCGGAACCTTGGTGCATTCCGGAACTCTGAACATTCCGGAACCTTGATGCATTCCGGAACTCTTAACATTCCGGAACCTTGGTGCATTCCGGAACTCTGAACATTCCGGAACTCTGAACATTCCGGAATTCCGAACATTCCGGAACCTTGGTGCATTCCGGAACTCTGAACATTCCGGAATTCCGAACATTCCGGAACCTTTGTGCATTCCGGAATTCCGAACATTCCGGAACCTTGGTACATTCCGGAATTCCGAACATTCCGGAATTATGAACATTCCGGAACCTTGGTGCATTCCGGAACTCTTAACATTCCGGAACCTTGGTGCATTCCGGAACTCTTAACATTCCGGAACCTTGGTGCATTCCGGAACTCTTAACATTCCGGAACCTTGGTGCATTCCGGAACTCTGAACATTCCGGACCTCTGAACATTCCGGAATTCCGAACATTCCGGAACCTTGGTGCATTCCGGAACTCTGAACATTCCGGAACCTTGGTGCATTCCGGAACTCTTAACATTCCGGAACCTTGGTGCATTCCGGAACTCTTAACATTCCGGAACCTTGGTGCATTCCGGAACTCTGAACATTCCGGAATTCCGAACATTCCGGAACCTTTGTGCATTCCGGAATTCCGAACATTCCGGAACCTTGGTGTATTCCGGAATTCCGAACATTCCGGAATTCCGAACATTCCGGAACCTTGGTGCATTCCGGAACTCTGAACACTCCGGAACCTTGAACATTCCGGAACTCTTAACATTCCGGAACCTTGGTGCATTCCGGAACTCTGAACATTCCGGAATTCCGAACATTCCGGAACTCTGAACATTCCGGAATTCCGAACATTCCGGAACCTTGGTACATTCCGGAATTCCGAACATTCCGGAATTCCGAACATTCCGGAACCTTTGTGCATTCCGGAACCTTGGTGCATTCCGGAACTCTGAACATTCCGGAATTCCGAACATTCCGGAACCTTGGTGCATTCCGGAACTCTGAACATTCCGGAACCTTTGTGCATTCCGGAATTCCGAACATTCCGGAACCTTGGTGCATTCCGGAATTCCGAACATTCCGGAACCTTGGTGCATTCCGGAACTCTGAACATTCCGGAACCTTGGTGCATTCCGGAACCTTGGTGCATTCCGGAATTCTGAACATTCCGGAACCTTGGTGCATTCCGGAATTCCGAACATTCCGGAACCTTGGTACATTCCGGAATTCCGAACATTCCGGAATTCCGAACATTCCGGAAACTTTGTGCATTCCGAAATTCCGAACATTCCGGAACCTTGATACATTCCGGAATTCCGAACATTCCGGAATTCCGAACATTCCGGAACTTTTGTGCATTCCGGAACCTTGGTGCATTCCGGAACTCTGAACATTCCGGAATTCCGAACATTCCGGAACCTTGGTGCATTCCGGAACTCTGAACATTCCGGAATTCCGAACATTCCGGAACCTTGGTGCATTCCGGAACTCTGAACATTCCGGAACTCTGAACATTCTGGAATTCCGAACATTCCGGAACCTTGGTGCATTCCGGAACTCTGAACATTCCGGAACTCTGAACATTCCGGAATTCCGAACATTCCGGAACCTTGGTGCATTCCGGAACCTTGGTGCATTCCTGAACTCTGAACATTCCGGAATTCCGAACATTCCGGAACCTTGGTGCATTCCGGAACTCTGAACATTCCGGAACCTTGATGCATTCCGGAACTCTTAACATTCCGGAACCTTGGTGCATTCCGGAACTCTGAACATTCCGGAACTCTGAACATTCCGGAATTCCGAACATTCCGGAACCTTGGTGCATTCCGGAACTCTGAACATTCCGGAATTCCGAACATTCCGGAACCTTTGTGCATTCCGGAACTCCGAACATTCCGGAACCTTGGTACATTCCGGAATTCCGAACATTCCGGAATTATGAACATTCCGGAACCTTGGTGCATTCCGGAACTCTTAACATTCCGGAACCTTGGTGCATTCCGGAACTCTTAACATTCCGGAACCTTGGTGCATTCCGGAACTCTGAACATTCCGGACCTCTGAACATTCCGGAATTCCGAACATTCCTGAACCTTGGTGCATTCCGGAACTCTGAACATTCCGGAATTCCGAACATTCCGGAACCTTGTTGCATTCCGGAACTCTGAACATTCCGGAATTCCGAACATTCCGGAACCTTGGTGCATTCCGGAACCTTGTTGCATTCCGGAACTCTTAACATTCCGGAACCTTGGTGCATTCCGGAACTCTGAACATTCCGGAACTCTGAACATTCTGGAATTCCGAACATTCCGGAACCTTGGTGCATTCCGGAACTCTGAACATTCCGGAACTCTGAACATTCCGGAATTCCGAACATTCCGGAACCTTGGTGCATTCCGGAACTCTGAACATTCCGGAACCTTGGTACATTCCGGAATTCTGAACATTCCGGAATTCCGAACATTCCGGAACTTTGGTGCATTCCAGAACTCTGAACATTCCGGAATTCCGAACATTCCGGAACCTTGGTGCATTCCGGAACTCTGAACATTCCGGAATACCGAACATTCCGGAACCTTGGTGCATTCCGGAACTCTGAACATTCCGGAACCTTGATGCATTCCGGAACTCTTAACATTCCGGAACCTTGGTGCATTCCGGAACTCTGAACATTCCGGAACTCTGAACATTCCGGAATTCCGAACATTCCGGAACCTTTGTGCATTCCGGAATTCCGAAAATTCCGGAATTATGAACATTCCGGAACCTTTGTGCATTCCGGAACCTTGGTGCATTCCGGAACTCTGAACATTCCGGAATTCCGAACATTCCGGAACCTTGGTGCATTCCGGAACTCTGAACATTCCGGAACCTTGATGCATTCCGGAACTCTTAACATTCCGGAACCTTGGTGCATTCCGGAACTCTGAACATTCCGGAACTCTGAACATTCCGGAATTCCGAACATTCCGGAACCTTGGTGCATTCCGGAACTCTGAACATTCCGGAATTCCGAACATTCCGGAACCTTTGTGCATTCCGGAATTCCGAAAATTCCGGAATTATGAACATTCCGGAACCTTTGTGCATTCCGGAACCTTGGTGCATTCCGGAACTCTGAACATTCCGGAATTCCGAACATTCCGGAACCTTGGTGCATTCCGGAACTCTGAACATTCCGGAACCTTGATGCATTCCGGAACTCTTAACATTCCGGAACCTTGGTGCATTCCGGAACTCTGAACATTCCGGAACTCTGAACATTCCGGAATTCCGAACATTCCGGAACCTTGGTGCATTCCGGAACTCTGAACATTCCGGAATTCCGAACATTCCGGAACCTTTGTGCATTCCGGAATTCCGAACATTCCGGAACCTTGGTACATTCCGGAATTCCGAACATTCCGGAATTATGAACATTCCGGAACCTTGGTGCATTCCGGAACTCTTAACATTCCGGAACCTTGGTGCATTCCGGAACTCTTAACATTCCGGAACCTTGGTGCATTCCGGAACTCTGAACATTCCGGACCTCTGAACATTCCGGAATTCCGAACATTCCGGAACCTTGGTGCATTCCGGAACTCTGAACATTCCGGAACCTTGGTGCATTCCGGAACTCTTAACATTCCGGAACCTTGGTGCATTCCGGAACTCTGAACATTCCGGAATTCCGAACATTCCGGAACCTTGGTGCATTCCGGAATTCCGAACATTCCGGAATTCCGAACATTCCGGAACCTTGGTGCATTCCGGAACTCTGAACACTCCGGAACCTTGAACATTCCGGAACTCTTAACATTCCGGAACCTTGGTGCATTCCGGAACTCTGAACATTCCGGAATTCCGAACATTCCGGAACTCTGAACATTCCGGAATTCCGAACATTCCGGAACCTTGGTACATTCCGGAATTCCGAACATTCCGGAATTCCGAACATTCCGGAACCTTTGTGCATTCCGGAACCTTGGTGCATTCCGGAACTCTGAACATTCCGGAATTCCGAACATTCCGGAATTCCGAACATTCCGGAACCTTTGTGCATTCCGGAATTCCGAAAATTCCGGAATTATGAACATTCCGGAACCTTTGTGCATTCCGGAACCTTGGTGCATTCCGGAACTCTGAACATTCCGGAATTCCGAACATTCCGGAACCTTGGTGCATTCCGGAACTCTGAACATTCCGGAACCTTGATGCATTCCGGAACTCTTAACATTCCGGAACCTTGGTGCATTCCGGAACTCTGAACATTCCGGAACTCTGAACATTCCGGAATTCCGAACATTCCGGAACCTTGGTGCATTCCGGAACTCTGAACATTCCGGAATTCCGAACATTCCGGAACCTTTGTGCATTCCGGAATTCCGAACATTCCGGAACCTTGGTACATTCCGGAATTCCGAACATTCCGGAATTATGAACATTCCGGAACCTTGGTGCATTCCGGAACTCTTAACATTCCGGAACCTTGGTGCATTCCGGAACTCTTAACATTCCGGAACCTTGGTGCATTCCGGAACTCTGAACATTCCGGACCTCTGAACATTCCGGAATTCCGAACATTCCGGAACCTTGGTGCATTCCGGAACTCTGAACATTCCGGAACCTTGGTGCATTCCGGAACTCTGAACATTCCGGAACCTTGATGCATTCCGGAACTCTTAACATTCCGGAACCTTGGTGCATTCCGGAACTCTGAACATTCCGGAACTCTGAACATTCCGGAATTCCGAACATTCCGGAACCTTGGTGCATTCCGGAACTCTGAACATTCCGGAATTCCGAACATTCCGGAACCTTTGTGCATTCCGGAACTCCGAACATTCCGGAACCTTGGTACATTCCGGAATTCCGAACATTCCGGAATTATGAACATTCCGGAACCTTGGTGCATTCCGGAACTCTTAACATTCCGGAACCTTGGTGCATTCCGGAACTCTTAACATTCCGGAACCTTGGTGCATTCCGGAACTCTGAACATTCCGGACCTCTGAACATTCCGGAATTCCGAACATTCCTGAACCTTGGTGCATTCCGGAACTCTGAACATTCCGGAATTCCGAACATTCCGGAACCTTGTTGCATTCCGGAACTCTGAACATTCCGGAATTCCGAACATTCCGGAACCTTGGTGCATTCCGGAACCTTGTTGCATTCCGGAACTCTTAACATTCCGGAACCTTGGTGCATTCCGGAACTCTGAACATTCCGGAACTCTGAACATTCTGGAATTCCGAACATTCCGGAACCTTGGTGCATTCCGGAACTCTGAACATTCCGGAACTCTGAACATTCCGGAATTCCGAACATTCCGGAACCTTGGTGCATTCCGGAACTCTGAACATTCCGGAACCTTGGTACATTCCGGAATTCTGAACATTCCGGAATTCCGAACATTCCGGAACTTTGGTGCATTCCAGAACTCTGAACATTCCGGAATTCCGAACATTCCGGAACCTTGGTGCATTCCGGAACTCTGAACATTCCGGAATACCGAACATTCCGGAACCTTGGTGCATTCCGGAACTCTGAACATTCCGGAACCTTGATGCATTCCGGAACTCTTAACATTCCGGAACCTTGGTGCATTCCGGAACTCTGAACATTCCGGAACTCTGAACATTCCGGAATTCCGAACATTCCGGAACCTTTGTGCATTCCGGAATTCCGAAAATTCCGGAATTATGAACATTCCGGAACCTTTGTGCATTCCGGAACCTTGGTGCATTCCGGAACTCTGAACATTCCGGAATTCCGAACATTCCGGAACCTTGGTGCATTCCGGAACTCTGAACATTCCGGAACCTTGATGCATTCCGGAACTCTTAACATTCCGGAACCTTGGTGCATTCCGGAACTCTGAACATTCCGGAACTCTGAACATTCCGGAATTCCGAACATTCCGGAACCTTGGTGCATTCCGGAACTCTGAACATTCCGGAATTCCGAACATTCCGGAACCTTTGTGCATTCCGGAATTCCGAAAATTCCGGAATTATGAACATTCCGGAACCTTTGTGCATTCCGGAACCTTGGTGCATTCCGGAACTCTGAACATTCCGGAATTCCGAACATTCCGGAACCTTGGTGCATTCCGGAACTCTGAACATTCCGGAACCTTGATGCATTCCGGAACTCTTAACATTCCGGAACCTTGGTGCATTCCGGAACTCTGAACATTCCGGAACTCTGAACATTCCGGAATTCCGAACATTCCGGAACCTTGGTGCATTCCGGAACTCTGAACATTCCGGAATTCCGAACATTCCGGAACCTTTGTGCATTCCGGAATTCCGAACATTCCGGAACCTTGGTACATTCCGGAATTCCGAACATTCCGGAATTATGAACATTCCGGAACCTTGGTGCATTCCGGAACTCTTAACATTCCGGAACCTTGGTGCATTCCGGAACTCTTAACATTCCGGAACCTTGGTGCATTCCGGAACTCTGAACATTCCGGACCTCTGAACATTCCGGAATTCCGAACATTCCGGAACCTTGGTGCATTCCGGAACTCTGAACATTCCGGAACCTTGGTGCATTCCGGAACTCTTAACATTCCGGAACCTTGGTGCATTCCGGAACTCTGAACACTCCGGAACCTTGAACATTCCGGAACTCTTAACATTCCGGAACCTTGGTGCATTCCGGAACTCTGAACATTCCGGAATTCCGAACATTCCGGAACTCTGAACATTCCGGAATTCCGAACATTCCGGAACCTTGGTACATTCCGGAATTCCGAACATTCCGGAATTCCGAACATTCCGGAACCTTTGTGCATTCCGGAACCTTGGTGCATTCCGGAACTCTGAACATTCCGGAATTCCGAACATTCCGGAATTCCGAACATTCCGGAACCTTTGTGCATTCCGGAATTCCGAAAATTCCGGAATTATGAACATTCCGGAACCTTTGTGCATTCCGGAACCTTGGTGCATTCCGGAACTCTGAACATTCCGGAATTCCGAACATTCCGGAACCTTGGTGCATTCCGGAACTCTGAACATTCCGGAACCTTGATGCATTCCGGAACTCTTAACATTCCGGAACCTTGGTGCATTCCGGAACTCTGAACATTCCGGAACTCTGAACATTCCGGAATTCCGAACATTCCGGAACCTTGGTGCATTCCGGAACTCTGAACATTCCGGAATTCCGAACATTCCGGAACCTTTGTGCATTCCGGAATTCCGAACATTCCGGAACCTTGGTACATTCCGGAATTCCGAACATTCCGGAATTATGAACATTCCGGAACCTTGGTGCATTCCGGAACTCTTAACATTCCGGAACCTTGGTGCATTCCGGAACTCTTAACATTCCGGAACCTTGGTGCATTCCGGAACTCTGAACATTCCGGACCTCTGAACATTCCGGAATTCCGAACATTCCGGAACCTTGGTGCATTCCGGAACTCTGAACATTCCGGAACCTTGGTGCATTCCGGAACTCTTAACATTCCGGAACCTTGGTGCATTCCGGAACTCTGAACATTCCGGAATTCCGAACATTCCGGAACCTTGGTGCATTCCGGAATTCCGAACATTCCGGAATTCCGAACATTCCGGAACCTTGGTGCATTCCGGAACTCTGAACACTCCGGAACCTTGAACATTCCGGAACTCTTAACATTCCGGAACCTTGGTGCATTCCGGAACTCTGAACATTCCGGAATTCCGAACATTCCGGAACTCTGAACATTCCGGAATTCCGAACATTCCGGAACCTTGGTACATTCCGGAATTCCGAACATTCCGGAATTCCGAACATTCCGGAACCTTTGTGCATTCCGGAACCTTGGTGCATTCCGGAACTCTGAACATTCCGGAATTCCGAACATTCCGGAACCTTGGTGCATTCCGGAACTCTGAACATTCCGGAATTCCGAACATTCCGGAACCTTGGTGCATTCCGGAACTCTGAACATTCCGGAACTCTGAACATTCTGGAATTCCGAACATTCCGGAACCTTGGTGCATTCCGGAACCTTGGTGCATTCCGGAACTCTGAACATTCCGGAACCTTTGTGCATTCCGGAATTCCGAACATTCTGGAACCTTGGTGCATTCCGGAATTCCGAACATTCCGGAATTCCGAACATTCCGGAACCTTTGTGCATTCCGGAACCTTGGTGCATTCCGGAACTCTGAACCTTGGTGCATTCCGGAACTCTGAACATTCCGGAACTCTGAACATTCCGGAACTCTGAACATTCCGGAATTCCGAACATTCCGGAACCTTGGTGCATTCCGGAATTCCGAACATTCCGGAACCTTGGTGCATTCCGGAACTCTGAACATTCCGGAACCTTGGTGCATTCCGGAACCTTGGTGCATTCCGGAATTCTGAACATTCCGGAACCTTGGTGCATTCCGGAATTCCGAACATTCCGGAACCTTGGTACATTCCGGAATTCCGAACATTCCGGAATTCCGAACATTCCGGAAACTTTGTGCATTCCGGAATTCCGAACATTCCGGAACTTTTGTGCATTCCGGAACCTTGGTGCATTCCGGAACTCTGAACATTCCGGAATTCCGAACATTCCGGAACCTTGGTGCATTCCGGAACTCTGAACATTCCGGAATTCCGAACATTCCGGAACCTTGGTGCATTCCGGAACTCTGAACATTCCGGAACTCTGAACATTCTGGAATTCCGAACATTCCGGAACCTTGGTGCATTCCGGAACTCTGAACATTCCGGAACTCTGAACATTCCGGAATTCCGAACATTCCGGAACCTTGGTGCATTCCGGAACTCTGAACATTCCGAAACCTTGGTACATTCCGGAATTCCGAACATTCTGGAACCTTGGTGCATTCCAGAACTCTGAACATTCCGGAACTCCGAACATTCCGGAATTCCGAACATTCCGGAAACTTGTTGCATTCCGGAACTCTGAACATTCCGGAATTCCGAACATTCCGGAACCTTGGTGCATTCCGGAACCTTGGTGAATTCCGGAACTCTGAACATTCCGGAACCTTGGTGCATTCCGGAACTCTGAACATTCCGGAACCTTGGTGCATTCCGGAACTCTGAACATTCCGGAATTCCGAACATTCCGGAACCTTGTTGCATTCCGGAACTCTGAACATTCCGGAATTCCGAACATTCCGGAACCTTGGTGCATTCCGGAACCTTGTTGCATTCCGGAACTCTTAACATTCCGGAACCTTGGTGCATTCCGGAACTCTGAACATTCCGGAACTCTGAACATTCTGGAATTCCGAACATTCCGGAACCTTGGTGCATTCCGGAACTCTGAACATTCCGGAACTCTGAACATTCCGGAATTCCGAACATTCCGGAACCTTGGTGCATTCCGGAACTCTGAACATTCCGGAACCTTGGTACATTCCGGAATTCTGAACATTCCGGAATTCCGAACATTCCGGAACTTTGGTGCATTCCAGAACTCTGAACATTCCGGAATTCCGAACATTCCGGAACCTTGGTGCATTCCGGAACTCTGAACATTCCGGAATACCGAACATTCCGGAACCTTGGTGCATTCCGGAACTCTGAACATTCCGGAACCTTGATGCATTCCGGAACTCTTAACATTCCGGAACCTTGGTGCATTCCGGAACTCTGAACATTCCGGAACTCTGAACATTCCGGAATTCCGAACATTCCGGAACCTTTGTGCATTCCGGAATTCCGAAAATTCCGGAATTATGAACATTCCGGAACCTTTGTGCATTCCGGAACCTTGGTGCATTCCGGAACTCTGAACATTCCGGAATTCCGAACATTCCGGAACCTTGGTGCATTCCGGAACTCTGAACATTCCGGAACCTTGATGCATTCCGGAACTCTTAACATTCCGGAACCTTGGTGCATTCCGGAACTCTGAACATTCCGGAACTCTGAACATTCCGGAATTCCGAACATTCCGGAACCTTGGTGCATTCCGGAACTCTGAACATTCCGGAATTCCGAACATTCCGGAACCTTTGTGCATTCCGGAATTCCGAAAATTCCGGAATTATGAACATTCCGGAACCTTTGTGCATTCCGGAACCTTGGTGCATTCCGGAACTCTGAACATTCCGGAATTCCGAACATTCCGGAACCTTGGTGCATTCCGGAACTCTGAACATTCCGGAACCTTGATGCATTCCGGAACTCTTAACATTCCGGAACCTTGGTGCATTCCGGAACTCTGAACATTCCGGAACTCTGAACATTCCGGAATTCCGAACATTCCGGAACCTTGGTGCATTCCGGAACTCTGAACATTCCGGAATTCCGAACATTCCGGAACCTTTGTGCATTCCGGAATTCCGAACATTCCGGAACCTTGGTACATTCCGGAATTCCGAACATTCCGGAATTATGAACATTCCGGAACCTTGGTGCATTCCGGAACTCTTAACATTCCGGAACCTTGGTGCATTCCGGAACTCTTAACATTCCGGAACCTTGGTGCATTCCGGAACTCTGAACATTCCGGACCTCTGAACATTCCGGAATTCCGAACATTCCGGAACCTTGGTGCATTCCGGAACTCTGAACATTCCGGAACCTTGGTGCATTCCGGAACTCTTAACATTCCGGAACCTTGGTGCATTCCGGAACTCTGAACACTCCGGAACCTTGAACATTCCGGAACTCTTAACATTCCGGAACCTTGGTGCATTCCGGAACTCTGAACATTCCGGAATTCCGAACATTCCGGAACTCTGAACATTCCGGAATTCCGAACATTCCGGAACCTTGGTACATTCCGGAATTCCGAACATTCCGGAATTCCGAACATTCCGGAACCTTTGTGCATTCCGGAACCTTGGTGCATTCCGGAACTCTGAACATTCCGGAATTCCGAACATTCCGGAATTCCGAACATTCCGGAACCTTTGTGCATTCCGGAATTCCGAAAATTCCGGAATTATGAACATTCCGGAACCTTTGTGCATTCCGGAACCTTGGTGCATTCCGGAACTCTGAACATTCCGGAATTCCGAACATTCCGGAACCTTGGTGCATTCCGGAACTCTGAACATTCCGGAACCTTGATGCATTCCGGAACTCTTAACATTCCGGAACCTTGGTGCATTCCGGAACTCTGAACATTCCGGAACTCTGAACATTCCGGAATTCCGAACATTCCGGAACCTTGGTGCATTCCGGAACTCTGAACATTCCGGAATTCCGAACATTCCGGAACCTTTGTGCATTCCGGAATTCCGAACATTCCGGAACCTTGGTACATTCCGGAATTCCGAACATTCCGGAATTATGAACATTCCGGAACCTTGGTGCATTCCGGAACTCTTAACATTCCGGAACCTTGGTGCATTCCGGAACTCTTAACATTCCGGAACCTTGGTGCATTCCGGAACTCTGAACATTCCGGACCTCTGAACATTCCGGAATTCCGAACATTCCGGAACCTTGGTGCATTCCGGAACTCTGAACATTCCGGAACCTTGGTGCATTCCGGAACTCTTAACATTCCGGAACCTTGGTGCATTCCGGAACTCTGAACATTCCGGAATTCCGAACATTCCGGAACCTTGGTGCATTCCGGAATTCCGAACATTCCGGAATTCCGAACATTCCGGAACCTTGGTGCATTCCGGAACTCTGAACACTCCGGAACCTTGAACATTCCGGAACTCTTAACATTCCGGAACCTTGGTGCATTCCGGAACTCTGAACATTCCGGAATTCCGAACATTCCGGAACTCTGAACATTCCGGAATTCCGAACATTCCGGAACCTTGGTACATTCCGGAATTCCGAACATTCCGGAATTCCGAACATTCCGGAACCTTTGTGCATTCCGGAACCTTGGTGCATTCCGGAACTCTGAACATTCCGGAATTCCGAACATTCCGGAACCTTGGTGCATTCCGGAACTCTGAACATTCCGGAATTCCGAACATTCCGGAACCTTGGTGCATTCCGGAACTCTGAACATTCCGGAACTCTGAACATTCTGGAATTCCGAACATTCCGGAACCTTGGTGCATTCCGGAACCTTGGTGCATTCCGGAACTCTGAACATTCCGGAACCTTTGTGCATTCCGGAATTCCGAACATTCTGGAACCTTGGTACATTCCGGAATTCCGAACATTCCGGAATTCCGAACATTCCGGAACCTTTGTGCATTCCGGAACCTTGGTGCATTCCGGAACTCTGAACCTTGGTGCATTCCGGAACTCTGAACATTCCGGAACTCTGAACATTCCGGAACTCTGAACATTCCGGAATTCCGAACATTCCGGAACCTTGGTGCATTCCGGAATTCCGAACATTCCGGAACCTTGGTGCATTCCGGAACTCTGAACATTCCGGAACCTTGGTGCATTCCGGAACCTTGGTGCATTCCGGAATTCTGAACATTCCGGAACCTTGGTGCATTCCGGAATTCCGAACATTCCGGAACCTTGGTACATTCCGGAATTCCGAACATTCCGGAATTCCGAACATTCCGGAAACTTTGTGCATTCCGGAATTCCGAACATTCCGGAACCTTGATACATTCCGGAATTCCGAACATTCCGGAACTTTTGTGCATTCCGGAACCTTGGTGCATTCCGGAACTCTGAACATTCCGGAATTCCGAACATTCCGGAACCTTGGTGCATTCCGGAACTCTGAACATTCCGGAATTCCGAACATTCCGGAACCTTGGTGCATTCCGGAACTCTGAACATTCCGGAACTCTGAACATTCTGGAATTCCGAACATTCCGGAACCTTGGTGCATTCCGGAACTCTGAACATTCCGGAACTCTGAACATTCCGGAATTCCGAACATTCCGGAACCTTGGTGCATTCCGGAACTCTGAACATTCCGAAACCTTGGTACATTCCGGAATTCCGAACATTCTGGAACCTTGGTGCATTCCAGAACTCTGAACATTCCGGAACTCCGAACATTCCGGAATTCCGAACATTCCGGAAACTTGTTGCATTCCGGAACTCTGAACATTCCGGAATTCCGAACATTCCGGAACCTTGGTGCATTCCGGAACCTTGGTGAATTCCGGAACTCTGAACATTCCGGAACCTTGGTGCATTCCGGAACTCTGAACATTCCGGAACCTTGGTGCATTCCGGAACCTTGGTGCATTCCGGAATTCCGAACATTCCGGAACCTTGGTGCATTCCGGAACTCTGAACATTCCGGAATTCCGAACATTCCGGAACCTTGGTGCATTCCGGTACTCTGAACATTCCGGAACTCTGAACATTCTGGAATTCCGAACATTCCGGAACCTTGTTGCATTCCGGAACTCTGAACATTCCGGAATTCCGAACATTCCGGAACCTTGGTGCATTCCGGAACTCTGAACATTCCGGAACTCTGAACATTCCGGAATTCCGAACATTCCGGAAACTTGTTGCATTCCGGAACTCTGAACATTCCGGAATTCCGAACATTCCGGAACCTTGGTGCATTCCGGAACTCTGAACACTCCGGAACCTTGATGCATTCCGGAACTCCTAACATTCCGGAACCTTGGTGCATTCCGGAACTCTGAACATTCCGGAACTCTGAACATTCTGGAATTCCGAACATTCCGGAACCTTGGTGCATTCCGGAACTCTGAACATTCCGGAATTCCGAACATTCCGGAACCTTGGTGCATTCCGGAACTCTGAACATTCCGGAACCTTGGTACATTCCGGAATTCCGAACATTCTGGAACCTTGGTGCATTCCAGAACTCTGAACATTCCGGAATTCCGAACATTCCGGAAACTTGTTGCATTCCGGAACTCTGAACATTCCGGAATTCCGAACATTCCGGAACCTTGGTGCATTCCGGAACTCTGAACACTCCGGAACCTTGATGCATTCCGGAACTCCTAACATTCCGGAACCTTGGTGCATTCCGGAACTCTGAACATTCCGGAACTCTGAACATTCCGGAATTCTGAACATTCCGGAACCTTGGTACATTCCGGAATTCCGAACATTCCGGAATTCCGAACATTCCGGAACCTTTGTGCATTCCGGAACCTTGGTGCATTCCGGAATTCCGAACATTCCGGAACCTTGGTGCATTCCGGAACTCTGAACATTCCGGAATTCCGAACATTCCGGAACCTTGTTGCATTCCGGAACTCTGAACATTCCGGAATTCCGAACATTCCGGAACCTTGTTGCATTCCGGAACTCTGAACATTCCGGAATTCCGAACATTCCGGAACCTTGTTGCATTCCGGAACTCTGAACATTCCGGAATTCCGAACATTCCGGAACCTTGGTGCATTCCGGAACTCTGAACATTCCGGAATTCCGAACATTCCGGAACCTTGGTGCATTCCGGAACTCTGAACATTCCGGAACTCTGAACATTCTGGAATTCCGAACATTCTGGAACCTTGGTGCATTCCGGAACTCTGAACATTCCGGAACTCTGAACATTCCGGAACCTTGGTGCATTCCGGAACTCTTAACATTCCGGAACCTTGGTGCATTCCGGAACTCTTAACATTCCGGAACCTTGGTGCATTCCGGAACTCTTAACATTCCGGAACCTTGGTGCATTCCGGAACTCTTAACATTTCGGAACCTTGGTGCATTCCGGAACTCTGAACATTCCGGAACTCTGAACACTCCGGAATTCCGAACATTCCGGAACCTTGGTGCATTCCGGAACTCTGAACATTCCGGAATTCCGAACATTCCGGAACCTTTGTGCATTCCGGAATTCCGAACATTCCGGAATTCCGAACATTCCGGAACCTTTGTGCATTCCGGAACCTTGGTGCATTCCGGAACTCTGAACATTCCGGAATTCCGAACATTCCGGAACCTTGGTGCATTCCGGAACTCTGAACACTCCGGAACCTTGAACATTCCGGAACTCTTAACATTCCGGAACCTTGGTGCATTCCGGAACTCTGAACATTCCGGAACTCTGAACATTCCGGAATTCCGAACATTCCGGAACCTTGGTACATTCCGGAA
Source organism: Mchenga conophoros (assembly GCF_057382185.1). NCBI lineage: Eukaryota > Metazoa > Chordata > Actinopteri > Cichliformes > Cichlidae > Mchenga > Mchenga conophoros. Next base: position 456,790 of record NC_140539.1, on the reverse strand, counting down.
TTCCGAACATTCCGGAATTCCGAACATTCCGGAACCTTTGTGCATTCCGGAACCTTGGTGCATTCCGGAACTCTGAACATTCCGGAATTCCGAACATTCCGGAACCTTGGTGCATTCCGGAACTCTGAACATTCCGGAATTCCGAACATTCCGGAACCTTGGTGCATTCCGGAACTCTGAACATTCCGGAACTCTGAACATTCTGGAATTCCGAACATTCCGGAACCTTGGTGCATTCCGGAACCTTGGTGCATTCCGGAACTCTGAACATTCCGGAACCTTTGTGCATTCCGGAATTCCGAACATTCTGGAACCTTGGTACATTCCGGAATTCCGAACATTCCGGAATTCCGAACATTCCGGAACCTTTGTGCATTCCGGAACCTTGGTGCATTCCGGAACTCTGAACCTTGGTGCATTCCGGAACTCTGAACATTCCGGAACTCTGAACATTCCGGAACTCTGAACATTCCGGAATTCCGAACATTCCGGAACCTTGGTGCATTCCGGAATTCCGAACATTCCGGAACCTTGGTGCATTCCGGAACTCTGAACATTCCGGAACCTTGGTGCATTCCGGAACCTTGGTGCATTCCGGAATTCTGAACATTCCGGAACCTTGGTGCATTCCGGAATTCCGAACATTCCGGAACCTTGGTACATTCCGGAATTCCGAACATTCCGGAATTCCGAACATTCCGGAAACTTTGTGCATTCCGGAATTCCGAACATTCCGGAACCTTGATACATTCCGGAATTCCGAACATTCCGGAACTTTTGTGCATTCCGGAACCTTGGTGCATTCCGGAACTCTGAACATTCCGGAATTCCGAACATTCCGGAACCTTGGTGCATTCCGGAACTCTGAACATTCCGGAATTCCGAACATTCCGGAACCTTGGTGCATTCCGGAACTCTGAACATTCCGGAACTCTGAACATTCTGGAATTCCGAACATTCCGGAACCTTGGTGCATTCCGGAACTCTGAACATTCCGGAACTCTGAACATTCCGGAATTCCGAACATTCCGGAACCTTGGTGCATTCCGGAACTCTGAACATTCCGAAACCTTGGTACATTCCGGAATTCCGAACATTCTGGAACCTTGGTGCATTCCAGAACTCTGAACATTCCGGAACTCCGAACATTCCGGAATTCCGAACATTCCGGAAACTTGTTGCATTCCGGAACTCTGAACATTCCGGAATTCCGAACATTCCGGAACCTTGGTGCATTCCGGAACCTTGGTGAATTCCGGAACTCTGAACATTCCGGAACCTTGGTGCATTCCGGAACTCTGAACATTCCGGAACCTTGGTGCATTCCGGAACCTTGGTGCATTCCGGAATTCCGAACATTCCGGAACCTTGGTGCATTCCGGAACTCTGAACATTCCGGAATTCCGAACATTCCGGAACCTTGGTGCATTCCGGTACTCTGAACATTCCGGAACTCTGAACATTCCGGAATTCCGAACATTCCGGAACCTTGGTGCATTCCGGAACTCTGAACATTCCGGAACTCTGAACATTCCGGAATTCCGAACATTCCGGAAACTTGTTGCATTCCGGAACTCTGAACATTCCGGAATTCCGAACATTCCGGAACCTTGGTGCATTCCGGAACTCTGAACACTCCGGAACCTTGATGCATTCCGGAACTCCTAACATTCCGGAACCTTGGTGCATTCCGGAACTCTGAACATTCCGGAACTCTGAACATTCTGGAATTCCGAACATTCCGGAACCTTGGTGCATTCCGGAACTCTGAACATTCCGGAATTCCGAACATTCCGGAACCTTGGTGCATTCCGGAACTCTGAACATTCCGGAACCTTGGTACATTCCGGAATTCCGAACATTCTGGAACCTTGGTGCATTCCAGAACTCTGAACATTCCGGAATTCCGAACATTCCGGAAACTTGTTGCATTCCGGAACTCTGAACATTCCGGAATTCCGAACATTCCGGAACCTTGGTGCATTCCGGAACTCTGAACACTCCGGAACCTTGATGCATTCCGGAACTCCTAACATTCCGGAACCTTGGTGCATTCCGGAACTCTGAACATTCCGGAACTCTGAACATTCCGGAATTCTGAACATTCCGGAACCTTGGTACATTCCGGAATTCCGAACATTCCGGAATTCCGAACATTCCGGAACCTTTGTGCATTCCGGAACCTTGGTGCATTCCGGAATTCCGAACATTCCGGAACCTTGGTGCATTCCGGAACTCTGAACATTCCGGAATTCCGAACATTCCGGAACCTTGTTGCATTCCGGAACTCTGAACATTCCGGAATTCCGAACATTCCGGAACCTTGTTGCATTCCGGAACTCTGAACATTCCGGAATTCCGAACATTCCGGAACCTTGTTGCATTCCGGAACTCTGAACATTCCGGAATTCCGAACATTCCGGAACCTTGGTGCATTCCGGAACTCTGAACATTCCGGAATTCCGAACATTCCGGAACCTTGGTGCATTCCGGAACTCTGAACATTCCGGAACTCTGAACATTCTGGAATTCCGAACATTCTGGAACCTTGGTGCATTCCGGAACTCTGAACATTCCGGAACTCTGAACATTCCGGAACCTTGGTGCATTCCGGAACTCTGAACATTCCGGAACCTTGGTGCATTCCGGAACTCTTAACATTCCGGAACCTTGGTGCATTCCGGAACTCTTAACATTCCGGAACCTTGGTGCATTCCGGAACTCTTAACATTCCGGAACCTTGGTGCATTCCGGAACTCTTAACATTTCGGAACCTTGGTGCATTCCGGAACTCTGAACATTCCGGAACTCTGAACACTCCGGAATTCCGAACATTCCGGAACCTTGGTGCATTCCGGAACTCTGAACATTCCGGAATTCCGAACATTCCGGAACCTTTGTGCATTCCGGAATTCCGAACATTCCGGAATTCCGAACATTCCGGAACCTTTGTGCATTCCGGAACCTTGGTGCATTCCGGAACTCTGAACATTCCGGAATTCCGAACATTCCGGAACCTTGGTGCATTCCGGAACTCTGAACACTCCGGAACCTTGAACATTCCGGAACTCTTAACATTCCGGAACCTTGGTGCATTCCGGAACTCTGAACATTCCGGAACTCTGAACATTCCGGAATTCCGAACATTCCGGAACCTTGGTACATTCCGGAATTCCGAACATTCCGGAATTCCGAACATTCCGGAACCTTTGTGCATTCCGGAACCTTGGTGCATTCCGGAACTCTGAACATTCCGGAATTCCGAACATTCCGGAACCTTGGTGCATTCCGGAACTCTGAACATTCCGGAATTCCGAACATTCCGGAACCTTGGTGCATTCCGGAACTCTGAACATTCCGGAATTCCGCACATTCCGGAACCTTGGTGCATTCCGGAACCTTGGTGCATTCCGGAACTCTTAACATTCCGGAACCTTGGTGCATTCCGGAACTCTGAACATTCCGGAACTCTGAACATTCCGGAATTCCGAACATTCCGGAACCTTGGTGCATTCCGGAACTCTGAACATTCCGGAATTCCGAACATTCCGGAACCTTGGTGCATTCCGGAACTCTGAACATTCCGGAACTCTGAACATTCTGGAATTCCGAACATTCCGGAACCTTGGTGCATTCCGGAACTCTGAACATTCCGGAACTCTGAACATTCTGGAACCTTGGTGCATTCCGGAACTCTGAACATTCCGGAACCTTGGTGCATTCCGGAACTCTTAACATTCCGGAACCTTGGTGCATTCCGGAACTCTTAACATTCCGGAACCTTGGTGCATTCCGGAACTCTTAACATTCCGGAACCTTGGTGCATTCCGGAACTCTTAACATTCCGGAACCTTGGTGCATTCCGGAACTCTGAACATTCCGGAACTCTGAACACTCCGGAATTCCGAACATTCCGGAACCTTGGTGCATTCCGGAACTCTGAACATTCCGGAATTCCGAACATTCCGGAACCTTTGTGCATTCCGGAATTCCGAACATTCCGGAATTCCGAACATTCCGGAACCTTTGTGCATTCCGGAACCTTGGTGCATTCCGGAACTCTGAACATTCCGGAATTCCGAACATTCCGGAACCTTGGTGCATTCCGGAACTCTGAACACTCCGGAACCTTGAACATTCCGGAACTCTTAACATTCCGGAACCTTGGTGCATTCCGGAACTCTGAACATTCCGGAACTCTGAACATTCCGGAATTCCGAACATTCCGGAACCTTGGTACATTCCGGAATTCCGAACATTCCGGAATTCCGAACATTCCGGAACCTTTGTGCATTCCGGAACCTTGGTGCATTCCGGAACTCTGAACATTCCGGAATTCCGAACATTCCGGAACCTTGGTGCATTCCGGAACTCTGAACATTCCGGAATTCCGAACATTCCGGAACCTTGGTGCATTCCGGAACTCTGAACATTCCGGAATTCCGCACATTCCGGAACCTTGGTGCATTCCGGAACCTTGGTGCATTCCGGAACTCTTAACATTCCGGAACCTTGGTGCATTCCGGAACTCTGAACATTCCGGAACTCTGAACATTCCGGAATTCCGAACATTCCGGAACCTTGGTGCATTCCGGAACTCTGAACATTCCGGAATTCCGAACATTCCGGAACCTTGGTGCATTCCGGAACTCTGAACATTCCGGAACTCTGAACATTCTGGAACCTTGGTGCATTCCGGAACTCTGAACATTCCGGAACCTTGGTGCATTCCGGAACTCTTAACATTCCGGAACCTTGGTGCATTCCGGAACTCTTAACATTCCGGAACCTTGGTGCATTCCGGAACTCTTAACATTCCGGAACCTTGGTGCATTCCGGAACTCTTAACATTCCGGAACCTTGGTGCATTCCGGAACTCTGAACATTCCGGAACTCTGAACACTCCGGAATTCCGAACATTCCGGAACCTTGGTGCATTCCGGAACTCTGAACATTCCGGAATTCCGAACATTCCGGAACCTTTGTGCATTCCGGAATTCCGAACATTCCGGAATTCCGAACATTCCGGAACCTTTGTGCATTCCGGAACCTTGGTGCATTCCGGAACTCTGAACATTCCGGAATTCCGAACATTCCGGAACCTTGGTGCATTCCGGAACTCTGAACACTCCGGAACCTTGAACATTCCGGAACTCTTAACATTCCGGAACCTTGGTGCATTCCGGAACTCTGAACATTCCGGAATTCCGAACATTCCGGAACCTTGGTACATTCCGGAATTCCGAACATTCCGGAATTCCGAACATTCCGGAACCTTTGTGCATTCCGGAACCTTGGTGCATTCCGGAACTCTGAACATTCCGGAATTCCGAACATTCCGGAACCTTGGTGCATTCCGGAACTCTGAACATTCCGGAATTCCGAACATTCCGGAACCTTGGTGCATTCCGGAACTCTGAACATTCCGGAATTCCGCACATTCCGGAACCTTGGTGCATTCCGGAACCTTGGTGCATTCCGGAACTCTTAACATTCCGGAACCTTGGTGCATTCCGGAACTCTGAACATTCCGGAACTCTGAACATTCCGGAATTCCGAACATTCCGGAACCTTGGTGCATTCCGGAACTCTGAACATTCCGGAATTCCGAACATTCCGGAACCTTGTTGCATTCCGGAACTCTGAACATTCCGGAATTCCGAACATTCCGGAACCTTGGTGCATTCCGGAACCTTGGTGCATTCCGGAACTCTTAACATTCTGGAACCTTGGTGCATTCCAGAACTCTGAACATTCCGGAACTCTGAACATTCCGGAATTCCGAACATTCCGGAAACTTGTTGCATTCCGGAACTCTGAACATTCCGGAATTCCGAACATTCCGGAACCTTGGTGCATTCCGGAACTCTGAACATTCCGGAACTCTGAACATTCTGGAATTCCGAACATTCCGGAACCTTGGTGCATTCCGGAACTCTGAACATTCCGGAATTCCGAACATTCCGGAACCTTGGTGCATTCCGGAACTCTGAACATTCCGGAACCTTGGTACATTCCGGAATTCCGAACATTCTGGAACCTTGGTGCATTCCAGAACTCTGAACATTCCGGAACTCTGAACATTCCGGAATTCCGAACATTCCGGAAACTTGTTGCATTCCGGAACTCTGAACATTCCGGAATTCCGAACATTCCGGAACCTTGGTGCATTCCGGAACTCTGAACACTCCGGAACCTTGATGCATTCCGGAACTCCTAACATTCCGGAACCTTGGTGCATTCCGGAACTCTGAACATTCCGGAACTCTGAACATTCCGGAATTCCGAACATTCCGGAACCTTGGTACATTCCGGAATTCCGAACATTCCGGAATTCCGAACATTCCGGAACCTTTGTGCATTCCGGAACCTTGGTGCATTCCGGAATTCCGAACATTCCGGAACCTTGGTGCATTCCGGAACTCTGAACATTCCGGAATTCCGAACATTCCGGAACCTTGTTGCATTCCGGAACTCTTAACATTCCGGAACCTTGGTGCATTCCGGAACTCTGAACATTCCGGAACTCTGAACATTCCGGAATTCCGAACATTCCGGAACCTTGGTACATTCCGGAATTCTGAACATTCCGGAATTCCGAACATTCCGGAACTTTGGTGCATTCCAGAACTCTGAACATTCCGGAATTCCGAACATTCCGGAACCTTGGTGCATTCCGGAACTCTGAACATTCCGGAACCTTGATGCATTCCGGAACTCTTAACATTCCGGAACCTTGGTGCATTCCGGAACTCTGAACATTCCGGAATTCCGAACATTCCGGAACCTTTGTGCATTCCGGAATTCCGAAAATTCCGGAATTATGAACATTCCGGAACCGTTGTGCATTCCGGAACCTTGGTGCATTCCGGAACTCTGAACATTCCGGAATTCCGAACATTCCGGAACCTTGGTGCATTCCGGAACTCTGAACATTCCGGAACCTTGATGCATTCCGGAACTCTTAACATTCCGGAACCTTGGTGCATTCCGGAACTCTGAACATTCCGGAACTCTGAACATTCCGGAATTCCGAACATTCCGGAACCTTTGTGCATTCCGGAATTCCGAACATTCCGGAACCTTGGTACATTCCGGAATTCCGAACATTCCGGAATTATGAACATTCCGGAACCTTGGTGCATTCCGGAACTCTTAACATTCCGGAACCTTGGTGCATTCCGGAACTCTTAACATTCCGGAACCTTGGTGCATTCCGGAACTCTGAACATTCCGGACCTCTGAACATTCCGGAATTCCGAACATTCCGGAACCTTGGTGCATTCCGGAACTCTGAACATTCCGGAACCTTGGTGCATTCCGGAACTCTTAACATTCCGGAACCTTGGTGCATTCCGGAACTCTTAACATTCCGGAACCTTGGTGCATTCCGGAACTCTGAACATTCCGGAATTCCGAACATTCCGGAACCTTTGTGCATTCCGGAATTCCGAACATTCCGGAACCTTTGTGCATTCCGGAATTCCGAACATTCCGGAACCTTGGTGCATTCCGGAACTCTTAACATTCCGGAACCTTGGTGCATTCCGGAACTCTGAACATTCCGGAACTCTGAACATTCCGGAATTCCGAACATTCCGGAACCTTTGTGCATTCCGGAATTCCGAAAATTCCGGAATTATGAACATTCCGGAACCTTTGTGCATTCCGGAACCTTGGTGCATTCCGGAACTCTGAACATTCCGGAATTCCGAACATTCCGGAACCTTGGTACATTCCGGAACTCTGAACATTCCGGAACCTTGATGCATTCCGGAACTCTTAACATTCCGGAACCTTGGTGCATTCCGGAACTCTGAACATTCCGGAACTCTGAACATTCCGGAATTCCGAACATTCCGGAACCTTGGTGCATTCCGGAACTCTGAACATTCCGGAATTCCGAACATTCCGGAACCTTTGTGCATTCCGGAATTCCGAACATTCCGGAACCTTGGTACATTCCGGAATTCCGAACATTCCGGAATTATGAACATTCCGGAACCTTGGTGCATTCCGGAACTCTTAACATTCCGGAACCTTGGTGCATTCCGGAACTCTTAACATTCCGGAACCTTGGTGCATTCCGGAACTCTGAACATTCCGGACCTCTGAACATTCCGGAATTCCGAACATTCCGGAACCTTGGTGCATTCCGGAACTCTGAACATTCCGGAATTCCGAACATTCCGGAACCTTGGTGCATTCCGGAACCTTGGTGAATTCCGGAACTCTGAACATTCCGGAACCTTGGTGCATTCCGGAACTCTGAACATTCCGGAACCTTGGTGCATTCCGGAACCTTGGTGCATTCCGGAATTCCGAACATTCCGGAACCTTGGTGCATTCCGGAACTCTGAACATTCCGGAATTCCGAACATTCCGGAACCTTGGTGCATTCCGGAACTCTGAACATTCCGGAACTCTGAACATTCTGGAATTCCGAACATTCCGGAACCTTGTTGCATTCCGGAACTCTGAACATTCCGGAATTCCGAACATTCCGGAACCTTGGTGCATTCCGGAACTCTGAACATTCCGGAACCTTGGTAAATTCCGGAATTCCGAACATTCTGGAACCTTGGTGCATTCCAGAACTCTGAACATTCCGGAACTCTGAACATTCCGGAATTCCGAACATTCCGGAAACTTGTTGCATTCCGGAACTCTGAACATTCCGGAATTCCGAACATTCCGGAACCTTGGTGCATTCCGGAACTCTGAACATTCCGGAACCTTGATGCATTCCGGAACTCCTAACATTCCTGAACCTTGGTGCATTCCGGAACTCTGAACATTCCGGAACTCTGAACATTCTGGAATTCCGAACATTCCGGAACCTTGGTGCATTCCGGAACTCTGAACATTCCGGAATTCCGAACATTCCGGAACCTTGGTGCATTCCGGAACTCTGAACATTCCGGAACCTTGGTACATTCCGGAATTCCGAACATTCTGGAACCTTGGTGCATTCCAGAACTCTGAACATTCCGGAATTCCGAACATTCCGGAAACTTGTTGCATTCCGGAACTCTGAACTTTCCGGAATTCCGAACATTCCGGAACCTTGGTGCATTCCGGAACCTTGGTGCATTCCGGAACTCTGAACATTCCGGAATTCCGAACATTCCGGAACCTTGGTACATTCCGGAACTCTGAACATTCCGGAACCTTGATGCATTCCGGAACTCTTAACATTCCGGAACCTTGGTGCATTCCGGAACTCTGAACATTCCGGAACTCTGAACATTCCGGAATTCCGAACATTCCGGAACCTTGGTGCATTCCGGAACTCTGAACATTCCGGAATTCCGAACATTCCGGAACCTTTGTGCATTCCGGAATTCCGAACATTCCGGAACCTTGGTACATTCCGGAATTCCGAACATTCCGGAATTATGAACATTCCGGAACCTTGGTGCATTCCGGAACTCTTAACATTCCGGAACCTTGGTGCATTCCGGAACTCTTAACATTCCGGAACCTTGGTGCATTCCGGAACTCTGAACATTCCGGACCTCTGAACATTCCGGAATTCCGAACATTCCGGAACCTTGGTGCATTCCGGAACTCTGAACATTCCGGAATTCCGAACATTCCGGAACCTTGGTGCATTCCGGAACCTTGGTGAATTCCGGAACTCTGAACATTCCGGAACCTTGGTGCATTCCGGAACTCTGAACATTCCGGAACCTTGGTGCATTCCGGAACCTTGGTGCATTCCGGAATTCCGAACATTCCGGAACCTTGGTGCATTCCGGAACTCTGAACATTCCGGAATTCCGAACATTCCGGAACCTTGGTGCATTCCGGAACTCTGAACATTCCGGAACTCTGAACATTCTGGAATTCCGAACATTCCGGAACGTTGTTGCATTCCGGAACTCTGAACATTCCGGAATTCCGAACATTCCGGAACCTTGGTGCATTCCGGAACTCTGAACATTCCGGAACCTTGGTAAATTCCGGAATTCCGAACATTCTGGAACCTTGGTGCATTCCAGAACTCTGAACATTCCGGAACTCTGAACATTCCGGAATTCCGAACATTCCGGAAACTTGTTGCATTCCGGAACTCTGAACATTCCGGAATTCCGAACATTCCGGAACCTTGGTGCATTCCGGAACTCTGAACATTCCGGAACCTTGATGCATTCCGGAACTCCTAACATTCCGGAACCTTGGTGCATTCCGGAACTCTGAACATTCCGGAACTCTGAACATTCTGGAATTCCGAACATTCCGGAACCTTGGTGCATTCCGGAACTCTGAACATTCCGGAATTCCGAACATTCCGGAACCTTGGTGCATTCCGGAACTCTGAACATTCCGGAACCTTGGTACATTCCGGAATTCCGAACATTCTGGAACCTTGGTGCATTCCAGAACTCTGAACATTCCGGAATTCCGAACATTCCGGAAACTTGTTGCATTCCGGAACTCTGAACATTCCGGAATTCCGAACATTCCGGAACCTTGGTGCATTCCGGAACTCTGAACACTCCGGAACCTTGATGCATTCCGGAACTCCTAACATTCCGGAACCTTGGTGCATTCCGGAACTCTTAACATTCCGGAACCTTGGTGCATTCCGGAACTCTGAACATTCCGGAACTCTGAACATTCCGGAATTCCGAACATTCCGGAACCTTTGTGCATTCCGGAATTCCGAAAATTCCGGAATTATGAACATTCCGGAACCTTTGTGCATTCCGGAACCTTGGTGCATTCCGGAACTCTGAACATTCCGGAATTCCGAACATTCCGGAACCTTGGTGCATTCCGGAACTCTGAACATTCCGGAACCTTGGTAAATTCCGGAATTCCGAACATTCTGGAACCTTGATGCATTCCGGAACTCTTAACATTCCGGAACCTTGTTGCATTCCGGAACTCTGAACATTCCGGAATTCCGAACATTCCGGAACCTTGGTGCATTCCGGAATTCCGAACATTCCGGAACCTTGGTGCATTCCGGAACTCTGAACATTCCGGAACCTTGGTGCATTCCGGAACTCTTAACATTCCGGAACCTTGGTGCATTCCGGAACTCTGAACATTCCGGAATTCCGAACATTCCGGAACCTTGGTGCATTCCGGAATTCCGAACATTCCGGAATTCCGAACATTCCGGAACCTTGGTGCATTCCGGAACTCTGAACACTCCGGAACCTTGAACATTCCGGAACTCTTAACATTCCGGAACCTTGGTGCATTCCGGAACTCTGAACATTCCGGAATTCCGAACATTCCGGAACTCTGAACATTCCGGAATTCCGAACATTCCGGAACCTTGGTACATTCCGGAATTCCGAACATTCCGGAATTCCGAACATTCCGGAACCTTTGTGCATTCCGGAACCTTGGTGCATTCCGGAACTCTGAACATTCCGGAATTCCGAACATTCCGGAATTCCGAACATTCCGGAACCTTTGTGCATTCCGGAATTCCGAAAATTCCGGAATTATGAACATTCCGGAACCTTTGTGCATTCCGGAACCTTGGTGCATTCCGGAACTCTGAACATTCCGGAATTCCGAACATTCCGGAACCTTGGTGCATTCCGGAACTCTGAACATTCCGGAACCTTGATGCATTCCGGAACTCTTAACATTCCGGAACCTTGGTGCATTCCGGAACTCTGAACATTCCGGAACTCTGAACATTCCGGAATTCCGAACATTCCGGAACCTTGGTGCATTCCGGAACTCTGAACATTCCGGAATTCCGAACATTCCGGAACCTTTGTGCATTCCGGAATTCCGAACATTCCGGAACCTTGGTACATTCCGGAATTCCGAACATTCCGGAATTATGAACATTCCGGAACCTTGGTGCATTCCGGAACTCTTAACATTCCGGAACCTTGGTGCATTCCGGAACTCTTAACATTCCGGAACCTTGGTGCATTCCGGAACTCTGAACATTCCGGACCTCTGAACATTCCGGAATTCCGAACATTCCGGAACCTTGGTGCATTCCGGAACTCTGAACATTCCGGAACCTTGGTGCATTCCGGAACTCTTAACATTCCGGAACCTTGGTGCATTCCGGAACTCTGAACATTCCGGAATTCCGAACATTCCGGAACCTTGGTGCATTCCGGAATTCCGAACATTCCGGAATTCCGAACATTCCGGAACCTTGGTGCATTCCGGAACTCTGAACACTCCGGAACCTTGAACATTCCGGAACTCTTAACATTCCGGAACCTTGGTGCATTCCGGAACTCTGAACATTCCGGAATTCCGAACATTCCGGAACTCTGAACATTCCGGAATTCCGAACATTCCGGAACCTTGGTACATTCCGGAATTCCGAACATTCCGGAATTCCGAACATTCCGGAACCTTTGTGCATTCCGGAACCTTGGTGCATTCCGGAACTCTGAACATTCCGGAATTCCGAACATTCCGGAACCTTGGTGCATTCCGGAACTCTGAACATTCCGGAATTCCGAACATTCCGGAACCTTGGTGCATTCCGGAACTCTGAACATTCCGGAACTCTGAACATTCTGGAATTCCGAACATTCCGGAACCTTGGTGCATTCCGGAACCTTGGTGCATTCCGGAACTCTGAACATTCCGGAACCTTTGTGCATTCCGGAATTCCGAACATTCTGGAACCTTGGTACATTCCGGAATTCCGAACATTCCGGAATTCCGAACATTCCGGAACCTTTGTGCATTCCGGAACCTTGGTGCATTCCGGAACTCTGAACCTTGGTGCATTCCGGAACTCTGAACATTCCGGAACTCTGAACATTCCGGAACTCTGAACATTCCGGAATTCCGAACATTCCGGAACCTTGGTGCATTCCGGAATTCCGAACATTCCGGAACCTTGGTGCATTCCGGAACTCTGAACATTCCGGAACCTTGGTGCATTCCGGAACCTTGGTGCATTCCGGAATTCTGAACATTCCGGAACCTTGGTGCATTCCGGAATTCCGAACATTCCGGAACCTTGGTACATTCCGGAATTCCGAACATTCCGGAATTCCGAACATTCCGGAAACTTTGTGCATTCCGGAATTCCGAACATTCCGGAACCTTGATACATTCCGGAATTCCGAACATTCCGGAACTTTTGTGCATTCCGGAACCTTGGTGCATTCCGGAACTCTGAACATTCCGGAATTCCGAACATTCCGGAACCTTGGTGCATTCCGGAACTCTGAACATTCCGGAATTCCGAACATTCCGGAACCTTGGTGCATTCCGGAACTCTGAACATTCCGGAACTCTGAACATTCTGGAATTCCGAACATTCCGGAACCTTGGTGCATTCCGGAACTCTGAACATTCCGGAACTCTGAACATTCCGGAATTCCGAACATTCCGGAACCTTGGTGCATTCCGGAACTCTGAACATTCCGAAACCTTGGTACATTCCGGAATTCCGAACATTCTGGAACCTTGGTGCATTCCAGAACTCTGAACATTCCGGAACTCCGAACATTCCGGAATTCCGAACATTCCGGAAACTTGTTGCATTCCGGAACTCTGAACATTCCGGAATTCCGAACATTCCGGAACCTTGGTGCATTCCGGAACCTTGGTGAATTCCGGAACTCTGAACATTCCGGAACCTTGGTGCATTCCGGAACTCTGAACATTCCGGAACCTTGGTGCATTCCGGAACCTTGGTGCATTCCGGAATTCCGAACATTCCGGAACCTTGGTGCATTCCGGAACTCTGAACATTCCGGAATTCCGAACATTCCGGAACCTTGGTGCATTCCGGTACTCTGAACATTCCGGAACTCTGAACATTCTGGAATTCCGAACATTCCGGAACCTTGTTGCATTCCGGAACTCTGAACATTCCGGAATTCCGAACATTCCGGAACCTTGGTACATTCCGGAATTCCGAACATTCTGGAACCTTGGTGCATTCCAGAACTCTGAACATTCCGGAATTCCGAACATTCCGGAAACTTGTTGCATTCCGGAACTCTGAACATTCCGGAATTCCGAACATTCCGGAACCTTGGTGCATTCCGGAACTCTGAACACTCCGGAACCTTGATGCATTCCGGAACTCCTAACATTCCGGAACCTTGGTGCATTCCGGAACTCTGAACATTCCGGAACTCTGAACATTCCGGAATTCTGAACATTCCGGAACCTTGGTACATTCCGGAATTCCGAACATTCCGGAATTCCGAACATTCCGGAACCTTTGTGCATTCCGGAACCTTGGTGCATTCCGGAATTCCGAACATTCCGGAACCTTGGTGCATTCCGGAACTCTGAACATTCCGGAATTCCGAACATTCCGGAACCTTGTTGCATTCCGGAACTCTGAACATTCCGGAATTCCGAACATTCCGGAACCTTGGTGCATTCCGGAACTCTGAACATTCCGGAATTCCGAACATTCCGGAACCTTGGTGCATTCCGGAACTCTGAACATTCCGGAACTCTGAACATTCTGGAATTCCGAACATTCCGGAACCTTGGTGCATTCCGGAACTCTGAACATTCCGGAACTCTGAACATTCCGGAACCTTGGTGCATTCCGGAACTCTGAACATTCCGGAACCTTGGTGCATTCCGGAACTCTTAACATTCCGGAACCTTGGTGCATTCCGGAACTCTTAACATTCCGGAACCTTGGTGCATTCCGGAACTCTTAACATTCCGGAACCTTGGTGCATTCCGGAACTCTTAACATTTCGGAACCTTGGTGCATTCCGGAACTCTGAACATTCCGGAACTCTGAACACTCCGGAATTCCGAACATTCCGGAACCTTGGTGCATTCCGGAACTCTGAACATTCCGGAATTCCGAACATTCCGGAACCTTTGTGCATTCCGGAATTCCGAACATTCCGGAATTCCGAACATTCCGGAACCTTTGTGCATTCCGGAACCTTGGTGCATTCCGGAACTCTGAACATTCCGGAATTCCGAACATTCCGGAACCTTGGTGCATTCCGGAACTCTGAACACTCCGGAACCTTGAACATTCCGGAACTCTTAACATTCCGGAACCTTGGTGCATTCCGGAACTCTGAACATTCCGGAACTCTGAACATTCCGGAATTCCGAACATTCCGGAACCTTGGTACATTCCGGAATTCCGAACATTCCGGAATTCCGAACATTCCGGAACCTTTGTGCATTCCGGAACCTTGGTGCATTCCGGAACTCTGAACATTCCGGAATTCCGAACATTCCGGAACCTTGGTGCATTCCGGAACTCTGAACATTCCGGAATTCCGAACATTCCGGAACCTTGGTGCATTCCGGAACTCTGAACATTCCGGAATTCCGCACATTCCGGAACCTTGGTGCATTCCGGAACCTTGGTGCATTCCGGAACTCTTAACATTCCGGAACCTTGGTGCATTCCGGAACTCTGAACATTCCGGAACTCTGAACATTCCGGAATTCCGAACATTCCGGAACCTTGGTGCATTCCGGAACTCTGAACATTCCGGAATTCCGAACATTCCGGAACCTTGGTGCATTCCGGAACTCTGAACATTCCGGAACTCTGAACATTCTGGAATTCCGAACATTCCGGAACCTTGGTGCATTCCGGAACTCTGAACATTCCGGAACTCTGAACATTCTGGAACCTTGGTGCATTCCGGAACTCTGAACATTCCGGAACCTTGGTGCATTCCGGAACTCTTAACATTCCGGAACCTTGGTGCATTCCGGAACTCTTAACATTCCGGAACCTTGGTGCATTCCGGAACTCTTAACATTCCGGAACCTTGGTGCATTCCGGAACTCTGAACATTCCGGAACTCTGAACACTCCGGAATTCCGAACATTCCGGAACCTTGGTGCATTCCGGAACTCTGAACATTCCGGAATTCCGAACATTCCGGAACCTTTGTGCATTCCGGAATTCCGAACATTCCGGAATTCCGAACATTCCGGAACCTTTGTGCATTCCGGAACCTTGGTGCATTCCGGAACTCTGAACATTCCGGAATTCCGAACATTCCGGAACCTTGGTGCATTCCGGAACTCTGAACACTCCGGAACCTTGAACATTCCGGAACTCTTAACATTCCGGAACCTTGGTGCATTCCGGAACTCTGAACATTCCGGAACTCTGAACATTCCGGAATTCCGAACATTCCGGAACCTTGGTACATTCCGGAATTCCGAACATTCCGGAATTCCGAACATTCCGGAACCTTTGTGCATTCCGGAACCTTGGTGCATTCCGGAACTCTGAACATTCCGGAATTCCGAACATTCCGGAACCTTGGTGCATTCCGGAACTCTGAACATTCCGGAATTCCGAACATTCCGGAACCTTGGTGCATTCCGGAACTCTGAACATTCCGGAATTCCGCACATTCCGGAACCTTGGTGCATTCCGGAACCTTGGTGCATTCCGGAACTCTTAACATTCCGGAACCTTGGTGCATTCCGGAACTCTGAACATTCCGGAACTCTGAACATTCCGGAATTCCGAACATTCCGGAACCTTGGTGCATTCCGGAACTCTGAACATTCCGGAATTCCGAACATTCCGGAACCTTGTTGCATTCCGGAACTCTGAACATTCCGGAATTCCGAACATTCCGGAACCTTGGTGCATTCCGGAACCTTGGTGCATTCCGGAACTCTTAACATTCTGGAACCTTGTTGCATTCCGGAACTCTGAACATTCCGGAATTCCGAACATTCCGGAACCTTGTTGCATTCCGGAACTCTGAACATTCCGGAATTCCGAACATTCCGGAACCTTGGTGCATTCCGGAACTCTGAACATTCCGGAATTCCGAACATTCCGGAACCTTGGTGCATTCCGGAACTCTGAACATTCCGGAACTCTGAACATTCTGGAATTCCGAACATTCCGGAACCTTGGTGCATTCCGGAACTCTGAACATTCCGGAACTCTGAACATTCCGGAACCTTGGTGCATTCCGGAACTCTGAACATTCCGGAACCTTGGTGCATTCCGGAACTCTTAACATTCCGGAACCTTGGTGCATTCCGGAACTCTTAACATTCCGGAACCTTGGTGCATTCCGGAACTCTTAACATTTCGGAACCTTGGTGCATTCCGGAACTCTGAACATTCCGGAACTCTGAACACTCCGGAATTCCGAACATTCCGGAACCTTGGTGCATTCCGGAACTCTGAACATTCCGGAATTCCGAACATTCCGGAACCTTTGTGCATTCCGGAATTCTGAACATTCCGGAATTCCGAACATTCCGGAACCTTTGTGCATTCCGGAACCTTGGTGCATTCCGGAACTCTGAACATTCCGGAATTCCGAACATTCCGGAACCTTGGTGCATTCCGGAACTCTGAACACTCCGGAACCTTGAACATTCCGGAACTCTTAACATTCCGGAACCTTGGTGCATTCCGGAACTCTGAACATTCCGGAACTCTGAACATTCCGGAATTCCGAACATTCCGGAACCTTGGTACATTCCGGAATTCCGAACATTCCGGAATTCCGAACATTCCGGAACCTTTGTGCATTCCGGAACCTTGGTGCATTCCGGAACTCTGAACATTCCGGAATTCCGAACATTCCGGAACCTTGGTGCATTCCGGAACTCTGAACATTCCGGAATTCCGAACATTCCGGAACCTTGGTGCATTCCGGAACTCTGAACATTCCGGAATTCCGCACATTCCGGAACCTTGGTGCATTCCGGAACCTTGGTGCATTCCGGAACTCTTAACATTCCGGAACCTTGGTGCATTCCGGAACTCTGAACATTCCGGAACTCTGAACATTCCGGAATTCCGAACATTCCGGAACCTTGGTGCATTCCGGAACTCTGAACATTCCGGAATTCCGAACATTCCGGAACCTTGGTGCATTCCGGAACTCTGAACATTCCGGAACTCTGAACATTCTGGAATTCCGAACATTCCGGAACCTTGGTGCATTCCGGAACTCTGAACATTCCGGAACTCTGAACATTCTGGAACCTTGGTGCATTCCGGAACTCTGAACATTCCGTAACCTTGGTGCATTCCGGAACTCTTAACATTCCGGAACCTTGGTGCATTCCGGAACTCTTAACATTCCGGAACCTTGGTGCATTCCGGAACTCTTAACATTCCGGAACCTTGGTGCATTCCGGAACTCTTAACATTCCGGAACCTTGGTGCATTCCGGAACTCTGAACATTCCGGAACTCTGAACACTCCGGAATTCCGAACATTCCGGAACCTTGGTGCATTCCGGAACTCTGAACATTCCGGAATTCCGAACATTCCGGAACCTTTGTGCATTCCGGAATTCCGAACATTCCGGAATTCCGAACATTCCGGAACCTTTGTGCATTCCGGAACCTTGGTGCATTCCGGAACTCTGAACATTCCGGAATTCCGAACATTCCGGAACCTTGGTGCATTCCGGAACTCTGAACACTCCGGAACCTTGAACATTCCGGAACTCTTAACATTCCGGAACCTTGGTGCATTCCGGAACTCTGAACATTCCGGAACTCTGAACATTCCGGAATTCCGAACATTCCGGAACCTTGGTACATTCCGGAATTCCGAACATTCCGGAATTCCGAACATTCCGGAACCTTTGTGCATTCCGGAACCTTGGTGCATTCCGGAACTCTGAACATTCCGGAATTCCGAACATTCCGGAACCTTGGTGCATTCCGGAACTCTGAACATTCCGGAATTCCGAACATTCCGGAACCTTGGTGCATTCCGGAACTCTGAACATTCCGGAATTCCGCACATTCCGGAACCTTGGTGCATTCCGGAACCTTGGTGCATTCCGGAACTCTTAACATTCCGGAACCTTGGTGCATTCCGGAACTCTGAACATTCCGGAACTCTGAACATTCCGGAATTCCGAACATTCCGGAACCTTGGTGCATTCCGGAACTCTGAACATTCCGGAATTCCGAACATTCCGGAACCTTGTTGCATTCCGGAACTCTGAACATTCCGGAATTCCGAACATTCCGGAACCTTGGTGCATTCCGGAACCTTGGTGCATTCCGGAACTCTTAACATTCTGGAACCTTGGTGCATTCCAGAACTCTGAACATTCCGGAACTCTGAACATTCCGGAATTCCGAACATTCCGGAAACTTGTTGCATTCCGGAACTCTGAACATTCCGGAATTCCGAACATTCCGGAACCTTGGTGCATTCCGGAACTCTGAACACTCCGGAACCTTGATGCATTCCGGAACTCCTAACATTCCGGAACCTTGGTGCATTCCGGAACTCTGAACATTCCGGAACTCTGAACATTCTGGAATTCCGAACATTCCGGAACCTTGGTGCATTCCGGAACTCTGAACATTCCGGAATTCCGAACATTCCGGAACCTTGGTGCATTCCGGAACTCTGAACATTCCGGAACCTTGGTACATTCCGGAATTCCGAACATTCTGGAACCTTGGTGCATTCCAGAACTCTGAACATTCCGGAACTCTGAACATTCCGGAATTCCGAACATTCCGGAAACTTGTTGCATTCCGGAACTCTGAACATTCCGGAATTCCGAACATTCCGGAACCTTGGTGCATTCCGGAACTCTGAACACTCCGGAACCTTGATGCATTCCGGAACTCCTAACATTCCGGAACCTTGGTGCATTCCGGAACTCTGAACATTCCGGAACTCTGAACATTCCGGAATTCCGAACATTCCGGAACCTTGGTACATTCCGGAATTCCGAACATTCCGGAATTCCGAACATTCCGGAACCTTTGTGCATTCCGGAACCTTGGTGCATTCCGGAATTCCGAACATTCCGGAACCTTGGTGCATTCCGGAACTCTGAACATTCCGGAATTCCGAACATTCCGGAACCTTGTTGCATTCCGGAACTCTTAACATTCCGGAACCTTGGTGCATTCCGGAACTCTGAACATTCCGGAACTCTGAACATTCCGGAATTCCGAACATTCCGGAACCTTGGTACATTCCGGAATTCTGAACATTCCGGAATTCCGAACATTCCGGAACTTTGGTGCATTCCAGAACTCTGAACATTCCGGAATTCCGAACATTCCGGAACCTTGGTGCATTCCGGAACTCTGAACATTCCGGAACCTTGATGCATTCCGGAACTCTGAACATTCCGGAATTCCGAACATTCCGGAACCTTTGTGCATTCCGGAATTCCGAAAATTCCGGAATTATGAACATTCCGGAACCGTTGTGCATTCCGGAACCTTGGTGCATTCCGGAACTCTGAACATTCCGGAATTCCGAACATTCCGGAACCTTGGTGCATTCCGGAACTCTGAACATTCCGGAACCTTGATGCATTCCGGAACTCTTAACATTCCGGAACCTTGGTGCATTCCGGAACTCTGAACATTCCGGAACTCTGAACATTCCGGAATTCCGAACATTCCGGAACCTTTGTGCATTCCGGAATTCCGAACATTCCGGAACCTTGGTACATTCCGGAATTCCGAACATTCCGGAATTATGAACATTCCGGAACCTTGGTGCATTCCGGAACTCTTAACATTCCGGAACCTTGGTGCATTCCGGAACTCTTAACATTCCGGAACCTTGGTGCATTCCGGAACTCTGAACATTCCGGACCTCTGAACATTCCGGAATTCCGAACATTCCGGAACCTTGGTGCATTCCGGAACTCTGAACATTCCGGAACCTTGGTGCATTCCGGAACTCTTAACATTCCGGAACCTTGGTGCATTCCGGAACTCTTAACATTCCGGAACCTTGGTGCATTCCGGAACTCTGAACATTCCGGAATTCCGAACATTCCGGAACCTTTGTGCATTCCGGAATTCCGAACATTCCGGAACCTTTGTGCATTCCGGAATTCCGAACATTCCGGAACCTTGGTGCATTCCGGAACTCTTAACATTCCGGAACCTTGGTGCATTCCGGAACTCTGAACATTCCGGAACTCTGAACATTCCGGAATTCCGAACATTCCGGAACCTTTGTGCATTCCGGAATTCCGAAAATTCCGGAATTATGAACATTCCGGAACCTTTGTGCATTCCGGAACCTTGGTGCATTCCGGAACTCTGAACATTCCGGAATTCCGAACATTCCGGAACCTTGGTACATTCCGGAACTCTGAACATTCCGGAACCTTGATGCATTCCGGAACTCTTAACATTCCGGAACCTTGGTGCATTCCGGAACTCTGAACATTCCGGAACTCTGAACATTCCGGAATTCCGAACATTCCGGAACCTTGGTGCATTCCGGAACTCTGAACATTCCGGAATTCCGAACATTCCGGAACCTTTGTGCATTCCGGAATTCCGAACATTCCGGAACCTTGGTACATTCCGGAATTCCGAACATTCCGGAATTATGAACATTCCGGAACCTTGGTGCATTCCGGAACTCTTAACATTCCGGAACCTTGGTGCATTCCGGAACTCTTAACATTCCGGAACCTTGGTGCATTCCGGAACTCTGAACATTCCGGACCTCTGAACATTCCGGAATTCCGAACATTCCGGAACCTTGGTGCATTCCGGAACTCTGAACATTCCGGAATTCCGAACATTCCGGAACCTTGGTGCATTCCGGAACCTTGGTGAATTCCGGAACTCTGAACATTCCGGAACCTTGGTGCATTCCGGAACTCTGAACATTCCGGAACCTTGGTGCATTCCGGAACCTTGGTGCATTCCGGAATTCCGAACATTCCGGAACCTTGGTGCATTCCGGAACTCTGAACATTCCGGAATTCCGAACATTCCGGAACCTTGGTGCATTCCGGAACTCTGAACATTCCGGAACTCTGAACATTCTGGAATTCCGAACATTCCGGAACCTTGTTGCATTCCGGAACTCTGAACATTCCGGAATTCCGAACATTCCGGAACCTTGGTGCATTCCGGAACTCTGAACATTCCGGAACCTTGGTAAATTCCGGAATTCCGAACATTCTGGAACCTTGGTGCATTCCAGAACTCTGAACATTCCGGAACTCTGAACATTCCGGAATTCCGAACATTCCGGAAACTTGTTGCATTCCGGAACTCTGAACATTCCGGAATTCCGAACATTCCGGAACCTTGGTGCATTCCGGAACTCTGAACATTCCGGAACCTTGATGCATTCCGGAACTCCTAACATTCCTGAACCTTGGTGCATTCCGGAACTCTGAACATTCCGGAACTCTGAACATTCTGGAATTCCGAACATTCCGGAACCTTGGTGCATTCCGGAACTCTGAACATTCCGGAATTCCGAACATTCCGGAACCTTGGTGCATTCCGGAACTCTGAACATTCCGGAACCTTGGTACATTCCGGAATTCCGAACATTCTGGAACCTTGGTGCATTCCAGAACTCTGAACATTCCGGAATTCCGAACATTCCGGAAACTTGTTGCATTCCGGAACTCTGAACTTTCCGGAATTCCGAACATTCCGGAACCTTGGTGCATTCCGGAACCTTGGTGCATTCCGGAACTCTGAACATTCCGGAATTCCGAACATTCCGGAACCTTGGTACATTCCGGAACTCTGAACATTCCGGAACCTTGATGCATTCCGGAACTCTTAACATTCCGGAACCTTGGTGCATTCCGGAACTCTGAACATTCCGGAACTCTGAACATTCCGGAATTCCGAACATTCCGGAACCTTGGTGCATTCCGGAACTCTGAACATTCCGGAATTCCGAACATTCCGGAACCTTTGTGCATTCCGGAATTCCGAACATTCCGGAACCTTGGTACATTCCGGAATTCCGAACATTCCGGAATTATGAACATTCCGGAACCTTGGTGCATTCCGGAACTCTTAACATTCCGGAACCTTGGTGCATTCCGGAACTCTTAACATTCCGGAACCTTGGTGCATTCCGGAACTCTGAACATTCCGGACCTCTGAACATTCCGGAATTCCGAACATTCCGGAACCTTGGTGCATTCCGGAACTCTGAACATTCCGGAATTCCGAACATTCCGGAACCTTGGTGCATTCCGGAACCTTGGTGAATTCCGGAACTCTGAACATTCCGGAACCTTGGTGCATTCCGGAACTCTGAACATTCCGGAACCTTGGTGCATTCCGGAACCTTGGTGCATTCCGGAATTCCGAACATTCCGGAACCTTGGTGCATTCCGGAACTCTGAACATTCCGGAATTCCGAACATTCCGGAACCTTGGTGCATTCCGGAACTCTGAACATTCCGGAACTCTGAACATTCTGGAATTCCGAACATTCCGGAACGTTGTTGCATTCCGGAACTCTGAACATTCCGGAATTCCGAACATTCCGGAACCTTGGTGCATTCCGGAACTCTGAACATTCCGGAACCTTGGTAAATTCCGGAATTCCGAACATTCTGGAACCTTGGTGCATTCCAGAACTCTGAACATTCCGGAACTCTGAACATTCCGGAATTCCGAACATTCCGGAAACTTGTTGCATTCCGGAACTCTGAACATTCCGGAATTCCGAACATTCCGGAACCTTGGTGCATTCCGGAACTCTGAACATTCCGGAACCTTGATGCATTCCGGAACTCCTAACATTCCGGAACCTTGGTGCATTCCGGAACTCTGAACATTCCGGAACTCTGAACATTCTGGAATTCCGAACATTCCGGAACCTTGGTGCATTCCGGAACTCTGAACATTCCGGAATTCCGAACATTCCGGAACCTTGGTGCATTCCGGAACTCTGAACATTCCGGAACCTTGGTACATTCCGGAATTCCGAACATTCTGGAACCTTGGTGCATTCCAGAACTCTGAACATTCCGGAATTCCGAACATTCCGGAAACTTGTTGCATTCCGGAACTCTGAACATTCCGGAATTCCGAACATTCCGGAACCTTGGTGCATTCCGGAACTCTGAACACTCCGGAACCTTGATGCATTCCGGAACTCCTAACATTCCGGAACCTTGGTGCATTCCGGAACTCTTAACATTCCGGAACCTTGGTGCATTCCGGAACTCTGAACATTCCGGAACTCTGAACATTCCGGAATTCCGAACATTCCGGAACCTTTGTGCATTCCGGAATTCCGAAAATTCCGGAATTATGAACATTCCGGAACCTTTGTGCATTCCGGAACCTTGGTGCATTCCGGAACTCTGAACATTCCGGAATTCCGAACATTCCGGAACCTTGGTGCATTCCGGAACTCTGAACATTCCGGAACCTTGATGCATTCCGGAACTCTTAACATTCCGGAACCTTGGTGCATTCCGGAACTCTGAACATTCCGGAACTCTGAACATTCCGGAATTCCGAACATTCCGGAACCTTGGTGCATTCCGGAACTCTGAACATTCCGGAATTCCGAACATTCCGGAACCTTTGTGCATTCCGGAATTCCGAACATTCCGGAACCTTGGTACATTCCGGAATTCCGAACATTCCGGAATTATGAACATTCCGGAACCTTGGTGCATTCCGGAACTCTTAACATTCCGGAACCTTGGTGCATTCCGGAACTCTTAACATTCCGGAACCTTGGTGCATTCCGGAACTCTTAACATTCCGGAACCTTGGTGCATTCCGGAACTCTGAACATTCCGGACCTCTGAACATTCCGGAATTCCGAACATTCCGGAACCTTGGTGCATTCCGGAACTCTGAACATTCCGGAACCTTGGTGCATTCCGGAACTCTTAACATTCCGGAACCTTGGTGCATTCCGGAACTCTTAACATTCCGGAACCTTGGTGCATTCCGGAACTCTGAACATTCCGGAATTCCGAACATTCCGGAACCTTTGTGCATTCCGGAATTCCGAACATTCCGGAACCTTGGTGCATTCCGGAATTCCGAACATTCCGGAATTCCGAACATTCCGGAACCTTGGTGCATTCCGGAACTCTGAACACTCCGGAACCTTGAACATTCCGGAACTCTTAACATTCCGGAACCTTGGTGCATTCCGGAACTCTGAACATTCCGGAATTCCGAACATTCCGGAACTCTGAACATTCCGGAATTCCGAACATTCCGGAACCTTGGTACATTCCGGAATTCCGAACATTCCGGAATTCCGAACATTCCGGAACCTTTGTGCATTCCGGAACCTTGGTGCATTCCGGAACTCTGAACATTCCGGAATTCCGAACATTCCGGAACCTTGGTGCATTCCGGAACTCTGAACATTCCGGAACCTTTGTGCATTCCGGAATTCCGAACATTCCGGAACCTTGGTACATTCCGGAATTCCGAACATTCCGGAATTCCGAACATTCCGGAACCTTTGTGCATTCCGGAACCTTGGTGCATTCCGGAACTCTGAACCTTGGTGCATTCCGGAACTCTGAACATTCCGGAACTCTGAACATTCCGGAACTCTGAACATTCCGGAATTCCGAACATTCCGGAACCTTGGTGCATTCCGGAATTCCGAACATTCCGGAACCTTGGTGCATTCCGGAACTCTGAACATTCCGGAACCTTGGTGCATTCCGGAACCTTGGTGCATTCCGGAATTCTGAACATTCCGGAACCTTGGTGCATTCCGGAATTCCGAACATTCCGGAACCTTGGTACATTCCGGAATTCCGAACATTCCGGAATTCCGAACATTCCGGAAACTTTGTGCATTCCGAAATTCCGAACATTCCGGAACTTTGATACATTCCGGAATTCCGAACATTCCGGAATTCCGAACATTCCGGAACTTTTGTGCATTCCGGAACCTTGGTGCATTCCGGAACTCTGAACATTCCGGAATTCCGAACATTCCGGAACCTTGGTGCATTCCGGAACTCTGAACATTCCGGAACTCTGAACATTCTGGAATTCCGAACATTCCGGAACCTTGGTGCATTCCGGAACCTTGGTGCATTCCTGAACTCTGAACATTCCGGAATTCCGAACATTCCGGAACCTTGGTGCATTCCGGAACTCTGAACATTCCGGAACCTTGATGCATTCCGGAACTCTTAACATTCCGGAACCTTGGTGCATTCCGGAACTCTGAACATTCCGGACCTCTGAACATTCCGGAATTCCGAACATTCCGGAACCTTGGTGCATTCCGGAACTCTGAACATTCCGGAACCTTGGTGCATTCCGGAACTCTTAACATTCCGGAACCTTGGTGCATTCCGGAACTCTTAACATTCCGGAACCTTGGTGCATTCCGGAACTCTGAACATTCCGGAATTCCGAACATTCCGGAACCTTTGTGCATTCCGGAATTCCGAACATTCCGGAACCTTGGTGCATTCCGGAATTCCGAACATTCCGGAATTCCGAACATTCCGGAACCTTGGTGCATTCCGGAACTCTGAACACTCCGGAACCTTGAACATTCCGGAACTCTTAACATTCCGGAACCTTGGTGCATTCCGGAACTCTGAACATTCCGGAATTCCGAACATTCCGGAACTCTGAACATTCCGGAATTCCGAACATTCCGGAACCTTGGTACATTCCGGAATTCCGAACATTCCGGAATTCCGAACATTCCGGAACCTTTGTGCATTCCGGAACCTTGGTGCATTCCGGAACTCTGAACATTCCGGAATTCCGAACATTCCGGAACCTTGGTGCATTCCGGAACTCTGAACATTCCGGAACCTTTGTGCATTCCGGAATTCCGAACATTCCGGAACCTTGGTACATTCCGGAATTCCGAACATTCCGGAATTCCGAACATTCCGGAACCTTTGTGCATTCCGGAACCTTGGTGCATTCCGGAACTCTGAACCTTGGTGCATTCCGGAACTCTGAACATTCCGGAACTCTGAACATTCCGGAACTCTGAACATTCCGGAATTCCGAACATTCCGGAACCTTGGTGCATTCCGGAATTCCGAACATTCCGGAACCTTGGTGCATTCCGGAACTCTGAACATTCCGGAACCTTGGTGCATTCCGGAACCTTGGTGCATTCCGGAATTCTGAACATTCCGGAACCTTGGTGCATTCCGGAATTCCGAACATTCCGGAACCTTGGTACATTCCGGAATTCCGAACATTCCGGAATTCCGAACATTCCGGAAACTTTGTGCATTCCGAAATTCCGAACATTCCGGAACTTTGATACATTCCGGAATTCCGAACATTCCGGAATTCCGAACATTCCGGAACTTTTGTGCATTCCGGAACCTTGGTGCATTCCGGAACTCTGAACATTCCGGAATTCCGAACATTCCGGAACCTTGGTGCATTCCGGAACTCTGAACATTCCGGAACTCTGAACATTCTGGAATTCCGAACATTCCGGAACCTTGGTGCATTCCGGAACCTTGGTGCATTCCTGAACTCTGAACATTCCGGAATTCCGAACATTCCGGAACCTTGGTGCATTCCGGAACTCTGAACATTCCGGAACCTTGATGCATTCCGGAACTCTTAACATTCCGGAACCTTGGTGCATTCCGGAACTCTGAACATTCCGGAACTCTGAACATTCCGGAATTCCGAACATTCCGGAACCTTGGTGCATTCCGGAACTCTGAACATTCCGGAATTCCGAACATTCCGGAACCTTTGTGCATTCCGGAACTCCGAACATTCCGGAACCTTGGTACATTCCGGAATTCCGAACATTCCGGAATTATGAACATTCCGGAACCTTGGTGCATTCCGGAACTCTTAACATTCCGGAACCTTGGTGCATTCCGGAACTCTTAACATTCCGGAACCTTGGTGCATTCCGGAACTCTGAACATTCCGGACCTCTGAACATTCCGGAATTCCGAACATTCCTGAACCTTGGTGCATTCCGGAACTCTGAACATTCCGGAATTCCGAACATTCCGGAACCTTGTTGCATTCCGGAACTCTGAACATTCCGGAATTCCGAACATTCCGGAACCTTTGTGCATTCCGGAACCTTGTTGCATTCCGGAACTCTTAACATTCCGGAACCTTGGTGCATTCCGGAACTCTGAACATTCCGGAACTCTGAACATTCTGGAATTCCGAACATTCCGGAACCTTGGTGCATTCCGGAACCTTGGTGCATTCCGGAACTCTGAACATTCCGGAACCTTGGTACATTCCGGAACTCTGAACATTCCGGAATTCCGAACATTCCGGAACTTTGGTGCATTCCAGAACTCTGAACATTCCGGAATTCCGAACATTCCGGAACCTTGGTGCATTCCGGAACTCTGAACATTCCGGAATACCGAACATTCCGGAACCTTGGTGCATTCCGGAACTCTGAACATTCCGGAACCTTGATGCATTCCGGAACTCTTAACATTCCGGAACCTTGGTGCATTCCGGAACTCTGAACATTCCGGAACTCTGAACATTCCGGAATTCCGAACATTCCGGAACCTTTGTGCATTCCGGAATTCCGAAAATTCCGGAATTATGAACATTCCGGAACCTTGGTACATTCCGGAACTCTGAACATTCCGGAACCTTGATGCATTCCGGAACTCTTAACATTCCGGAACCTTGGTGCATTCCGGAACTCTGAACATTCCGGAACTCTGAACATTCCGGAATTCCGAACATTCCGGAACCTTGGTGCATTCCGGAACTCTGAACATTCCGGAATTCCGAACATTCCGGAACCTTTGTGCATTCCGGAATTCCGAAAATTCCGGAATTATGAACATTCCGGAACCTTCGTGCATTCCGGAACCTTGGTGCATTCCGGAACTCTGAACATTCCGGAATTCCGAACATTCCGGAACCTTGGTGCATTCCGGAACTCTGAACATTCCGGAACCTTGATGCATTCCGGAACTCTTAACATTCCGGAACCTTGGTGCATTCCGGAACTCTGAACATTCCGGAACTCTGAACATTCCGGAATTCCGAACATTCCGGAACCTTGGTGCATTCCGGAACTCTGAACATTCCGGAATTCCGAACATTCCGGAACCTTTGTGCATTCCGGAATTCCGAACATTCCGGAACCTTGGTACATTCCGGAATTCCGAACATTCCGGAATTATGAACATTCCGGAACCTTGGTGCATTCCGGAACTCTTAACATTCCGGAACCTTGGTGCATTCCGGAACTCTTAACATTCCGGAACCTTGGTGCATTCCGGAACTCTGAACATTCCGGACCTCTGAACATTCCGGAATTCCGAACATTCCGGAACCTTGGTGCATTCCGGAACTCTGAACATTCCGGAACCTTGGTGCATTCCGGAACTCTTAACATTCCGGAACCTTGGTGCATTCCGGAACTCTGAACATTCCGGAATTCCGAACATTCCGGAACCTTGGTGCATTCCGGAATTCCGAACATTCCGGAATTCCGAACATTCCGGAACCTTGGTGCATTCCGGAACTCTGAACACTCCGGAACCTTGAACATTCCGGAACTCTTAACATTCCGGAACCTTGGTGCATTCCGGAACTCTGAACATTCCGGAATTCCGAACATTCCGGAACTCTGAACATTCCGGAATTCCGAACATTCCGGAACCTTGGTACATTCCGGAATTCCGAACATTCCGGAATTCCGAACATTCCGGAACCTTTGTGCATTCCGGAACCTTGGTGCATTCCGGAACTCTGAACATTCCGGAATTCCGAACATTCCGGAACCTTGGTGCATTCCGGAACTCTGAACATTCCGGAATTCCGAACATTCCGGAACCTTGGTGCATTCCGGAACTCTGAACATTCCGGAACTCTGAACATTCTGGAATTCCGAACATTCCGGAACCTTGGTGCATTCCGGAACCTTGGTGCATTCCGGAACTCTGAACATTCCGGAACCTTTGTGCATTCCGGAATTCCGAACATTCTGGAACCTTGGTACATTCCGGAATTCCGAACATTCCGGAATTCCGAACATTCCGGAACCTTTGTGCATTCCGGAACCTTGGTGCATTCCGGAACTCTGAACCTTGGTGCATTCCGGAACTCTGAACATTCCGGAACTCTGAACATTCCGGAACTCTGAACATTCCGGAATTCCGAACATTCCGGAACCTTGGTGCATTCCGGAATTCCGAACATTCCGGAACCTTGGTGCATTCCGGAACTCTGAACATTCCGGAACCTTGGTGCATTCCGGAACCTTGGTGCATTCCGGAATTCTGAACATTCCGGAACCTTGGTGCATTCCGGAATTCCGAACATTCCGGAACCTTGGTACATTCCGGAATTCCGAACATTCCGGAATTCCGAACATTCCGGAAACTTTGTGCATTCCGGAATTCCGAACATTCCGGAACCTTGATACATTCCGGAATTCCGAACATTCCGGAATTCCGAACATTCCGGAATTCCGAACATTCCGGAACTTTTGTGCATTCCGGAACCTTGGTGCATTCCGGAACTCTGAACATTCCGGAATTCCGAACATTCCGGAACCTTGGTGCATTCCGGAACTCTGAACATTCCGGAATTCCGAACATTCCGGAACCTTGGTGCATTCCGGAACTCTGAACATTCCGGAACTCTGAACATTCTGGAATTCCGAACATTCCGGAACCTTGGTGCATTCCGGAACTCTGAACATTCCGGAACTCTGAACATTCCGGAATTCCGAACATTCCGGAACCTTGGTGCATTCCGGAACTCTGAACATTCCGAAACCTTGGTACATTCCGGAATTCCGAACATTCTGGAACCTTGGTGCATTCCAGAACTCTGAACATTCCGGAACTCCGAACATTCCGGAATTCCGAACATTCCGGAAACTTGTTGCATTCCGGAACTCTGAACATTCCGGAATTCCGAACATTCCGGAACCTTGGTGCATTCCGGAACCTTGGTGCATTCCGGAACTCTGAACATTCCGGAACCTTGGTGCATTCCGGAACCTTGGTGCATTCCGGAATTCCGAACATTCCGGAACCTTGGTGCATTCCGGAACTCTGAACATTCCGGAATTCCGAACATTCCGGAACCTTGGTGCATTCCGGTACTCTGAACATTCCGGAACTCTGAACATTCTGGAATTCCGAACATTCCGGAACCTTGTTGCATTCCGGAACTCTGAACATTCCGGAATTCCGAACATTCCGGAACCTTGGTGCATTCCGGAACTCTGAACATTCCGGAACTCTGAACATTCCGGAATTCCGAACATTCCGGAAACTTGTTGCATTCCGGAACTCTGAACATTCCGGAATTCCGAACATTCCGGAACCTTGGTGCATTCCGGAACTCTGAACACTCCGGAACCTTGATGCATTCCGGAACTCCTAACATTCCGGAACCTTGGTGCATTCCGGAACTCTGAACATTCCGGAACTCTGAACATTCCGGAATTCCGAACATTCCGGAACCTTGGTACATTCCGGAATTCCGAACATTCCGGAATTCCGAACATTCCGGAACCTTTGTGCATTCCGGAACCTTGGTGCATTCCGGAATTCCGAACATTCCGGAACCTTGGTGCATTCCGGAACTCTGAACATTCCGGAATTCCGAACATTCCGGAACCTTGTTGCATTCCGGAACTCTGAACATTCCGGAATTCCGAACATTCCGGAACCTTGTTGCATTCCGGAACTCTGAACATTCCGGAATTCCGAACATTCCGGAACCTTGGTGCATTCCGGAACTCTGAACATTCCGGAATTCCGAACATTCCGGAACCTTGGTGCATTCCGGAACTCTGAACATTCCGGAACTCTGAACATTCTGGAATTCCGAACATTCCGGAACCTTGGTGCATTCCGGAACTCTGAACATTCCGGAACTCTGAACATTCCGGAACCTTGGTGCATTCCGGAACTCTGAACATTCCGGAACCTTGGTGCATTCCGGAACTCTTAACATTCCGGAACCTTGGTGCATTCCGGAACTCTTAACATTCCGGAACCTTGGTGCATTCCGGAACTCTTAACATTCCGGAACCTTGGTGCATTCCGGAACTCTTAACATTCCGGAACCTTGGTGCATTCCGGAACTCTGAACATTCCGGAACTCTGAACACTCCGGAATTCCGAACATTCCGGAACCTTGGTGCATTCCGGAACTCTGAACATTCCGGAATTCCGAACATTCCGGAACCTTTGTGCATTCCGGAATTCCGAACATTCCGGAATTCCGAACATTCCGGAACCTTTGTGCATTCCGGAACCTTGGTGCATTCCGGAACTCTGAACATTCCGGAATTCCGAACATTCCGGAACCTTGGTGCATTCCGGAACTCTGAACACTCCGGAACCTTGAACATTCCGGAACTCTTAACATTCCGGAACCTTGGTGCATTCCGGAACTCTGAACATTCCGGAACTCTGAACATTCCGGAATTCCGAACATTCCGGAACCTTGGTACATTCCGGAATTCCGAACATTCCGGAATTCCGAACATTCCGGAACCTTTGTGCATTCCGGAACCTTGGTGCATTCCGGAACTCTGAACATTCCGGAATTCCGAACATTCCGGAACCTTGGTGCATTCCGGAACTCTGAACATTCCGGAATTCCGAACATTCCGGAACCTTGGTGCATTCCGGAACTCTGAACATTCCGGAATTCCGCACATTCCGGAACCTTGGTGCATTCCGGAACCTTGGTGCATTCCGGAACTCTTAACATTCCGGAACCTTGGTGCATTCCGGAACTCTGAACATTCCGGAACTCTGAACATTCCGGAATTCCGAACATTCCGGAACCTTGGTGCATTCCGGAACTCTGAACATTCCGGAATTCCGAACATTCCGGAACCTTGGTGCATTCCGGAACTCTGAACATTCCGGAACTCTGAACATTCTGGAATTCCGAACATTCCGGAACCTTGGTGCATTCCGGAACTCTGAACATTCCGGAACTCTGAACATTCTGGAACCTTGGTGCATTCCGGAACTCTGAACATTCCGGAACCTTGGTGCATTCCGGAACTCTTAACATTCCGGAACCTTGGTGCATTCCGGAACTCTTAACATTCCGGAACCTTGGTGCATTCCGGAACTCTTAACATTCCGGAACCTTGGTGCATTCCGGAACTCTTAACATTCCGGAACCTTGGTGCATTCCGGAACTCTGAACATTCCGGAACTCTGAACACTCCGGAATTCCGAACATTCCGGAACCTTGGTGCATTCCGGAACTCTGAACATTCCGGAATTCCGAACATTCCGGAACCTTTGTGCATTCCGGAATTCCGAACATTCCGGAATTCCGAACATTCCGGAACCTTTGTGCATTCCGGAACCTTGGTGCATTCCGGAACTCTGAACATTCCGGAATTCCGAACATTCCGGAACCTTGGTGCATTCCGGAACTCTGAACACTCCGGAACCTTGAACATTCCGGAACTCTTAACATTCCGGAACCTTGGTGCATTCCGGAACTCTGAACATTCCGGAACTCTGAACATTCCGGAATTCCGAACATTCCGGAACCTTGGTACATTCCGGAATTCCGAACATTCCGGAATTCCGAACATTCCGGAACCTTTGTGCATTCCGGAACCTTGGTGCATTCCGGAACTCTGAACATTCCGGAATTCCGAACATTCCGGAACCTTGGTGCATTCCGGAACTCTGAACATTCCGGAATTCCGAACATTCCGGAACCTTGGTGCATTCCGGAACTCTGAACATTCCGGAATTCCGCACATTCCGGAACCTTGGTGCATTCCGGAACCTTGGTGCATTCCGGAACTCTTAACATTCCGGAACCTTGGTGCATTCCGGAACTCTGAACATTCCGGAACTCTGAACATTCCGGAATTCCGAACATTCCGGAACCTTGGTGCATTCCGGAACTCTGAACATTCCGGAATTCCGAACATTCCGGAACCTTGTTGCATTCCGGAACTCTGAACATTCCGGAATTCCGAACATTCCGGAACCTTGGTGCATTCCGGAACCTTGGTGCATTCCGGAACTCTTAACATTCTGGAACCTTGGTGCATTCCAGAACTCTGAACATTCCGGAACTCTGAACATTCCGGAATTCCGAACATTCCGGAACCTTGGTACATTCCGGAATTCCGAACATTCCGGAATTCCGAACATTCCGGAACCTTTGTGCATTCCGGAACCTTGGTGCATTCCGGAACTCTGAACATTCCGGAATTCCGAACATTCCGGAACCTTGGTGCATTCCGGAACTCTGAACATTCCGGAATTCCGAACATTCCGGAACCTTGGTGCATTCCGGAACTCTGAACATTCCGGAATTCCGCACATTCCGGAACCTTGGTGCATTCCGGAACCTTGGTGCATTCCGGAACTCTTAACATTCCGGAACCTTGGTGCATTCCGGAACTCTGAACATTCCGGAACTCTGAACATTCCGGAATTCCGAACATTCCGGAACCTTGGTGCATTCCGGAACTCTGAACATTCCGGAATTCCGAACATTCCGGAACCTTGTTGCATTCCGGAACTCTGAACATTCCGGAATTCCGAACATTCCGGAACCTTGGTGCATTCCGGAACCTTGGTGCATTCCGGAACTCTTAACATTCTGGAACCTTGGTGCATTCCAGAACTCTGAACATTCCGGAACTCTGAACATTCCGGAATTCCGAACATTCCGGAAACTTGTTGCATTCCGGAACTCTGAACATTCCGGAATTCCGAACATTCCGGAACCTTGGTGCATTCCGGAACTCTGAACACTCCGGAACCTTGATGCATTCCGGAACTCCTAACATTCCGGAACCTTGGTGCATTCCGGAACTCTGAACATTCCGGAACTCTGAACATTCTGGAATTCCGAACATTCCGGAACCTTGGTGCATTCCGGAACTCTGAACATTCCGGAATTCCGAACATTCCGGAACCTTGGTGCATTCCGGAACTCTGAACATTCCGGAACCTTGGTACATTCCGGAATTCCGAACATTCCAGAACCTTGGTGCATTCCGGAACTCTGAACATTCCGGAATTCCGAACATTCCGGAACCTTGGTGCATTCCGGAACTCTGAACATTCCGGAACCTTGGTGCATTCCGGAATTCCGAACATTCCGGAACCTTGGTGCATTCCGGAACTATGAACATTCCGGAATTCCGAACATTCCGGAACCTTGGTGCATTCCGGAACTCTGAACATTCCGGAATTCCGAACATTCCCGAACCTTGGTGCATTCCGGAACTCTGAACATTCCGGAACCTTGGTACATTTCGGAATTCCGAACATTCTGGAACCTTGGTGCATTCCAGAACTCTGAACATTCCGGAACTCTGAACATTCCGGAATTCCGAACATTCCGGAAACTTGTTGCATTCCGGAACTCTGAACATTCCGGAATTCCGAACATTCCGGAACCTTGGTGCATTCCGGAACCTTGGTGAATTCCGGAACTCTGAACATTCCGGAACCTTGGTGCATTCCGGAACTCTTAACATTCCGGAACCTTGGTGCATTCCGGAACTCTTAACATTCCGGAACCTTGGTGCATTCCGGAACTCTTAACATTCCGGAACCTTGGTGCATTCCGGAACTCTGAATATTCCGGAACTCTGAACATTCCGGAATTCCGAACATTCCGGAACCTTGGTGCATTCCGGAACCTTGGTGCATTCCGGAACTCTGAACATTCCGGAATTCCGAACATTCCGGAACCTTGGTGCATTCCGGAACCTTGGTGCATTCCGGAATTCTGAACATTCCGGAACCTTGGTGCATTCCGGAATTCCGAACATTCCGGAACCTTGGTACATTCCGGAATTCCGAACATTCCGGAATTCCGAACATTCCGGAACCTTTGTCCATTCCGGAACCTTGGTGCATTCCGGAACTCTGAACATTCCGGAATTCCGAACATTCCGGAATTCCGAACATTCCGGAACCTTTGTGCATTCCGGAACCTTGGTGCATTCCGGAACTCTGAACATTCCGGAATTCCGAACATTCCGGAACCTTGGTGCATTCCGGAACTCTGAACATTCCGGAATTCCGAACATTCCGGAACCTTGGTGCATTCCGGAATTCCGAACATTCCGGAACCTTGGTGCATTCCGGAACTCTGAACATTCCGGAATTCCGAACATTCCGGAACCTTTGTGCATTCCGGAACCTTGGTGCATTCCGGAACTCTGAACCTTGGTGCATTCCGGAACTCTGAACATTCCGGAACTCTGAACATTCCGGAACTCTGAACATTCCGGAATTCCGAACATTCCGGAACCTTGGTGCATTCCGGAATTCCGAACATTCCGGAACCTTGGTACATTCCGGAATTCCGAACATTCCGGAATTCCGAACATTCCGGAACTTTTGTGCATTCCGGAACCTTGGTGCATTCCGGAACTCTGAACATTCCGGAATTCCGAACATTCCGGAACCTTGGTGCATTCCGGAACTCTGAACATTCCGGAATTCCGAACATTCCGGAACCTTGGTGCATTCCGGA
This sequence comes from Mchenga conophoros, assembly GCF_057382185.1. Taxonomy (NCBI): domain Eukaryota; kingdom Metazoa; phylum Chordata; class Actinopteri; order Cichliformes; family Cichlidae; genus Mchenga; species Mchenga conophoros. The sequence goes on along the minus strand of NC_140539.1, from coordinate 420,616 downwards.
ACTCTGAACATTCCGGAACTCTGAACATTCTGGAATTCTGAACATTCCGGAACCTTGGTGCATTCCGGAACTCTGAACATTCCGGAACTCTGAACATTCCGGAATTCCGAACATTCCGGAACCTTGGTGCATTCCGGAACTCTGAACATTCCGAAACCTTGGTACATTCCGGAATTCCGAACATTCTGGAACCTTGGTGCATTCCAGAACTCTGAACATTCCGGAACTCCGAACATTCCGGAATTCCGAACATTCCGGAAACTTGTTGCATTCCGGAACTCTGAACATTCCGGAATTCCGAACATTCCGGAACCTTGGTGCATTCCGGAACCTTGGTGAATTCCGGAACTCTGAACATTCCGGAACCTTGGTGCATTCCGGAACTCTGAACATTCCGGAACCTTGGTGCATTCCGGAACTCTGAACATTCTGGAATTCCGAACATTCTGGAACCTTGGTGCATTCCAGAACTCTGAACATTCCGGAACTCTGAACATTCCGGAATTCCGAACATTCCGGAAACTTGTTGCATTCCGGAACTCTGAACATTCCGGAATTCCGAACATTCCGGAACCTTGGTGCATTCCGGAACCTTGGTGAATTCCGGAACTCTGAACATTCCGGAACCTTGGTGCATTCCGGAACTCTTAACATTCCGGAACCTTGGTGCATTCCGGAACTCTTAACATTCCGGAACCTTGGTGCATTCCGGAACTCTTAACATTCCGGAACCTTGGTGCATTCCTGAACTCTGAATATTCCGGAACTCTGAACATTCCGGAATTCCGAACATTCCGGAACCTTGGTGCATTCCGGAACTCTGAACATTCCGGAATTCCGAACATTCCGGAACCTTGGTGCATTCCGGAACTCTGAACATTCCGGAACTCTGAACATTCCGGAATTCCGAACATTCCCGAACCTTGGTGCATTCCGGAACTCTGAACATTCCGGAATTCCGAACATTCCGGAACCTTGGTGCATTCCGGAACTCTGAACATTCCGGAACTCTGAACATTCCGGAATTCCGAACATTCCGGAACCTTGGTGCATTCCGGAACTCTGAACATTCCAGAACCTTGGTTCATTCCGGAATTCCGAACATTCCGGAATTCCGAACATTCCGGAACCTTGGTACATTCCGGAATTCCGAACATTCCGGAATTCCGAACATTCCGGAACCTTTGTGCATTCCGGAACCTTGGTGCATTCCGGAACTCTGAACATTCCGGAATTCCGAACATTCCGGAACCTTGGTGCATTCCGGAACTCTGAACACTCCGGAACCTTGATGCATTCCGGAACTCCTAACATTCCGGAACCTTGGTGCATTCCGGAACTCTGAACATTCCGGAACTCTGAACATTCCGGAATTCCGAACATTCCGGAACCTTGGTACATTCCGGAATTCCGAACATTCCGGAATTCCGAACATTCCGGAACCTTTGTGCATTCCGGAACCTTGGTGCATTCCGGAATTCCGAACATTCCGGAACCTTGGTGCATTCCGGAACTCTGAACATTCCGGAACCTTGGTGCATTCCGGAACTCTTAACATTCCGGAACCTTGGTGCATTCCGGAACTCTTAACATTCCGGAACCTTGGTGCATTCCGGAACTCTGAATATTCCGGAACTCTGAACATTCCGGAACTCTGAACATTCCGGAACCTTGGTGCATTCCGGAACTCTGAACATTCCGGAATTCCGAACATTCCGGAACCTTGGTGCATTCCGGAACCTTGGTGCATTCCGGAATTCTGAACATTCCGGAACCTTGGTGCATTCCGGAATTCCGAACATTCCGGAACCTTGGTACATTCCGGAATTCCGAACATTCCGGAATTCCGAACATTCCGGAACCTTTGTCCATTCCGGAACCTTGGTGCATTCCGGAACTCTGAACATTCCGGAATTCCGAACATTCCGGAATTCCGAACATTCCGGAACCTTTGTGCATTCCGGAACCTTGGTGCATTCCGGAACTCTGAACATTCCGGAATTCCGAACATTCCGGAACCTTGGTGCATTCCGGAACTCTGAACATTCCGGAATTCCGAACATTCCGGAACCTTGGTGCATTCCGGAATTCCGAACATTCCGGAACCTTGGTGCATTCCGGAACTCTGAACATTCCGGAATTCCGAACATTCCGGAACCTTGGTGCATTCCGGAACTATGAACATTCCGGAACCTTGGTGCATTCCGGAACTCTGAACATTCCGGAACCTTGGTGCATCCCGGAACTCTGAACATTCCGGAATTCCGAACATTCCGGAAAATGGTGCATTCCGGAACTCTGAACATTCCGGAACTCTGAACATTCCGGAACTCTGAACATTCCGGAACTCTGAACATTCCGGAATTCCGAACATTCCGGAACCTTGGTGCATTCCGGAATTCCGAACATTCCGGAACCTTGGTGCATTCCGGAACTCTGAACATTCCGGAACCTTGGTGCATTCCGGAACCTTGGTGCATTCCGGAATTCTGAACATTCCGGAACCTTGGTACATTCCGGAATTCCGAACATTCCGGAATTCCGAACATTCCGGAAACTTTGTGCATTCCGGAATTCCGAACATTCCGGAACCTTGGTGCATTCCGGAACTCTGAACATTCCGGAATTCCGAACATTCCGGAACCTTGGTGCATTCCGGAACTCTGAACATTCCGGAACTCTGAACATTCCGGAATTCCGAACATTCCGGAACCTTGGTGCATTCCGGAACTCTGAACATTCCGAAACCTTGGTACATTCCGGAATTCCGAACATTCTGGAACCTTGGTGCATTCCGGAACTCTGAACATTCCGGAACTCTGAACATTCCGGAATTCCGAACATTCCGGAACCTTGGTACATTCCGGAACTCTGAACATTCCGGAACCTTGGTGCATTCCGGAACTCTGAACATTCCGGAATTCCGAACATTCCGGAACCTTGTTGCATTCCGGAACTCTGAACATTCCGGAATTCCGAACATTCCGGAACCTTGGTGCATTCCGGAACCTTGGTGCATTCCGGAACTCTGAACATTCCGGAACCTTGGTGCATTCCGGAACCTTGGTGCATTCCGGAACTCTGAACATTCCGGAACCTTGGTGCATTCCGGAACTCTGAACATTCCGGAATTCCAAACATTCCGGAACCTTGGTGCATTCCGGAACTCTGAACATTCCGGAACTCTGAACATTCCGGAACTCTGAACATTCCGGAATTCCGAACATTCCGGAACCTTGGTGCATTCCGGAACTCTGAACATTCCGGAACTCTGAACATTCCGGAATTCCGAACATTCCGGAACTCTGAACATTCCGGAACTCTGAACATTCCGGAATTCCGAACATTCCGGAACTCTGAACATTCCGGAATTCCAAACATTCCGGAACCTTGGTGCATTCCGGAACTCTGAACATTCCGGAATTTCGAACATTCCGGAACCTTGGTGCATTCCGGAACTCTGAACATTCCGGAACTCTGAACATTCCGGAATTCCGAACATTCCGGAACCTTGGTGCATTCCGGAACTCTGAACATTCCGGAACCTTGGTGCATTCCGGAACTCTGAACATTCCGGAACCTTGGTGCATTCCGGAACTCTGAACATTCCGGAATTCCGAACATTCCGGAACCTTGGTGCATTCCGGAACTCTGAACATTCCGGAACTCTGAACATTCCGGAATTCCGAACATTCCGGAACCTTGGTACATTCCGGAACTCTGAACATTCCGGAACCTTGGTGCATTCCGGAACTCTGAACATTCCGGAATTCCGAACATTCCGGAACCTTGGTGCATTCCGGAACTCTGAACACTCCGGAACCTTGATGCATTCCGGAACTCCTAACATTCCGGAACCTTGGTGCATTCCGGAACTCTGAACATTCCGGAACTCTGAACATTCCGGAATTCCGAACATTCCGGAACCTTGGTACATTCCGGAATTCCGAACATTCCGGAATTCCGAACATTCCGGAACCTTTGTGCATTCCGGAACCTTGGTGCATTCCGGAATTCCGAACATTCCGGAACCTTGGTGCATTCCGGAACTCTGAACATTCCGGAACCTTGGTGCATTCCGGAACTCTTAACATTCCGGAACCTTGGTGCATTCCGGAACTCTTAACATTCCGGAACCTTGGTGCATTCCGGAACTCTGAATATTCCGGAACTCTGAACATTCCGGAACTCTGAACATTCCGGAACCTTGGTGCATTCCGGAACTCTGAACATTCCGGAATTCCGAACATTCCGGAACCTTGGTGCATTCCGGAACCTTGGTGCATTCCGGAATTCTGAACATTCCGGAACCTTGGTGCATTCCGGAATTCCGAACATTCCGGAACCTTGGTACATTCCGGAATTCCGAACATTCCGGAATTCCGAACATTCCGGAACCTTTGTCCATTCCGGAACCTTGGTGCATTCCGGAACTCTGAACATTCCGGAATTCCGAACATTCCGGAATTCCGAACATTCCGGAACCTTTGTGCATTCCGGAACCTTGGTGCATTCCGGAACTCTGAACATTCCGGAATTCCGAACATTCCGGAACCTTGGTGCATTCCGGAACTCTGAACATTCCGGAATTCCGAACATTCCGGAACCTTGGTGCATTCCGGAATTCCGAACATTCCGGAACCTTGGTGCATTCCGGAACTCTGAACATTCCGGAATTCCGAACATTCCGGAACCTTGGTGCATTCCGGAACTCTGAACATTCCGGAACCTTGGTGCATTCCGGAACTCTGAACATTCCGGAACCTTGGTGCATCCCGGAACTCTGAACATTCCGGAATTCCGAACATTCCGGAAAATGGTGCATTCCGGAACTCTGAACATTCCGGAACTCTGAACATTCCGGAACTCTGAACATTCCGGAACTCTGAACATTCCGGAATTCCGAACATTCCGGAACCTTGGTGCATTCCGGAATTCCGAACATTCCGGAACCTTGGTGCATTCCGGAACTCTGAACATTCCGGAACCTTGGTGCATTCCGGAACCTTGGTGCATTCCGGAATTCTGAACATTCCGGAACCTTGGTACATTCCGGAATTCCGAACATTCCGGAATTCCGAACATTCCGGAAACTTTGTGCATTCCGGAATTCCGAACATTCCGGAACCTTGGTGCATTCCGGAACTCTGAACATTCCGGAATTCCGAACATTCCGGAACCTTGGTGCATTCCGGAACTCTGAACATTCCGGAACTCTGAACATTCCGGAATTCCGAACATTCCGGAACCTTGGTGCATTCCGGAACTCTGAACATTCCGAAACCTTGGTACATTCCGGAATTCCGAACATTCTGGAACCTTGGTGCATTCCGGAACTCTGAACATTCCGGAACTCTGAACATTCCGGAATTCCGAACATTCCGGAACCTTGGTACATTCCGGAACTCTGAACATTCCGGAACCTTGGTGCATTCCGGAACTCTGAACATTCCGGAATTCCGAACATTCCGGAACCTTGTTGCATTCCGGAACTCTGAACATTCCGGAATTCCGAACATTCCGGAACCTTGGTGCATTCCGGAACCTTGGTGCATTCCGGAACTCTGAACATTCCGGAACCTTGGTGCATTCCGGAACCTTGGTGCATTCCGGAACTCTGAACATTCCGGAACCTTGGTGCATTCCGGAACTCTGAACATTCCGGAATTCCAAACATTCCGGAACCTTGGTGCATTCCGGAACTCTGAACATTCCGGAACTCTGAACATTCCGGAACTCTGAACATTCCGGAATTCCGAACATTCCGGAACCTTGGTGCATTCCGGAACTCTGAACATTCCGGAACTCTGAACATTCCGGAATTCCGAACATTCCGGAACTCTGAACATTCCGGAACTCTGAACATTCCGGAATTCCGAACATTCCGGAACTCTGAACATTCCGGAATTCCAAACATTCCGGAACCTTGGTGCATTCCGGAACTCTGAACATTCCGGAATTTCGAACATTCCGGAACCTTGGTGCATTCCGGAACTCTGAACATTCCGGAACTCTGAACATTCCGGAATTCCGAACATTCCGGAACCTTGGTGCATTCCGGAACTCTGAACATTCCGGAACCTTGGTGCATTCCGGAACTCTGAACATTCCGGAACCTTGGTGCATTCCGGAACTCTGAACATTCCGGAATTCCGAACATTCCGGAACCTTGGTGCATTCCGGAACTCTGAACATTCCGGAGCTCTGAACATTCCGGAATTCCGAACATTCCGGAACCTTGGTACATTCCGGAACTCTGAACATTCCGGAACCTTGGTGCATTCCGGAACTCTGAACATTCCGGAATTCCGAACATTCCGGAACCTTGTTGCATTCCGGAACTCTGAACATTCCGGAATTCCGAACATTCCGGAACCTTGGTGCATTCCGGAACCTTGGTGCATTCCGGAACTCTGAACATTCCGGAACCTTGGTGCATTCCGGAACCTTGGTGCATTCCGGAACTCTGAACATTCCGGAACCTTGGTGCATTCCGGAACTCTGAACATTCCGGAATTCCAAACATTCCGGAACCTTGGTGCATTCCGGAACTCTGAACATTCCGGAACTCTGAACATTCCGGAACTCTGAACATTCCGGAATTCCGAACATTCCGGAACCTTGGTGCATTCCGGAACTCTGAACATTCCGGAACTCTGAACATTCCGGAATTCCGAACATTCCGGAACCTTGGTGCATTCCGGAACTCTGAACATTCCGGAATTCCGAACATTCCGGAACCTTTGTGCATTCCGGAACTCTGAACATTCCGGAACCTTGGTGCATTTCGGAACTCTGAACATTCCGGAATTCCGAACATTCCGGAACCTTGGTGCATTCCGGAACTCTGAACATTCCGGAATTCCGAACATTCCGGAACCTTTGTGCATTCCGGAACCTTGGTGCATTCCGGAACTCTGAACATTCCGGAATTTCGAACATTCCAGAACCTTGGTGCATTCCGGAACTCTGAACATTCCGGAATTCCGAACATTCCGGAACCTTGGTGCATTCCGGAACTCTGAACATTCCGGAACCTTGATGCATTCCGGAACTCTGAACATTCCGGAATTCCGAACATTCCGGAACCTTGGTGCATTCCGGAACTCTGAACATTCCGGAACCTTGGTGCATTCCGGAACCTTGGTGCATTCCGGAATTCCGAACATTCCGGAACCTTGGTGCATTCCGGAACTATGAACATTCCGGAATTCCGAACATTCCGGAACCTTGGTGCATTCCGGAACTCTGAACATTCCGGAATTCCGAACATTCCCGAACCTTGGTGCATTCCGGAACTCTGAACATTCCGGAACCTTGGTACATTCCGGAATTCCGAACATTCTGGAACCTTGGTGCATTCCAGAACTCTGAACATTCCGGAACTCTGAACATTCCGGAATTCCGAACATTCCGGAAACTTGTTGCATTCCGGAACTCTGAACATTCCGGAATTCCGAACATTCCGGAACCTTGGTGCATTCCGGAACCTTGGTGAATTCCGGAACTCTGAACATTCCGGAACCTTGGTGCATTCCGGAACTCTTAACATTCCGGAACCTTGGTGCATTCCGGAACTCTTAACATTCCGGAACCTTGGTGCATTCCGGAACTCTGAATATTCCGGAACTCTGAACATTCCGGAATTCCGAACATTCCGGAACCTTGGTGCATTCCGGAACCTTGGTGCATTCCGGAACTCTGAACATTCATGAATTCCGAACATTCCGGAACCTTGGTGCATTCCGGAACCTTGGTGCATTCCGGAATTCTGAACATTCCGGAACCTTGGTGCATTCCGGAATTCCAAACATTCCGGAACCTTGGTACATTCCGGAATTCCGAACATTCCGGAATTCCGAACATTCCGGAACCTTTGTCCATTCCGGAACCTTGGTGCATTCCGGAACTCTGAACATTCCGGAATTCCGAACATTCCGGAATTCCGAACATTCCGGAACCTTTGTGCATTCCGGAACCTTGGTGCATTCCGGAACTCTGAACATTCCGGAATTCCGAACATTCCGGAACCTTGGTGCATTCCGGAACTCTGAACATTCCGGAATTCCGAACATTCCGGAACCTTGGTGCATTCCGGAATTCCGAACATTCCGGAACCTTGGTGCATTCCGGAACTCTGAACATTCCGGAATTCCGAACATTCCGGAATTCCGAACATTCCGGAACCTTTGTGCATTCCGGAACCTTGGTGCATTCCGGAACTCTGAACCTTGGTGCATTCCGGAACTCTGAACATTCCGGAACTCTGAACATTCCGGAACTCTGAACATTCCGGAATTCCGAACATTCCGGAACCTTGGTGCATTCCGGAATTCCGAACATTCCGGAACCTTGGTACATTCCGGAATTCCGAACATTCCGGAATTCCGAACATTCCGGAACTTTTGTGCATTCCGGAACCTTGGTGCATTCCGGAACTCTGAACATTCCGGAATTCCGAACATTCCGGAACCTTGGTGCATTCCGGAACTCTGAACATTCCGGAATTCCGAACATTCCGGAACCTTGGTGCATTCCGGAACTCTGAACATTCCGGAACTCTGAACATTCTGGAATTCTGAACATTCCGGAACCTTGGTGCATTCCGGAACTCTGAACATTCCGGAACTCTGAACATTCCGGAATTCCGAACATTCCGGAACCTTGGTGCATTCCGGAACTCTGAACATTCCGAAACCTTGGTACATTCCGGAATTCCGAACATTCTGGAACCTTGGTGCATTCCAGAACTCTGAACATTCCGGAACTCCGAACATTCCGGAATTCCGAACATTCCGGAAACTTGTTGCATTCCGGAACTCTGAACATTCCGGAATTCCGAACATTCCGGAACCTTGGTGCATTCCGGAACCTTGGTGAATTCCGGAACTCTGAACATTCCGGAACCTTGGTGCATTCCGGAACTCTGAACATTCCGGAACCTTGGTGCATTCCGGAACTCTGAACATTCTGGAATTCCGAACATTCCGGAACCTTGGTGCATTCCGGAACTCTGAACATTCCGGAACCTTGGTACATTCCGGAATTCCGAACATTCTGGAACCTTGGTGCATTCCAGAACTCTGAACATTCCGGAACTCTGAACATTCCGGAATTCCGAACATTCCGGAAACTTGTTGCATTCCGGAACTCTGAACATTCCGGAATTCCGAACATTCCGGAACCTTGGTGCATTCCGGAACCTTGGTGAATTCCGGAACTCTGAACATTCCGGAACCTTGGTGCATTCCGGAACTCTTAACATTCCGGAACCTTGGTGCATTCCGGAACTCTTAACATTCCGGAACCTTGGTGCATTCCGGAACTCTTAACATTCCGGAACCTTGGTGCATTCCTGAACTCTGAATATTCCGGAACTCTGAACATTCCGGAATTCCGAACATTCCGGAACCTTGGTGCATTCCGGAACTCTGAACATTCCGGAATTCCGAACATTCCGGAACCTTGGTGCATTCCGGAACTCTGAACATTCCGGAACTCTGAACATTCCGGAATTCCGAACATTCCCGAACCTTGGTGCATTCCGGAACTCTGAACATTCCGGAATTCCGAACATTCCGGAACCTTGGTGCATTCCGGAACTCTGAACATTCCGGAACTCTGAACATTCCGGAATTCCGAACATTCCGGAACCTTGGTGCATTCCGGAACTCTGAACATTCCAGAACCTTGGTTCATTCCGGAATTCCGAACATTCCGGAATTCCGAACATTCCGGAACCTTGGTACATTCCGGAATTCCGAACATTCCGGAATTCCGAACATTCCGGAACCTTTGTGCATTCCGGAACCTTGGTGCATTCCGGAACTCTGAACATTCCGGAATTCCGAACATTCCGGAACCTTGGTGCATTCCGGAACTCTGAACACTCCGGAACCTTGATGCATTCCGGAACTCCTAACATTCCGGAACCTTGGTGCATTCCGGAACTCTGAACACTCCGGAACCTTGATGCATTCCGGAACTCCTAACATTCCGGAACCTTGGTGCATTCCGGAACTCTGAACATTCCGGAACTCTGAACATTCCGGAATTCCGAACATTCCGGAACCTTGGTACATTCCGGAATTCCGAACATTCCGGAATTCCGAACATTCCGGAATCTTTGTGCATTCCGGAACCTTGGTGCATTCCGGAATTCCGAACATTCCGGAACCTTGGTGCATTCCGGAACTCTGAACATTCCGGAACCTTGGTGCATTCCGGAACTCTTAACATTCCGGAACCTTGGTGCATTCCGGAACTCTTAACATTCCGGAACCTTGGTGCATTCCGGAACTCTGAATATTCCGGAACTCTGAACATTCCGGAATTCCGAACATTCCGGAACCTTGGTGCATTCCGGAACTCTGAACATTCCGGAATTCCGAACATTCCGGAACCTTGGTGCATTCCGGAACCTTGGTGCATTCCGGAATTCTGAACATTCCGGAACCTTGGTGCATTCCGGAATTCCGAACATTCCGGAACCTTGGTACATTCCGGAATTCCGAACATTCCGGAATTCCGAACATTCCGGAACCTTTGTCCATTCCGGAACCTTGGTGCATTCCGGAACTCTGAACATTCCGGAATTCCGAACATTCCGGAATTCCGAACATTCCGGAACCTTTGTGCATTCCGGAACCTTGGTGCATTCCGGAACTCTGAACATTCCGGAATTCCGAACATTCCGGAACCTTGGTGCATTCCGGAACTCTGAACATTCCGGAATTCCGAACATTCCGGAACCTTGGTGCATTCCGGAATTCCGAACATTCCGGAACCTTGGTGCATTCCGGAACTCTGAACATTCCGGAATTCCGAACATTCCGGAACCTTGGTGCATTCCGGAACTCTGAACATTCCGGAACCTTGGTGCATTCCGGAACTCTGAACATTCCGGAACCTTGGTGCATCCCGGAACTCTGAACATTCCGGAATTCCGAACATTCCGGAAAATGGTGCATTCCGGAACTCTGAACATTCCGGAACTCTGAACATTCCGGAACTCTGAACATTCCGGAACCTTGGTGCATTCCGGAACTCTGAACATTCCGGAACCTTTGTGCATTCCGGAATTCCGAACATTCCGGAACCTTGGTACATTCCGGAATTCCGAACATTCCGGAATTCCGAACATTCCGGAACCTTTGTGCATTCCGGAACCTTGGTTCATTCCGGAACTCTGAACCTTGGTGCATTCCGGAACTCTGAACATTCCGGAACTCTGAACATTCCGGAACTCTGAACATTCCGGAATTCCGAACATTCCGGAACCTTGGTGCATTCCGGAATTCCGAACATTCCGGAACCTTGGTGCATTCCGGAACTCTGAACATTCCGGAACCTTAGTGCATTCCGGAACCTTGGTGCATTCCGGAATTCTGAACATTCCGGAACCTTGGTGCATTCCGGAATTCCGAACATTCCGGAACCTTGGTACATTCCGGAATTCCGAACATTCCGGAATTCCGAACATTCCGGAAACTTTGTGCATTCCGGAATTCCGAACATTCCGGAACCTTGGTGCATTCCGGAACTCTGAACATTCCGGAATTCCGAACATTCCGGAACCTTGGTGCATTCCGGAACTCTGAACATTCCGGAACTCTGAACATTCTGGAATTCCGAACATTCCGGAACCTTGGTGCATTCCGGAACTCTGAACATTCCGGAACTCTGAACATTCCGGAATTCCGAACATTCCGGAACCTTGGTGCATTCCGGAACTCTGAACATTCCGAAACCTTGGTACATTCCGGAATTCCGAACATTCTGGAACCTTGGTGCATTCCAGAACTCTGAACATTCCGGAATTCCGAACATTCCGGAACCTTGGTGCATTCCGGAACCTTGGTGAATTCCGGAACTCTGAACATTCCGGAACCTTGGTGCATTCCGGAACTCTTAATATTCCGGAACCTTGGTGCATTCCGGAACTCTTAACATTCCGGAACCTTGGTGCATTCCGGAACTATGAACATTCCGGAACCTTGGTGCATTCCGGAACTCTTAACATTCCGGAACCTTGGTGCATTCCGGAACTCTTAACATTCCGGAACCTTGGTGCATTCCGGAACTCTGAATATTCCGGAACTCTGAACATTCCGGAATTCCGAACATTCCGGAACCTTGGTGCATTCCGGAACCTTGGTGCATTCCGGAACTCTGAACATTCCGGGATTCCGAACATTCCGGAACCTTGGTGCATTCCGGAATTCCGAACATTCCGGAACCTTGGTGCATTCCGGAACTCTGAACATTCCGGAATTCCGAACATTCCGGAACCTTGGTGCATTCCGGAACTCTGAACATTCCGGAACCTTGGTGCATTCCGGAACTCTGAACATTCCGGAACCTTGGTGCATCCCGGAACTCTGAACATTCCGGAATTCCGAACATTCCGGAAAATGGTGCATTCCGGAACTCTGAACATTCCGGAACTCTGAACATTCCGGAACTCTGAACATTCCGGAACCTTGGTGCATTCCGGAACTCTGAACATTCCGGAACCTTTGTGCATTCCGGAATTCCGAACATTCCGGAACCTTGGTACATTCCGGAATTCCGAACATTCCGGAATTCCGAACATTCCGGAACCTTTGTGCATTCCGGAACCTTGGTTCATTCCGGAACTCTGAACCTTGGTGCATTCCGGAACTCTGAACATTCCGGAACTCTGAACATTCCGGAACTCTGAACATTCCGGAATTCCGAACATTCCGGAACCTTGGTGCATTCCGGAATTCCGAACATTCCGGAACCTTGGTGCATTCCGGAACTCCGAACATTCCGGAACCTTGGTGCATTCCGGAACCTTGGTGCATTCTGGAATTCTGAACATTCCGGAACCTTGGTACATTCCGGAATTCCGAACATTCTGGAACCTTGGTGCATTCCAGAACTCTGAACATTCCGGAACTCCGAACATTCCGGAATTCCGAACATTCCGGAAACTTGTTGCATTCCGGAACTCTGAACATTCCGGAATTCCGAACATTCCGGAACCTTGGTGCATTCCGGAACCTTGGTGAATTCCGGAACTCTGAACATTCCGGAACCTTGGTGCATTCCGGAACTCTTAATATTCCGGAACCTTGGTGCATTCCGGAACTCTTAACATTCCGGAACCTTGGTGCATTCCGGAACTATGAACATTCCGGAACCTTGGTGCATTCCGGAACTCTTAACATTCCGGAACCTTGGTGCATTCCGGAACTCTTAACATTCCGGAACCTTGGTGCATTCCGGAACTCTGAATATTCCGGAACTCTGAACATTCCGGAATTCCGAACATTCCGGAACCTTGGTGCATTCCGGAACCTTGGTGCATTCCGGAACTCTGAACATTCCGGGATTCCGAACATTCCGGAACCTTGGTGCATTCCGGAATTCCGAACATTCCGGAACCTTGGTGCATTCCGGAACTCTGAACATTCCGGAATTCCGAACATTCCGGAACCTTGGTGCATTCCGGAACTCTGAACATTCCGGAACCTTGGTGCATTCCGGAACTCTGAACATTCCGGAACCTTGGTGCATCCCGGAACTCTGAACTTTCCGGAATTCCGAACATTCCGGAAAATGGTGCATTCCGGAACTCTGAACATTCCGGAACTCTGAACATTCCGGAACTCTGAACATTCCGGAACCTTGGTGCATTCCGGAACTCTGAACATTCCGGAACCTTTGTGCATTCCGGAATTCCGAACATTCCGGAACCTTGGTACATTCCGGAATTCCGAACATTCCGGAATTCCGAACATTCCGGAACCTTTGTGCATTCCGGAACCTTGGTTCATTCCGGAACTCTGAACCTTGGTGCATTCCGGAACTCTGAACATTCCGGAACTCTGAACATTCCGGAACTCTGAACATTCCGGAATTCCGAACATTCCGGAACCTTGGTGCATTCCGGAATTCCGAACATTCCGGAACCTTGGTGCATTCCGGAACTCCGAACATTCCGGAACCTTGGTGCATTCCGGAACCTTGGTGCATTCTGGAATTCTGAACATTCCGGAACCTTGGTGCATTCCGGAATTCCGAACATTCCGGAACCTTGGTACATTCCGGAATTCCGAACATTCCGGAATTCCGAACATTCCGGAACCTTGGTGCATTCCGGAATTCCGAACATTCCGGAACCTTGGTACATTCCGGAATTCCGAACATTCCGGAATTCCGAACATTCCGGAAACTTTGTGCATTCCGGAATTCCGAACATTCCGGAATTCCGAACATTCCGGAATTCCGAACATTCCGGAACTTTTGTGCATTCCGGAACCTTGGTGCATTCCGGAACTCTGAACATTCCGGAATTCCGAACATTCCGGAACCTTGGTGCATTCCGGAACTCTGAACATTCCGGAATTCCGAACATTCCGGAACCTTGGTGCATTCCGGAACTCTGAACATTCCGGAACTCTGAACATTCTGGAATTCCGAACATTCCGGAACCTTGGTGCATTCCGGAACTCTGAACATTCCGGAACTCTGAACATTCCGGAATTCCGAACATTCCGGAACCTTGGTGCATTCCGGAACTCTGAACATTCCGAAACCTTGGTACATTCCGGAATTCCGAACATTCTGGAACCTTGGTGCATTCCAGAACTCTGAACATTCCGGAACTCCGAACATTCCGGAATTCCGAACATTCCGGAAACTTGTTGCATTCCGGAACTCTGAACATTCCGGAATTCCGAACATTCCGGAACCTTGGTGCATTCCGGAACCTTGGTGAATTCCGGAACTCTGAACATTCCGGAACCTTGGTGCATTCCGGAACTCTTAACATTCCGGAACCTTGGTGCATTCCGGAACTCTTAACATTCCGGAACCTTGGTGCATTCCGGAACTCTGAATATTCCGGAACTCTGAACATTCCGGAATTCCGAACATTCCGGAACCTTGGTGCATTCCGGAACTCTGAACATTCCGGAATTCCGAACATTCCGGAACCTTGGTGCATTCCGGAACCTTGGTGCATTCCGGAATTCTGAACATTCCGGAACCTTGGTGCATTCCGGAATTCCGAACATTCCAGAACCTTGGTACATTCCGGAATTCCGAACATTCCGGAATTCCGAACATTCCGGAACCTTTGTCCATTCCGGAACCTTGGTGCATTCCGGAACTCTGAACATTCCGGAATTCCGAACATTCCGGAATTCCGAACATTCCGGAACCTTTGTGCATTCCGGAACCTTGGTGCATTCCGGAACTCTGAACATTCCGGAATTCCGAACATTCCGGAACCTTGGTGCATTCCGGAACTCTGAACATTCCGGAATTCCGAACATTCCGGAACCTTGGTGCATTCCGGAATTCCGAACATTCCGGAACCTTGGTGCATTCCGGAACTCTGAACATTCCGGAATTCCGAACATTCCGGAACCTTGGTGCATTCCGGAACTCTGAACATTCCGGAACCTTGGTGCATTCCGGAACTCTGAACATTCCGGAACCTTGGTGCATCCCGGAACTCTGAACATTCCGGAATTCCGAACATTCCGGAAAATGGTGCATTCCGGAACTCTGAACATTCCGGAACTCTGAACATTCCGGAACTCTGAACATTCCGGAACCTTGGTGCATTCCGGAACTCTGAACATTCCGGAACCTTTGTGCATTCCGGAATTCCGAACATTCCGGAACCTTGGTACATTCCGGAATTCCGAACATTCCGGAATTCCGAACATTCCGGAACCTTTGTGCATTCCGGAACCTTGGTTCATTCCGGAACTCTGAACCTTGGTGCATTCCGGAACTCTGAACATTCCGGAACTCTGAACATTCCGGAACTCTGAACATTCCGGAATTCCGAACATTCCGGAACCTTGGTGCATTCCGGAATTCCGAACATTCCGGAACCTTGGTGCATTCCGGAACTCTGAACATTCCGGAACCTTGGTGCATTCCGGAACCTTGGTGCATTCCGGAACTCTGAACATTCCGGAACCTTGGTGCATTCCGGAATTCCGAACATTCCGGAACCTTGGTACATTCCGGAATTCCGAACATTCCGGAATTCCGAACATTCCGGAAACTTTGTGCATTCCGGAATTCCGAACATTCCGGAACCTTGGTGCATTCCGGAACTCTGAACATTCCGGAATTCCGAACATTCCGGAACCTTGGTGCATTCCGGAACTCTGAACATTCCGGAACTCTGAACATTCTGGAATTCCGAACATTCCGGAACCTTGGTGCATTCCGGAACTCTGAACATTCCGGAACTCTGAACATTCCGGAACTCTGAACATTCGGGAATTCCGAACATTCCGGAACCTTGGTGCATTCCGGAACTCTGAACATTCCGAAACCTTGGTACATTCCGGAATTCCGAACATTCTGGAACCTTGGTGCATTCCAGAACTCTGAACATTCCGGAACTCCGAACATTCCGGAATTCCGAACATTCCGGAAACTTGTTGCATTCCGGAACTCTGAACATTCCGGAATTCCGAACATTCCGGAACCTTGGTGCATTCCGGAACCTTGGTGAATTCCGGAACTCTGAACATTCCGGAACCTTGGTGCATTCCGGAACTCTTAATATTCCGGAACCTTGGTGCATTCCGGAACTCTTAACATTCCGGAACCTTGGTGCATTCCGGAACTATGAACATTCCGGAACCTTGGTGCATTCCGGAACTCTGAATATTCCGGAACTCTGAACATTCCGGAATTCCGAACATTCCGGAACCTTGGTGCATTCCGGAACCTTGGTGCATTCCGGAATTCTGAACATTCCGGAACCTTGGTGCATTCCGGAACTCTGAACATTCCGGAACCTTGGTGCATTCCGGAACTCTTAACATTCCGGAACCTTGGTGCATTCCGGAACTCTTAACATTCCGGAACCTTGGTGCATTCCGGAACTCTGAATATTCCGGAACTCTGAACATTCCGGAATTCCGAACATTCCGGAACCTTGGTGCATTCCGGAACCTTGGTGCATTCCGGAACTCTGAACATTCCGGGATTCCGAACATTCCGGAACCTTGGTGCATTCCGGAATTCCGAACATTCCGGAACCTTGGTGCATTCCGGAACTCTGAACATTCCGGAATTCCGAACATTCCGGAACCTTGGTGCATTCCGGAACTCTGAACATTCCGGAACCTTGGTGCATTCCGGAACTCTGAACATTCCGGAACCTTTGTGCATTCCGGAATTCCGAACATTCCGGAACCTTGGTACATTCCGGAATTCCGAACATTCCGGAATTCCGAACATTCCGGAACCTTTGTGCATTCCGGAACCTTGGTTCATTCCGGAACTCTGAACCTTGGTGCATTCCGGAACTCTGAACATTCCGGAACTCTGAACATTCCGGAACTCTGAACATTCCGGAATTCCGAACATTCCGGAACCTTGGTGCATTCCGGAATTCCGAACATTCCGGAACCTTGGTGCATTCCGGAACTCCGAACATTCCGGAACCTTGGTGCATTCCGGAACCTTGGTGCATTCTGGAATTCTGAACATTCCGGAACCTTGGTGCATTCCGGAATTCCGAACATTCCGGAACCTTGGTACATTCCGGAATTCCGAACATTCCGGAATTCCGAACATTCCGGAACCTTGGTGCATTCCGGAATTCCGAACATTCCGGAACCTTGGTACATTCCGGAATTCCGAACATTCCGGAATTCCGAACATTCCGGAAACTTTGTGCATTCCGGAATTCCGAACATTCCGGAATTCCGAACATTCCGGAATTCCGAACATTCCGGAACTTTTGTGCATTCCGGAACCTTGGTGCATTCCGGAACTCTGAACATTCCGGAATTCCGAACATTCCGGAACCTTGGTGCATTCCGGAACTCTGAACATTCCGGAATTCCGAACATTCCGGAACCTTGGTGCATTCCGGAACTCTGAACATTCCGGAACTCTGAACATTCTGGAATTCCGAACATTCCGGAACCTTGGTGCATTCCGGAACTCTGAACATTCCGGAACTCTGAACATTCCGGAATTCCGAACATTCCGGAACCTTGGTGCATTCCGGAACTCTGAACATTCCGAAACCTTGGTACATTCCGGAATTCCGAACATTCTGGAACCTTGGTGCATTCCAGAACTCTGAACATTCCGGAACTCCGAACATTCCGGAATTCCGAACATTCCGGAAACTTGTTGCATTCCGGAACTCTGAACATTCCGGAATTCCGAAAATTCCGGAACCTTGGTGCATTCCGGAACCTTGGTGAATTCCGGAACTCTGAACATTCCGGAACCTTGGTGCATTCCGGAACTCTGAACATTCCGGAACCTTGGTGCATTCCGGAACCTTGGTGCATTCCGGAATTCCGAACATTCCGGAACCTTGGTGCATTCCGGAACTCTGAACATTCCGGAATTCCGAACATTCCGGAACCTTGGTGCATTCCGGAACCTTGGTGAATTCCGGAACTCTGAACATTCCGGAACCTTGGTGCATTCCGGAACTCTTAACATTCCGGAACCTTGGTGCATTCCGGAACTCTTAACATTCCGGAACCTTGGTGCATTCCGGAATTCCGAACATTCCGGAACCTTGGTGCATTCCGGAACTCTGAACATTCCGGAATTCCGAACATTCCGGAACCTTGGTGCATTCCGGAACTCTGAACATTCCGGAACTCTGAACATTCTGGAATTCCGAACATTCCGGAACCTTGGTGCATTCCGGAACTCTGAACATTCCGGAATTCCGAACATTCCGGAACCTTGGTGCATTCCGGAACTCTGAACATTCCGGAACCTTGGTACATTCCGGAATTCCGAACATTCCGGAACCTTGGTGCATTCCGGAACTCTGAACATTCCGGAATTCCGAACATTCCGGAACCTTGGTGCATTCCGGAACTCTGAACATTCCGGAACCTTGGTGCATTCCGGAACCTTGGTGCATTCCGGAATTCCGAACATTCCGGAACTTTTGTGCATTCCGGAACCTTGGTGCATTCCGGAACTCTGAACATTCCGGAATTCCGAACATTCCGGAACCTTGGTGCATTCCGGAACTCTGAACATTCCGGAATTCCGAACATTCCGGAACCTTGGTGCATTCCGGAACTCTGAACATTCCGGAACTCTGAACATTCTGGAATTCTGAACATTCCGGAACCTTGGTGCATTCCGGAACTCTGAACATTCCGGAACTCTGAACATTCCGGAATTCCGAACATTCCGGAACCTTGGTGCATTCCGGAACTCTGAACATTCCGAAACCTTGGTACATTCCGGAATTCCGAACATTCTGGAACCTTGGTGCATTCCAGAACTCTGAACATTCCGGAACTCCGAACATTCCGGAATTCCGAACATTCCGGAAACTTGTTGCATTCCGGAACTCTGAACATTCCGGAATTCCGAACATTCCGGAACCTTGGTGCATTCCGGAACCTTGGTGAATTCCGGAACTCTGAACATTCCGGAACCTTGGTGCACTCCGGAACTCTGAACATTCCGGAACCTTGGTGCATTCCGGAACTCTGAACATTCTGGAATTCCGAACATTCCGGAACCTTGGAACATTCCGGAATTCCGAACATTCCGGAACCTTGGTGAATTCCGGAACTCTGAACATTCCGGAACCTTGGTGCATTCCGGAACTCTGAACATTCCGGAACCTTGGTGCATTCCGGAACTCTTAACATTCCGGAACCTTGGTGCATTCCGGAACTCTTAACATTCCGGAACCTTGGTGCATTCCGGAACTCTGAATATTCCGGAACTCTGAACATTCCGGAATTCCGAACATTCCGGAACCTTGGTGCATTCCGGAACTCTGAACATTCCGGAATTCCGAACATTCCGGAACCTTGGTGCATTCCGGAACTCTGAACATTCCGAAACCTTGGTACATTCCGGAATTCCGAACATTCTGGAACCTTGGTGCATTCCAGAACTCTGAACATTCCGGAACTCCGAACATTCCGGAATTCCGAACATTCCGGAAACTTGTTGCATTCCGGAACTCTGAACATTCCGGAATTCCGAACATTCCGGAACCTTGGTGCATTCCGGAACCTTGGTGAATTCCGGAACTCTGAACATTCCGGAACCTTGGTGCATTCCGGAACTCTTAATATTCCGGAACCTTGGTGCATTCCGGAACTCTTAACATTCCGGAACCTTGGTGCATTCCGGAACTATGAACATTCCGGAACCTTGGTGCATTCCGGAACTCTGAATATTCCGGAACTCTGAACATTCCGGAATTCCGAACATTCCGGAACCTTGGTGCATTCCGGAACCTTGGTGCATTCCGGAATTCTGAACATTCCGGAACCTTGGTGCATTCCGGAACTCTGAACATTCCGGAACCTTGGTGCATTCCGGAACTCTTAACATTCCGGAACCTTGGTGCATTCCGGAACTCTTAACATTCCGGAACCTTGGTGCATTCCGGAACTCTGAATATTCCGGAACTCTGAACATTCCGGAATTCCGAACATTCCGGAACCTTGGTGCATTCCGGAACCTTGGTGCATTCCGGAATTCTGAACATTCCGGGATTCCGAACATTCCGGAACCTTGGTGCATTCCGGAATTCCGAACATTCCGGAACCTTGGTGCATTCCGGAACTCTGAACATTCCGGGAATCCGAACATTCCGGAACCTTGGTGCATTCCGGAATTCCGAACATTCCGGAACCTTGGTGCATTCCGGAACTCTGAACATTCCGGAATTCCGAACATTCCGGAACCTTGGTGCATTCCGGAACTCTGAACATTCCGGAATTCCGAACATTCCGGAACCTTTGAACATTCCGGAACCTTGGTGCATTCCGGAACTCTGAACATTCCGGAACTCTGAACATTCCGGAATTCCGAACATTCCGGAACCTTTGAACATTCCGGAACCTTGGTGCATTCCGGAACTCTGAACATTCCGGAATTCCGAACATTCCGGAACCTTGGTACATTCCGGAATTCCGAACATTCCGGAATTCCGAACATTCCGGAACCTTTGTGCATTCCGGAACCTTGGTGCATTCCGGAACTCTGAACATTCCGGAATTCCGAACATTCCGGAACCTTGGTGCATTCCGGAACTCTGAACACTCCGGAACCTTGATGCATTCCGGAACTCCTAACATTCCGGAACCTTGGTGCATTCCGGAACTCTGAACATTCCGGAATTCCGAACATTCCGGAACCTTTGTGCATTCCGGAGCCTTGGTACATTCCGGAATTCCGAACATTCCGGAATTCCGAACATTCCGGAAACTTTGTGCATTCCGGAATTCCGAACATTCCGGAACCTTGGTACATTCCGGAATTCCGAACATTCCGGAATTCCGAACATTCCGGAATTTTTGTGCATTCCGGAACCTTGGTGCATTCCGGAACTCTGAACATTCCGGAATTCCGAACATTCCGGAACCTTGGTGCATTCCGGAACTCTGAACATTCCGGAATTCCGAACATTCCGGAACCTTGGTGCATTCCGGAACTCTGAACATTCCGGAACTCTGAACATTCTGAAATTCCGAACATTCCGGAACCTTGGTGCATTCCGGAACTCTGAACATTCCGGAACTCTGAACATTCCGGAATTCCGAACATTCCGGAACCTTGGTGCATTCCGGAACTCTGAAAATTCCGAAACCTTGGTACATTCCGGAATTCCGAACATTCTGGAACCTTGGTGCATTCCAGAACTCTGAACATTCCGGAATTCCGAACATTCCGGAATTCCGAACATTCCGGAATTTTTGTGCATTCCGGAACCTTGGTACATTCCGGAATTCCGAACATTCCGGAATTCCGAACATTCCGGAACCTTTGTGCATTCCGGAACCTTGGTGCATTCCGGAACTCTGAACATTCCGGAATTCCGAACATTCCGGAACCTTGGTGCATTCCGGAACTCTGAACACTCCGGAACCTTGATGCATTCCGGAACTCCTAACATTCCGGAACCTTTGTGCATTCCGGAACTCTGAACATTCCGGAACTCTGAACATTCCGGAATTCCGAACATTCCGGAACCTTGGTACATTCCGGAATTCCGAACATTCCGGAATTCCGAACATTCCGGAACCTTTGTGCATTCCGGAGCCTTGGTGCATTCCGGAACTCTGAACATTCCGGAATTCCGAACATTCCGGAACCTTGGTGCATTCCGGAACTCTGAACATTCCGGAATTCCGAACATTCCGGAACCTTGGTGCATTCCGGAACCTTGGTGCATTCCGGAACTCTGAACATTCCGGAACCTTGGTGCATTCCGGAACTCTTAACATTCCGGAACCTTGGTGCATTCCGGAACTCTTAACATTCCGGAACCTTGGTGCATTCCGGAACTCTGAACATTCCGGAATTCCGAACATTCCGGAACCTTGGTGCATTCCGGAACTCTGAACATTCCGGAACCTTGATGCATTCCGGAACTCTGAACATTCCAGAACCTTGGTTCATTCCGGAATTCCGAACATTCCGGAATTCCGAACATTCCGGAACCTTTGTGCATTCCGGAACCTTGGTGCATTCCGGAACTCTGAACATTCCGGAATTCCGAACATTCCGGAACCTTGGTACATTCCGGAATTCCGAACATTCCGGAATTCCGAACATTCCGGAACCTTGGTGCATTCCGGAACTCTGAACATTCCGGAACCTTGGTGCATTCCGGAACTCTTAACATTCCGGAACCTTGGTGCATTCCGGAACTCTTAACATTCCGGAACCTTGGTGCATTCCGGAACTCTTAACATTCCGGAACCTTGGTGCATTCCGGAACTCTTAACATTCCGGAACCTTGGTGCATTCCGGAACTCTGAATATTCCGGAACTCTGAACATTCCGGAATTCCGAACATTCCGGAACCTTGGTGCATTCCGGATCCTTGGTGCATTCCGGAATTCTGAACATTCCGGAACCTTGGTGCATTCCGGAACTCTGAACATTCCGGAACCTTGGTGCATTCCGGAACTCTGAACATTCCGGAACCTTGGTGCATCCCGGAACTCTGAACATTCCGGAATTCCGAACATTCCGGAAAATGGTGCATTCCGGAACTCTGAACATTCCGGAACTCTGAACATTCCGGAACTCTGAACATTCCGGAACCTTGGTGCATTCCGGAACTCTGAACATTCCGGAACCTTTGTGCATTCCGGAATTCGGAACATTCTGGAATTCCGAACATTCCGGAACCTTTGTGCATTCCGGAACCTTGGTTCATTCCGGAACTCTGAACCTTGGTGCATTCCGGAATTCTGAACATTCCGGAACCTTGGTGCATTCCGGAATTCCGAACATTCCGGAACCTTGGTACATTCCGGAATTCCGAACATTCCGGAATTCCGAACATTCCGGAAACTTTGTGCATTCCGGAATTCCGAACATTCCGGAACCTTGGTACATTCCGGAATTCCGAACATTCCGGAATTCCGAACATTCCGGAACTTTTGTGCATTCCGGAACCTTGGTGCATTCCGGAACTCTGAACATTCCGGAATTCCGAACATTCCGGAACCTTGGTGCATTCCGGAACTCTGAACATTCCGGAATTCCGAACATTCCGGAACCTTGGTGCATTCCGGAACTCTGAACATTCCGGAATTCCGAACATTCCGGAACCTTGGTGCATTCCGGAACTCTGAACATTCCGGAACTCTGAACATTCTGGAATTCCGAACATTCCGGAACCTTGGTGCATTCCGGAACTCTGAACATTCCGGAACTCTGAACATTCCGGAATTCCGAACATTCCGGAACCTTGGTGCATTCCGGAACTCTGAACATTCCGGAATTCCGAACATTCCGGAACCTTTGTGCACTCCGGAACCTTGGTGCATTCCGGAATTCCGAACATTCCGGAACCTTGGTGCATTCCGGAACTCTGAACATTCCGGAACCTTGGTGCAT
The DNA here is from genome assembly GCF_057382185.1 of Mchenga conophoros. Lineage (NCBI taxonomy): Eukaryota > Metazoa > Chordata > Actinopteri > Cichliformes > Cichlidae > Mchenga > Mchenga conophoros. Next base: position 396,736 of record NC_140539.1, on the reverse strand, counting down.
TCCGGAACTCTTAACATTCCGGAACCTTGGTGCATTCCGGAACTCTGAATATTCCGGAACTCTGAACATTCCGGAATTCCGAACATTCCGGAACCTTGGTGCATTCCGGAACTCTGAACATTCCGGAATTCCGAACATTCCGGAACCTTGGTGCATTCCGGAATTCCGAACATTCCGGAATTCCGAACATTCCGGAACCTTTGTCCATTCCGGAACCTTGGTGCATTCCGGAACTCTGAACATTCCGGAATTCCGAACATTCCGGAATTCCGAACATTCCGGAACCTTTGTGCATTCCGGAACGTTGGTGCATTCCGGAACTCTGAACATTCCGGAATTCCGAACATTCCGGAACCTTGGTGCATTCCGGAACTCTGAACATTCCGGAACTCTGAACATTCTGGAATTCCGAACATTCCGGAACCTTGGTGCATTCCGGAACTCTGAACATTCCGGAACTCTGAACATTCCGGAATTCCGAACATTCCGGAACCTTGGTGCATTCCGGAACTCTGAACATTCCGAAACCTTGGTACATTCCGGAATTCCGAACATTCTGGAACCTTGGTGCATTCCAGAACTCTGAACATTCCGGAACTCCGAACATTCCGGAATTCCGAACATTCCGGAAACTTGTTGCATTCCGGAACTCTGAACATTCCGGAACCTTGGTGCATTCCGGAACTCTTAACATTCCGGAACCTTGGTGCATTCCGGAACTCTTAACATTCCGGAACCTTGGTGCATTCCGGAACTCTGAACATTCCGGAACCTTGGTGCATTCCGGAACCTTGGTGCATTCCGGAATTCCGAACATTCCGGAACTCCGAACATTCCGGAACCTTGGTGCATTCCGGAACTCTGAACATTCCGGAACTCTGAACATTCTGGAATTCCGAACATTCCGGAACCTTGGTGCATTCCGGAACTCTGAACATTCCGGAATTCCGAACATTCCGGAACCTTGGTGCATTCCGGAACTCTGAACATTCCGGAACCTTGGTAAATTCCGGAATTCCGAACATTCTGGAACCTTGGTGCATTCCAGAACTCTGAACATTCCGGAACTCTGAACATTCCGGAATTCCGAACATTCCGGAAACTTGTTGCATTCCGGAACTCTGAACATTCCGGAATTCCGAACATTCCGGAACCTTGGTGCATTCCGGAACTCTGAACACTCCGGAACCTTGATGCATTCCGGAACTCCTAACATTCCAGAACCTTGGTGCATTCCGGAACTCTGAACATTCCGGAACTCTGAACATTCTGGAATTCCGAACATTCCGGAACCTTGGTGCATTCCGGAACTCTGAACATTCCGGAATTCCGAACATTCCGGAACCTTGGTGCATTCCGGAACTCTGAACATTCCGGAACCTTTGTGCATTCCGGAATTCCGAACATTCCGGAACCTTGGTACATTCCGGAATTCCGAACATTCCGGAATTCCGAACATTCCGGAACCTTTGTGCATTCCGGAACCTTGGTGCATTCCGGAACTCTGGACCTTGGTGCATTCCGGAACTCTGAACATTCCGGAACTCTGAACATTCCGGAACTCTGAACATTCCGGAATTCCGAACATTCCGGAACCTTGGTGCATTCCGGAATTCCGAACATTCCGGAACCTTGGTGCATTCCGGAACTCTGAACATTCCGGAACCTTGGTGCATTCCGGAACCTTGGTGCATTCCGGAATTCTGAACATTCCGGAACCTTGGTGCATTCCGGAATTCCGAACATTCCGGAACCTTGGTACATTCCGGAATTCCGAACATTCCGGAATTCCGAACATTCCGGAAACTTTGTGCATTCCGGAATTCCGAACATTCCGGAACCTTGATACATTCCGGAATTCCGAACATTCCGGAATTCCGAACATTCCGGAACTTTTGTGCATTCCGGAACCTTGGTGCATTCCGGAACTCTGAACATTCCGGAATTCCGAACATTCCGGAACCTTGGTGCATTCCGGAACTCTGAACATTCCGGAATTCCGAACATTCCGGAACCTTGGTGCATTCCGGAACTCTGAACATTCCGGAACTCTGAACATTCTGGAATTCCGAACATTCCGGAACCTTGGTGCATTCCGGAACTCTGAACATTCCGGAACTCTGAACATTCCGGAATTCCGAACATTCCGGAACCTTGGTGCATTCCGGAACCTTGGTGCATTCCTGAACTCTGAACATTCCGGAATTCCGAACATTCCGGAACCTTGGTGCATTCCGGAACTCTGAACATTCCGGAACCTTGATGCATTCCGGAACTCTTAACATTCCGGAACCTTGGTGCATTCCGGAACTCTGAACATTCCGGAACTCTGAACATTCCGGAATTCCGAACATTCCGGAATTCCGAACATTCCGGAACCTTGGTGCATTCCGGAATTCCGAACATTCCGGAACCTTGGTGCATTCCGGAACTCTGAACATTCCGGAACCTTGGTGCATTCCGGAACCTTGGTGCATTCCGGAATTCTGAACATTCCGGAATTCCGAACATTCCGGAACCTTTGTGCATTCCGGAACTCTGAACATTCCGGAATTCCGAACATTCCGGAACCTTGGTGCATTCCGGAACTCTGAACATTCCGGAATTCCGAACATTCCGGAACCTTTGTGCATTCCGGAATTCCGAACATTCCGGAACCTTGGTACATTCCGGAATTCCGAACATTCCGGAATTATGAACATTCCGGAACCTTGGTGCATTCCGGAACTCTTAACATTCCGGAACCTTGGTGCATTCCGGAACTCTTAACATTCCGGAACCTTGGTGCATTCCGGAACTCTGAACATTCCGGACCTCTGAACATTCCGGAATTCCGAACATTCCGGAACCTTGGTGCATTCCGGAACTCTGAACATTCCGGAACCTTGGTGCATTCCGGAACTCTTAACATTCCGGAACCTTGGTGCATTCCGGAACCTTGGTGCATTCCGGAACTCTGAACATTCCGGAATTCCGAACATTCCGGAACCTTGGTGCATTCCGGAACTCTGAACATTCCGGAATTCCGAACATTCCGGAACCTTGGTGCATTCCGGAACTCTGAACATTCCGGAACCTTTGTGCATTCCGGAATTCCGAACATTCCGGAACCTTGGTACATTCCGGAATTCCGAACATTCCGGAATTCCGAACATTCCGGAACCTTTGTGCATTCCGGAACCTTGGTGCATTCCGGAACTCTGAACCTTGGTGCATTCCGGAACTCTGAACATTCCGGAATTCCGAACATTCCGGAACCTTGGTGCATTCCGGAACTCTGAACATTCCGGAATTCCGAACATTCCGGAACCTTGGTGCATTCCGGAACTCTGAACATTCCGGAACTCTGAACATTCTGGAATTCCGAACATTCCGGAACCTTGGTGCATTCCGGAACTCTGAACATTCCGGAACTCTGAACATTCCGGAATTCCGAACATTCCGGAACCTTGGTGCATTCCGGAACCTTGGTGCATTCCTGAACTCTGAACATTCCGGAATTCCGAACATTCCGGAACCTTGGTGCATTCCGGAACTCTGAACATTCCGGAACCTTGATGCATTCCGGAACTCTTAACATTCCGGAACCTTGGTGCATTCCGGAACTCTGAACATTCCGGAACTCTGAACATTCCGGAATTCCGAACATTCCGGAATTCCGAACATTCCGGAACCTTGGTGCATTCCGGAATTCCGAACATTCCGGAACCTTGGTGCATTCCGGAACTCTGAACATTCCGGAACCTTGGTGCATTCCGGAACCTTGGTGCATTCCGGAATTCTGAACATTCCGGAATTCCGAACATTCCGGAACCTTTGTGCATTCCGGAACTCTGAACATTCCGGAATTCCGAACATTCCGGAACCTTGGTGCATTCCGGAACTCTGAACATTCCGGAATTCCGAACATTCCGGAACCTTTGTGCATTCCGGAATTCCGAACATTCCGGAACCTTGGTACATTCCGGAATTCCGAACATTCCGGAATTATGAACATTCCGGAACCTTGGTGCATTCCGGAACTCTTAACATTCCGGAACCTTGGTGCATTCCGGAACTCTTAACATTCCGGAACCTTGGTGCATTCCGGAACTCTGAACATTCCGGACCTCTGAACATTCCGGAATTCCGAACATTCCGGAACCTTGGTGCATTCCGGAACTCTGAACATTCCGGAACCTTGGTGCATTCCGGAACTCTTAACATTCCGGAACCTTGGTGCATTCCGGAACCTTGGTGCATTCCGGAACTCTGAACATTCCGGAATTCCGAACATTCCGGAACCTTGGTGCATTCCGGAACTCTGAACATTCCGGAATTCCGAACATTCCGGAACCTTGGTGCATTCCGGAACTCTGAACATTCCGGAACCTTTGTGCATTCCGGAATTCCGAACATTCCGGAACCTTGGTACATTCCGGAATTCCGAACATTCCGGAATTCCGAACATTCCGGAACCTTTGTGCATTCCGGAACCTTGGTGCATTCCGGAACTCTGAACCTTGGTGCATTCCGGAACTCTGAACATTCCGGAACTCTGAACATTCCGGAACTCTGAACATTCCGGAATTCCGAACATTCCGGAACCTTGGTGCATTCCGGAATTCCGAACATTCCGGAACCTTGGTGCATTCCGGAACTCTGAACATTCCGGAACCTTGGTGCATTCCGGAACCTTGGTGCATTCCGGAATTCTGAACATTCCGGAACCTTGGTGCATTCCGGAATTCCGAACATTCCGGAACCTTGGTACATTCCGGAATTCCGAACATTCCGGAATTCCGAACATTCCGGAAACTTTGTGCATTCCGAAATTCCGAACATTCCGGAACCTTGATACATTCCGGAATTCCGAACATTCCGGAATTCCGAACATTCCGGAACTTTTGTGCATTCCGGAACCTTGGTGCATTCCGGAACTCTGAACCTTGGTGCATTCCGGAACTCTGAACATTCCGGAACTCTGAACATTCCGGAACTCTGAACATTCCGGAATTCCGAACATTCCGGAACCTTGGTGCATTCCGGAATTCCGAACATTCCGGAACCTTGGTGCATTCCGGAACTCTGAACATTCCGGAACCTTGGTGCATTCCGGAACCTTGGTGCATTCCGGAATTCTGAACATTCCGGAACCTTGGTGCATTCCGGAATTCCGAACATTCCGGAACCTTGGTACATTCCGGAATTCCGAACATACCGGAATTCCGAACATTCCGGAAACTTTGTGCATTCCAAAATTCCGAACATTCCGGAACCTTGATACATTCCGGAATTCCGAACATTCCGGAATTCCGAACATTCCGGAACTTTTGTGCATTCCGGAACCTTGGTGCATTCCGGAACTCTGAACATTCCGGAATTCCGAACATTCCGGAACCTTGGTGCATTCCGGAACTCTGAACATTCCGGAATTCCGAACATTCCGGAACCTTGGTGCATTCCGGAACTCTGAACATTCCGGAACTCTGAACATTCTGGAATTCCGAACATTCCGGAACCTTGGTGCATTCCGGAACTCTGAACATTCCGGAACTCTGAACATTCCGGAATTCCGAACATTCCGGAACCTTGGTGCATTCCGGAACCTTGGTGCATTCCTGAACTCTGAACATTCCGGAATTCCGAACATTCCGGAACCTTGGTGCATTCCGGAACTCTGAACATTCCGGAACCTTGATGCATTCCGGAACTCTTAACATTCCGGAACCTTGGTGCATTCCGGAACTCTGAACATTCCGGAACTCTGAACATTCCGGAATTCCGAACATTCCGGAACCTTGGTGCATTCCGGAACCTTGTTGCATTCCGGAACTCTTAACATTCCGGAACCTTGGTGCATTCCGGAACTCTGAACATTCCGGAACTCTGAACATTCTGGAATTCCGAACATTCCGGAACCTTGGTGCATTCCGGAACTCTGAACATTCCGGAACTCTGAACATTCCGGAATTCCGAACATTCCGGAACCTTGGTACATTCCGGAATTCTGAACATTCCGGAATTCCGAACATTCCGGAACTTTGGTGCATTCCAGAACTCTGAACATTCCGGAATTCCGAACATTCCGGAACCTTGGTGCATTCCGGAACTCTGAACATTCCGGAATACCGAACATTCCGGAACCTTGGTGCATTCCGGAACTCTGAACATTCCGGAACCTTGATGCATTCCGGAACTCTTAACATTCCGGAACCTTGGTGCATTCCGGAACTCTGAACATTCCGGAATTCCGAACATTCCGGAACCTTTGTGCATTCCGGAATTCCGAAAATTCCGGAATTATGAACATTCCGGAACCGTTGTGCATTCCGGAACTCTTAACATTCCGGAACCTTGGTGCATTCCGGAACTCTTAACATTCCGGAACCTTGGTGCATTCCGGAACTCTCAACATTCCGGACCTCTGAACATTCCGGAATTCCGAACATTCCGGAACCTTGGTGCATTCCGGAACTCTGAACATTCCGGAACCTTGGTGCATTCCGGAACTCTTAACATTCCGGAACCTTGGTGCATTCCGGAACCTTGGTGCATTCCGGAACTCTGAACATTCCGGAATTCCGAACATTCCGGAACCTTGGTGCATTCCGGAACTCTGAACATTCCGGAATTCCGAACATTCCGGAACCTTGGTGCATTCCGGAACTCTGAACATTCCGGAACTCTGAACATTCTGGAATTCCGAACATTCCGGAACCTTGGTGCATTCCGGAACCTTGGTGCATTCCGGAACTCTGAACATTCCGGAACCTTTGTGCATTCCGGAATTCCGAACATTCCGGAACCTTGGTACATTCCGGAATTCCGAACATTCCGGAATTCCGAACATTCCGGAACCTTTGTGCATTCCGGAACCTTGGTGCATTCCGGAACTCTGAACCTTGGTGCATTCCGGAACTCTGAACATTCCGGAACTCTGAACATTCCGGAACTCTGAACATTCCGGAATTCCGAACATTCCGGAACCTTGGTGCATTCCGGAATTCCGAACATTCCGGAACCTTGGTGCATTCCGGAACTCTGAACATTCCGGAACCTTGGTGCATTCCGGAACCTTGGTGCATTCCGGAATTCTGAACATTCCGGAACCTTGGTGCATTCCGGAATTCCGAACATTCCGGAACCTTGGTACATTCCGGAATTCCGAACATTCCGGAATTCCGAACATTCCGGAAACTTTGTGCATTCCGAAATTCCGAACATTCCGGAACCTTGATACATTCCGGAATTCCGAACATTCCGGAATTCCGAACATTCCGGAACTTTTGTGCATTCCGGAACCTTGGTGCATTCCGGAACTCTGAACATTCCGGAATTCCGAACATTCCGGAACCTTGGTGCATTCCGGAACTCTGAACATTCCGGAATTCCGAACATTCCGGAACCTTGGTGCATTCCGGAACTCTGAACATTCCGGAACTCTGAACATTCTGGAATTCCGAACATTCCGGAACCTTGGTGCATTCCGGAACTCTGAACATTCCGGAACTCTGAACATTCCGGAATTCCGAACATTCCGGAACCTTGGTGCATTCCGGAACCTTGGTGCATTCCTGAACTCTGAACATTCCGGAATTCCGAACATTCCGGAACCTTGGTGCATTCCGGAACTCTGAACATTCCGGAACCTTGATGCATTCCGGAACTCTTAACATTCCGGAACCTTGGTGCATTCCGGAACTCTGAACATTCCGGAACTCTGAACATTCCGGAATTCCGAACATTCCAGAACCTTGGTGCATTCCGGAACCTTGTTGCATTCCGGAACTCTTAACATTCCGGAACCTTGGTGCATTCCGGAACTCTGAACATTCCGGAACTCTGAACATTCTGGAATTCCGAACATTCCGGAACCTTGGTGCATTCCGGAACTCTGAACATTCCGGAACTCTGAACATTCCGGAATTCCGAACATTCCGGAACCTTGGTACATTCCGGAATTCTGAACATTCCGGAATTCCGAACATTCCGGAACTTTGGTGCATTCCAGAACTCTGAACATTCCGGAATTCCGAACATTCCGGAACCTTGGTGCATTCCGGAACTCTGAACATTCCGGAACCTTGATGCATTCCGGAACTCTTAACATTCCGGAACCTTGGTGCATTCCGGAACTCTGAACATTCCGGAATTCCGAACATTCCGGAACCTTTGTGCATTCCGGAATTCCGAAAATTCCGGAATTATGAACATTCCGGAACCGTTGTGCATTCCGGAACCTTGGTGCATTCCGGAACTCTGAACATTCCGGAATTCCGAACATTCCGGAACCTTGGTGCATTCCGGAACTCTGAACATTCCGGAACCTTGATGCATTCCGGAACTCTTAACATTCCGGAACCTTGGTGCATTCCGGAACTCTGAACATTCCGGAACTCTGAACATTCCGGAATTCCGAACATTCCGGAACCTTTGTGCATTCCGGAATTCCGAACATTCCGGAACCTTGGTACATTCCGGAATTCCGAACATTCCGGAATTATGAACATTCCGGAACCTTGGTGCATTCCGGAACTCTTAACATTCCAGAACCTTGGTGCATTCCGGAACTCTTAACATTCCGGAACCTTGGTGCATTCCGGAACTCTGAACATTCCGGACCTCTGAACATTCCGGAATTCCGAACATTCCGGAACCTTGGTGCATTCCGGAACTCTGAACATTCCGGAACCTTGGTGCATTCCGGAACTCTTAACATTCCGGAACCTTGGTGCATTCCGGAACTCTTAACATTCCGGAACCTTGGTGCATTCCGGAACTCTGAACATTCCGGAATTCCGAACATTCCGGAACCTTTGTGCATTCCGGAATTCCGAACATTCCGGAACCTTTGTGCATTCCGGAATTCCGAACATTCCGGAACCTTGGTGCATTCCGGAACTCTGAACATTCCGGAACTCTGAACATTCCGGAATTCCGAACATTCCGGAACCTTTGTGCATTCCGGAATTCCGAAAATTCCGGAATTATGAACATTCCGGAACCTTTGTGCATTCCGGAACCTTGGTGCATTCCGGAACTCTGAACATTCCGGAATTCCGAACATTCCGGAACCTTGGTGCATTCCGGAACTCTGAACATTCCGGAACCTTGATGCATTCCGGAACTCTTAACATTCCGGAACCTTGGTGCATTCCGGAACTCTGAACATTCCGGAACTCTGAACATTCCGGAATTCCGAACATTCCGGAACCTTGGTGCATTCCGGAACTCTGAACATTCCGGAATTCCGAACATTCCGGAACCTTGGTGCATTCCGGAACCTTGGTGAATTCCGGAACTCTGAACATTCCGGAACCTTGGTGCATTCCGGAACTCTGAACATTCCGGAACCTTGGTGCATTCCGGAACCTTGGTGCATTCCGGAATTCCGAACATTCCGGAACCTTGGTGCATTCCGGAACTCTGAACATTCCGGAATTCCGAACATTCCGGAACCTTGGTGCATTCCGGAACTCTGAACATTCCGGAACTCTGAACATTCTGGAATTCCGAACATTCCGGAACCTTGTTGCATTCCGGAACTCTGAACATTCCGGAATTCCGAACATTCCGGAACCTTGGTGCATTCCGGAACTCTGAACATTCCGGAACCTTGGTAAATTCCGGAATTCCGAACATTCTGGAACCTTGGTGCATTCCAGAACTCTGAACATTCCGGAACTCTGAACATTCCGGAATTCCGAACATTCCGGAAACTTGTTGCATTCCGGAACTCTGAACATTCCGGAATTCCGAACATTCCGGAACCTTGGTGCATTCCGGAACTCTGAACATTCCGGAACCTTGATGCATTCCGGAACTCCTAACATTCCGGAACCTTGGTGCATTCCGGAACTCTGAACATTCCGGAACTCTGAACATTCTGGAATTCCGAACATTCCGGAACCTTGGTGCATTCCGGAACTCTGAACATTCCGGAATTCCGAACATTCCGGAACCTTGGTGCATTCCGGAACTCTGAACATTCCGGAACCTTGGTACATTCCGGAATTCCGAACATTCTGGAACCTTGGTGCATTCCAGAACTCTGAACATTCCGGAATTCCGAACATTCCGGAACCTTGGTGCATTCCGGAACTCTGAACACTCCGGAACCTTGATGCATTCCGGAACTCCTGACATTCCGGAACCTTGGTGCATTCCGGAACTCTTAACATTCCGGAACCTTGGTGCATTCCGGAACTCTGAACATTCCGGAACTCTGAACATTCCGGAATTCCGAACATTCCGGAACCTTGGTGCATTCCGGAACTCTGAACATTCCGGAACCTTGATGCATTCCGGAACTCTTAACATTCCGGAACCTTGGTGCATTCCGGAACTCTGAACATTCCGGAACTCTGAACATTCCGGAATTCCGAACATTCCGGAACCTTGGTGCATTCCGGAACTCTGAACATTCCGGAATTCCGAACATTCCGGAACCTTTGTGCATTCCGGAATTCCGAACATTCCGGAACCTTGGTACATTCCGGAATTCCGAACATTCCGGAATTATGAACATTCCGGAACCTTGGTGCATTCCGGAACTCTTAACATTCCGGAACCTTGGTGCATTCCGGAACTCTTAACATTCCGGAACCTTGGTGCATTCCGGAACTCTGAACATTCCGGACCTCTGAACATTCCGGAATTCCGAACATTCCGGAACCTTGGTGCATTCCGGAACTCTGAACATTCCGGAACCTTGGTGCATTCCGGAACTCTTAACATTCCGGAACCTTGGTGCATTCCGGAACTCTTAACATTCCGGAACCTTGGTGCATTCCGGAACTCTGAACATTCCGGAATTCCGAACATTCCGGAACCTTTGTGCATTCCGGAATTCCGAACATTCCGGAACCTTGGTGCATTCCGGAATTCCGAACATTCCGGAATTCCGAACATTCCGGAACCTTGGTGCATTCCGGAACTCTGAACACTCCGGAACCTTGAACATTCCGGAACTCTTAACATTCCGGAACCTTGGTGCATTCCGGAACTCTGAACATTCCGGAATTCCGAACATTCCGGAACTCTGAACATTCCGGAATTCCGAACATTCCGGAACCTTGGTACATTCCGGAATTCCGAACATTCCGGAATTCCGAACATTCCGGAACCTTTGTGCATTCCGGAACCTTGGTGCATTCCGGAACTCTGAACCTTGGTGCATTCCGGAACTCTGAACATTCCGGAACTCTGAACATTCCGGAACTCTGAACATTCCGGAATTCCGAACATTCCGGAACCTTGGTGCATTCCGGAATTCCGAACATTCCGGAACCTTGGTGCATTCCGGAACTCTGAACATTCCGGAACCTTGGTGCATTCCGGAACCTTGGTGCATTCCGGAATTCTGAACATTCCGGAACCTTGGTGCATTCCGGAATTCCGAACATTCCGGAACCTTGGTACATTCCGGAATTCCGAACATTCCGGAATTCCGAACATTCCGGAAACTTTGTGCATTCCGAAATTCCGAACATTCCGGAACCTTGATACATTCCGGAATTCCGAACATTCCGGAATTCCGAACATTCCGGAACTTTTGTGCATTCCGGAACCTTGGTGCATTCCGGAACTCTGAACATTCCGGAATTCCGAACATTCCGGAACCTTGGTGCATTCCGGAACTCTGAACATTCCGGAATTCCGAACATTCCGGAACCTTGGTGCATTCCGGAACCTTGGTGCATTCCGGAACTCTGAACATTCCGGAATTCCGAACATTCCGGAACCTTGGTACATTCCGGAATTCCGAACATTCCGGAATTCCGAACATTCCGGAACCTTGGTGCATTCCGGAACTCTGAACATTCCGGAACCTTGGTGCATTCCGGAACTCTTAACATTCCGGAACCTTGGTGCATTCCGGAACTCTTAACATTCCGGAACCTTGGTGCATTCCGGAACTCTTAACATTCCGGAACCTTGGTGCATTCCGGAACTCTTAACATTCCGGAACCTTGGTGCATTCCGGAACTCTGAATATTCCGGAACTCTGAACATTCCGGAATTCCGAACATTCCGGAACCTTGGTGCATTCCGGATCCTTGGTGCATTCCGGAATTCTGAACATTCCGGAACCTTGGTGCATTCCGGAACTCTGAACATTCCGGAACCTTGGTGCATTCCGGAACTCTGAACATTCCGGAACCTTGGTGCATCCCGGAACTCTGAACATTCCGGAATTCCGAACATTCCGGAAAATGGTGCATTCCGGAACTCTGAACATTCCGGAACTCTGAACATTCCGGAACTCTGAACATTCCGGAACCTTGGTGCATTCCGGAACTCTGAACATTCCGGAACCTTTGTGCATTCCGGAATTCGGAACATTCTGGAATTCCGAACATTCCGGAACCTTTGTGCATTCCGGAACCTTGGTTCATTCCGGAACTCTGAACCTTGGTGCATTCCGGAACTCTGAACATTCCGGAACTCTGAACATTCCGGAACTCTGAACATTCCGGAATTCCGAACATTCCGGAACCTTGGTGCATTCCGGAACCTTGGTGCATTCCGGAATTCTGAACATTCCGGAACCTTGGTGCATTCCGGAATTCCGAACATTCCGGAACCTTGGTACATTCCGGAATTCCGAACATTCCGGAATTCCGAACATTCCGGAAACTTTGTGCATTCCGGAATTCCGAACATTCCGGAACCTTGGTACATTCCGGAATTCCGAACATTCCGGAATTCCGAACATTCCGGAACTTTTGTGCATTCCGGAACCTTGGTGCATTCCGGAACTCTGAACATTCCGGAATTCCGAACATTCCGGAACCTTGGTGCATTCCGGAACTCTGAACATTCCGGAATTCCGAACATTCCGGAACCTTGGTGCATTCCGGAACTCTGAACATTCCGGAATTCCGAACATTCCGGAACCTTGGTGCATTCCGGAACTCTGAACATTCCGGAACTCTGAACATTCTGGAATTCCGAACATTCCGGAACCTTGGTGCATTCCGGAACTCTGAACATTCCGGAACTCTGAACATTCCGGAATTCCGAACATTCCGGAACCTTGGTGCATTCCGGAACTCTGAACATTCCGGAATTCCGAACATTCCGGAACCTTTGTGCACTCCGGAACCTTGGTGCATTCCGGAATTCCGAACATTCCGGAACCTTGGTGCATTCCGGAACTCTGAACATTCCGGAACCTTGGTGCATTCCGGAACTCTTAACATTCCGGAACCTTGGTGCATTCCGGAACTCTGAATATTCCGGAACTCTGAACATTCCGGAATTCCGAACATTCCGGAACCTTGGTGCATTCCGGAACTCTGAACATTCCGGAATTCCGAACATTCCGGAACCTTGGTGCATTCCGGAATTCCGAACATTCCGGAATTCCGAACATTCCGGAACCTTTGTCCATTCCGGAACCTTGGTGCATTCCGGAACTCTGAACATTCCGGAATTCCGAACATTCCGGAATTCCGAACATTCCGGAACCTTTGTGCATTCCGGAACGTTGGTGCATTCCGGAACTCTGAACATTCCGGAATTCCGAACATTCCGGAACCTTGGTGCATTCCGGAACTCTGAACATTCCGGAACTCTGAACATTCTGGAATTCCGAACATTCCGGAACCTTGGTGCATTCCGGAACTCTGAACATTCCGGAACTCTGAACATTCCGGAATTCCGAACATTCCGGAACCTTGGTGCATTCCGGAACTCTGAACATTCCGAAACCTTGGTACATTCCGGAATTCCGAACATTCTGGAACCTTGGTGCATTCCAGAACTCTGAACATTCCGGAACTCCGAACATTCCGGAATTCCGAACATTCCGGAAACTTGTTGCATTCCGGAACTCTGAACATTCCGGAATTCCGAACATTCCGGAACCTTGGTGCATTCCGGAACCTTGGTGAATTCCGGAACTCTGAACATTCCGGAACCTTGGTGCATTCCGGAACTCTTAACATTCCGGAACCTTGGTGCATTCCGGAACTCTTAACATTCCGGAACCTTGGTGCATTCCGGAACTCTGAACATTCCGGAACCTTGGTGCATTCCGGAACCTTGGTGCATTCCGGAATTCCGAACATTCCGGAACCTTGGTGCATTCCGGAACTCTGAACATTCCGGAATTCCGAACATTCCGGAACCTTGGTGCATTCCGGAACTCTGAACATTCCGGAACTCTGAACATTCTGGAATTCCGAACATTCCGGAACCTTGGTGCATTCCGGAACTCTGAACATTCCGGAATTCCGAACATTCCGGAACCTTGGTGCTTTCCGGAACTCTGAACATTCCGGAACCTTGGTAAATTCCGGAATTCCGAACATTCTGGAACCTTGGTGCATTCCAGAACTCTGAACATTCCGGAACTCTGAACATTCCGGAATTCCGAACATTCCGGAAACTTGTTGCATTCCGGAACTCTGAACATTCCGGAATTCCGAACATTCCGGAACCTTGGTGCATTCCGGAACTCTGAACACTCCGGAACTCCTAACATTCCAGAACCTTGGTGCATTCCGGAACTCTGAACATTCCGGAACTCTGAACATTCTGGAATTCCGAACATTCCGGAACCTTGGTGCATTCCGGAACTCTGAACATTCCGGAATTCCGAACATTCCGGAACCTTGGTGCATTCCGGAACTCTGAACATTCCGGAACCTTTGTGCATTCCGGAATTCCGAACATTCCGGAACCTTGGTACATTCCGGAATTCCGAACATTCCGGAATTCCGAACATTCCGGAACCTTTGTGCATTCCGGAACCTTGGTGCATTCCGGAACTCTGGACCTTGGTGCATTCCGGAACTCTGAACATTCCGGAACTCTGAACATTCCGGAACTCTGAACATTCCGGAATTCCGAACATTCCGGAACCTTGGTGCATTCCGGAATTCCGAACATTCCGGAACCTTGGTGCATTCCGGAACTCTGAACATTCCGGAACCTTGGTGCATTCCGGAACCTTGGTGCATTCCGGAATTCTGAACATTCCGGAACCTTGGTGCATTCCGGAATTCCGAACATTCCGGAACCTTGGTACATTCCGGAATTCCGAACATTCCGGAATTCCGAACATTCCGGAAACTTTGTGCATTCCGGAATTCCGAACATTCCGGAACCTTGATACATTCCGGAATTCCGAACATTCCGGAATTCCGAACATTCCGGAACTTTTGTGCATTCCGGAACCTTGGTGCATTCCGGAACTCTGAACATTCCGGAATTCCGAACATTCCGGAACCTTGGTGCATTCCGGAACTCTGAACATTCCGGAATTCCGAACATTCCGGAACCTTGGTGCATTCCGGAACTCTGAACATTCCGGAACTCTGAACATTCTGGAATTCCGAACATTCCGGAACCTTGGTGCATTCCGGAACTCTGAACATTCCGGAACTCTGAACATTCCGGAATTCCGAACATTCCGGAACCTTGGTGCATTCCGGAACCTTGGTGCATTCCTGAACTCTGAACATTCCGGAATTCCGAACATTCCGGAACCTTGGTGCATTCCGGAACTCTGAACATTCCGGAACCTTGATGCATTCCGGAACTCTTAACATTCCGGAACCTTGGTGCATTCCGGAACTCTGAACATTCCGGAACTCTGAACATTCCGGAATTCCGAACATTCCGGAATTCCGAACATTCCGGAACCTTGGTGCATTCCGGAATTCCGAACATTCCGGAACCTTGGTGCATTCCGGAACTCTGAACATTCCGGAACCTTGGTGCATTCCGGAACCTTGGTGCATTCCGGAATTCTGAACATTCCGGAATTCCGAACATTCCGGAACCTTTGTGCATTCCGGAACTCTGAACATTCCGGAATTCCGAACATTCCGGAACCTTGGTGCATTCCGGAACTCTGAACATTCCGGAATTCCGAACATTCCGGAACCTTTGTGCATTCCGGAATTCCGAACATTCCGGAACCTTGGTACATTCCGGAACCTTGGTGCATTCCGGAACTCTGAACATTCCGGAACCTTTGTGCATTCCGGAATTCCGAACATTCCGGAACCTTGGTACATTCCGGAATTCCGAACATTCCGGAATTCCGAACATTCCGGAACCTTTGTGCATTCCGGAACCTTGGTGCATTCCGGAACTCTGAACCTTGGTGCATTCCGGAACTCTGAACATTCCGGAACTCTGAACATTCCGGAACTCTGAACATTCCGGAATTCCGAACATTCCGGAACCTTGGTGCATTCCGGAATTCCGAACATTCCGGAACCTTGGTGCATTCCGGAACTCTGAACATTCCGGAACCTTGGTGCATTCCGGAACCTTGGTGCATTCCGGAATTCTGAACATTCCGGAACCTTGGTGCATTCCGGAATTCCGAACATTCCGGAACCTTGGTACATTCCGGAATTCCGAACATTCCGGAATTCCGAACATTCCGGAAACTTTGTGCATTCCGAAATTCCGAACATTCCGGAACCTTGATACATTCCGGAATTCCGAACATTCCGGAATTCCGAACATTCCGGAACTTTTGTGCATTCCGGAACCTTGGTGCATTCCGGAACTCTGAACCTTGGTGCATTCCGGAACTCTGAACATTCCGGAACTCTGAACATTCCGGAACTCTGAACATTCCGGAATTCCGAACATTCCGGAACCTTGGTGCATTCCGGAATTCCGAACATTCCGGAACCTTGGTGCATTCCGGAACTCTGAACATTCCGGAACCTTGGTGCATTCCGGAACCTTGGTGCATTCCGGAATTCTGAACATTCCGGAACCTTGGTGCATTCCGGAATTCCGAACATTCCGGAACCTTGGTACATTCCGGAATTCCGAACATTCCGGAATTCCGAACATTCCGGAAACTTTGTGCATTCCAAAATTCCGAACATTCCGGAACCTTGATACATTCCGGAATTCCGAACATTCCGGAATTCCGAACATTCCGGAACTTTTGTGCATTCCGGAACCTTGGTGCATTCCGGAACTCTGAACATTCCGGAATTCCGAACATTCCGGAACCTTGGTGCATTCCGGAACTCTGAACATTCCGGAATTCCGAACATTCCGGAACCTTGGTGCATTCCGGAACTCTGAACATTCCGGAACTCTGAACATTCTGGAATTCCGAACATTCCGGAACCTTGGTGCATTCCGGAACTCTGAACATTCCGGAACTCTGAACATTCCGGAATTCCGAACATTCCGGAACCTTGGTGCATTCCGGAACCTTGGTGCATTCCTGAACTCTGAACATTCCGGAATTCCGAACATTCCGGAACCTTGGTGCATTCCGGAACTCTGAACATTCCGGAACCTTGATGCATTCCGGAACTCTTAACATTCCGGAACCTTGGTGCATTCCGGAACTCTGAACATTCCGGAACTCTGAACATTCCGGAATTCCGAACATTCCGGAACCTTGGTGCATTCCGGAACCTTGTTGCATTCCGGAACTCTTAACATTCCGGAACCTTGGTGCATTCCGGAACTCTGAACATTCCGGAACTCTGAACATTCTGGAATTCCGAACATTCCGGAACCTTGGTGCATTCCGGAACTCTGAACATTCCGGAACTCTGAACATTCCGGAATTCCGAACATTCCGGAACCTTGGTACATTCCGGAATTCTGAACATTCCGGAATTCCGAACATTCCGGAACTTTGGTGCATTCCAGAACTCTGAACATTCCGGAATTCCGAACATTCCGGAACCTTGGTGCATTCCGGAACTCTGAACATTCCGGAATACCGAACATTCCGGAACCTTGGTGCATTCCGGAACTCTGAACATTCCGGAACCTTGATGCATTCCGGAACTCTTAACATTCCGGAACCTTGGTGCATTCCGGAACTCTGAACATTCCGGAATTCCGAACATTCCGGAACCTTTGTGCATTCCGGAATTCCGAAAATTCCGGAATTATGAACATTCCGGAACCGTTGTGCATTCCGGAACTCTTAACATTCCGGAACCTTGGTGCATTCCGGAACTCTTAACATTCCGGAACCTTGGTGCATTCCGGAACTCTGAACATTCCGGACCTCTGAACATTCCGGAATTCCGAACATTCCGGAACCTTGGTGCATTCCGGAACTCTGAACATTCCGGAACCTTGGTGCATTCCGGAACTCTTAACATTCCGGAACCTTGGTGCATTCCGGAACCTTGGTGCATTCCGGAACTCTGAACATTCCGGAATTCCGAACATTCCGGAACCTTGGTGCATTCCGGAACTCTGAACATTCCGGAATTCCGAACATTCCGGAACCTTGGTGCATTCCGGAACTCTGAACATTCCGGAACTCTGAACATTCTGGAATTCCGAACATTCCGGAACCTTGGTGCATTCCGGAACCTTGGTGCATTCCGGAACTCTGAACATTCCGGAACTCTGAACATTCTGGAATTCCGAACATTCCGGAACCTTGGTGCATTCCGGAACCTTGGTGCATTCCGGAACTCTGAACATTCCGGAACCTTTGTGCATTCCGGAATTCCGAACATTCCGGAACCTTGGTACATTCCGGAATTCCGAACATTCCGGAATTCCGAACATTCCGGAACCTTTGTGCATTCCGGAACCTTGGTGCATTCCGGAACTCTGAACCTTGGTGCATTCCGGAACTCTGAACATTCCGGAACTCTGAACATTCCGGAACTCTGAACATTCCGGAATTCCGAACATTCCGGAACCTTGGTGCATTCCGGAATTCCGAACATTCCGGAACCTTGGTGCATTCCGGAACTCTGAACATTCCGGAACCTTGGTGCATTCCGGAACCTTGGTGCATTCCGGAATTCTGAACATTCCGGAACCTTGGTGCATTCCGGAATTCCGAACATTCCGGAACCTTGATACATTCCGGAATTCCGAACATTCCGGAATTCCGAACATTCCGGAACTTTTGTGCATTCCGGAACCTTGGTGCATTCCGGAACTCTGAACATTCCGGAATTCCGAACATTCCGGAACCTTGGTGCATTCCGGAACTCTGAACATTCCGGAATTCCGAACATTCCGGAACCTTGGTGCATTCCGGAACTCTGAACATTCCGGAACTCTGAACATTCTGGAATTCCGAACATTCCGGAACCTTGGTGCATTCCGGAACTCTGAACATTCCGGAACTCTGAACATTCCGGAATTCCGAACATTCCGGAACCTTGGTGCATTCCGGAACCTTGGTGCATTCCTGAACTCTGAACATTCCGGAATTCCGAACATTCCGGAACCTTGGTGCATTCCGGAACTCTGAACATTCCGGAACCTTGATGCATTCCGGAACTCTTAACATTCCGGAACCTTGGTGCATTCCGGAACTCTGAACATTCCGGAACTCTGAACATTCCGGAATTCCGAACATTCCAGAACCTTGGTGCATTCCGGAACCTTGTTGCATTCCGGAACTCTTAACATTCCGGAACCTTGGTGCATTCCGGAACTCTGAACATTCCGGAACTCTGAACATTCTGGAATTCCGAACATTCCGGAACCTTGGTGCATTCCGGAACTCTGAACATTCCGGAACTCTGAACATTCCGGAATTCCGAACATTCCGGAACCTTGGTACATTCCGGAATTCTGAACATTCCGGAATTCCGAACATTCCGGAACTTTGGTGCATTCCGGAACTCTGAACATTCCGGAACCTTGATGCATTCCGGAACTCTTAACATTCCGGAACCTTGGTGCATTCCGGAACTCTGAACATTCCGGAATTCCGAACATTCCGGAACCTTTGTGCATTCCGGAATTCCGAAAATTCCGGAATTATGAACATTCCGGAACCGTTGTGCATTCCGGAACCTTGGTGCATTCCGGAACTCTGAACATTCCGGAATTCCGAACATTCCGGAACCTTGGTGCATTCCGGAACTCTGAACATTCCGGAACCTTGATGCATTCCGGAACTCTTAACATTCCGGAACCTTGGTGCATTCCGGAACTCTGAACATTCCGGAACTCTGAACATTCCGGAATTCCGAACATTCCGGAACCTTTGTGCATTCCGGAATTCCGAACATTCCGGAACCTTGGTACATTCCGGAATTCCGAACATTCCGGAATTATGAACATTCCGGAACCTTGGTGCATTCCGGAACTCTTAACATTCCGGAACCTTGGTGCATTCCGGAACTCTGAACATTCCGGACCTCTGAACATTCCGGAATTCCGAACATTCCGGAACCTTGGTGCATTCCGGAACTCTGAACATTCCGGAACCTTGGTGCATTCCGGAACTCTTAACATTCCGGAACCTTGGTGCATTCCGGAACTCTTAACATTCCGGAACCTTGGTGCATTCCGGAACTCTGAACATTCCGGAATTCCGAACATTCCGGAACCTTTGTGCATTCCGGAATTCCGAACATTCCGGAACCTTGGTGCATTCCGGAATTCCGAACATTCCGGAACCTTGGTGCATTCCGGAACTCTTAACATTCCGGAACCTTGGTGCATTCCGGAACTCTGAACATTCCGGAACTCTGAACATTCCGGAATTCCGAACATTCCGGAACCTTTGTGCATTCCGGAATTCCGAAAATTCCGGAATTATGAACATTCCGGAACCTTTGTGCATTCCGGAACCTTGGTGCATTCCGGAACTCTGAACATTCCGGAATTCCGAACATTCCGGAACCTTGGTGCATTCCGGAACTCTGAACATTCCGGAACCTTGATGCATTCCGGAACTCTTAACATTCCGGAACCTTGGTGCATTCCGGAACTCTGAACATTCCGGAACTCTGAACATTCCGGAATTCCGAACATTCCGGAACTTTGGTGCATTCCGGAACTCTGAACATTCCGGAATTCCGAACATTCCGGAACCTTTGTGCATTCCGGAATTCCGAACATTCCGGAACCTTGGTACATTCCGGAATTCCGAACATTCCGGAATTATGAACATTCCGGAACCTTGGTGCATTCCGGAACTCTTAACATTCCGGAACCTTGGTGCATTCCGGAACTCTTAACATTCCGGAACCTTGGTGCATTCCGGAACTCTGAACATTCCGGACCTCTGAACATTCCGGAATTCCGAACATTCCGGAACCTTGGTGCATTCCGGAACTCTGAACATTCCGGAATTCCGAACATTCCGGAACCTTGGTGCATTCCGGAACCTTGGTGCATTCCGGAATTCCGAACATTCCGGAACCTTGGTGCATTCCGGAACTCTGAACATTCCGGAATTCCGAACATTCCGGAACCTTGGTGCATTCCGGAACTCTGAACATTCCGGAACTCTGAACATTCTGGAATTCCGAACATTCCGGAACCTTGTTGCATTCCGGAACTCTGAACATTCCGGAATTCCGAACATTCCGGAACCTTGGTGCATTCCGGAACTCTGAACATTCCGGAACCTTGGTAAATTCCGGAATTCCGAACATTCTGGAACCTTGGTGCATTCCAGAACTCTGAACATTCCGGAACTCTGAACATTCCGGAATTCCGAACATTCCGGAAACTTGTTGCATTCCGGAACTCTGAACATTCCGGAATTCCGAACATTCCGGAACCTTGGTGCATTCCGGAACTCTGAACATTCCGGAACCTTGATGCATTCCGGAACTCCTAACATTCCGGAACCTTGGTGCATTCCGGAACTCTGAACATTCCGGAACTCTGAACATTCTGGAATTCCGAACATTCCGGAACCTTGGTGCATTCCGGAACTCTGAACATTCCGGAATTCCGAACATTCCGGAACCTTGGTGCATTCCGGAACTCTGAACATTCCGGAACCTTGGTACATTCCGGAATTCCGAACATTCTGGAACCTTGGTGCATTCCAGAACTCTGAACATTCCGGAATTCCGAACATTCCGGAAACTTGTTGCATTCCGGAACTCTGAACATTCCGGAATTCCGAACATTCCGGAACCTTGGTGCATTCCGGAACTCTGAACACTCCGGAACCTTGATGCATTCCGGAACTCCTAACATTCCGGAACCTTGGTGCATTCCGGAACTCTTAACATTCCGGAACCTTGGTGCATTCCGGAACTCTGAACATTCCGGAACTCTGAACATTCCGGAATTCCGAACATTCCGGAACCTTGGTGCATTCCGGAACTCTGAACATTCCGGAACCTTGATGCATTCCGGAACTCTTAACATTCCGGAACCTTGGTGCATTCCGGAACTCTGAACATTCCGGAACTCTGAACATTCCGGAATTCCGAACATTCCGGAACCTTGGTGCATTCCGGAACTCTGAACATTCCGGAATTCCGAACATTCCGGAACCTTTGTGCATTCCGGAATTCCGAACATTCCGGAACCTTGGTACATTCCGGAATTCCGAACATTCCGGAATTATGAACATTCCGGAACCTTGGTGCATTCCGGAACTCTTAACATTCCGGAACCTTGGTGCATTCCGGAACTCTTAACATTCCGGAACCTTGGTGCATTCCGGAACTCTGAACATTCCGGACCTCTGAACATTCCGGAATTCCGAACATTCCGGAACCTTGGTGCATTCCGGAACTCTGAACATTCCGGAACCTTGGTGCATTCCGGAACTCTTAACATTCCGGAACCTTGGTGCATTCCGGAACTCTTAACATTCCGGAACCTTGGTGCATTCCGGAACTCTGAACATTCCGGAATTCCGAACATTCCGGAACCTTTGTGCATTCCGGAATTCCGAACATTCCGGAACCTTGGTGCATTCCGGAATTCCGAACATTCCGGAATTCCGAACATTCCGGAACCTTGGTGCATTCCGGAACTCTGAACACTCCGGAACCTTGAACATTCCGGAACTCTTAACATTCCGGAACCTTGGTGCATTCCGGAACTCTGAACATTCCGGAATTCCGAACATTCCGGAACTCTGAACATTCCGGAATTCCGAACATTCCGGAACCTTGGTACATTCCGGAATTCCGAACATTCCGGAATTCCGAACATTCCGGAACCTTTGTGCATTCCGGAACCTTGGTGCATTCCGGAACTCTGAACCTTGGTGCATTCCGGAACTCTGAACATTCCGGAACTCTGAACATTCCGGAACTCTGAACATTCCGGAACTCTGAACATTCCGGAATTCCGAACATTCCGGAACCTTGGTGCATTCCGGAATTCCGAACATTCCGGAACCTTGGTGCATTCCGGAACTCTGAACATTCCGGAACCTTGGTGCATTCCGGAACCTTGGTGCATTCCGGAATTCTGAACATTCCGGAACCTTGGTGCATTCCGGAATTCCGAACATTCCGGAACCTTGGTACATTCCGGAATTCCGAACATTCCGGAATTCCGAACATTCCGGAAACTTTGTGCATTCCGGAATTCCGAACATTCCGGAACCTTGATACATTCCGGAATTCCGAACATTCCGGAATTCCGAACATTCCGGAACTTTTGTGCATTCCGGAACCTTGGTGCATTCCGGAACTCTGAACATTCCGGAATTCCGAACATTCCGGAACCTTGGTGCATTCCGGAACTCTGAACATTCCGGAATTCCGAACATTCCGGAACCTTGGTGCATTCCGGAACTCTGAACATTCCGGAACTCTGAACATTCTGGAATTCCGAACATTCCGGAACCTTGGTGCATTCCGGAACTCTGAACATTCCGGAACTCTGAACATTCCGGAATTCCGAACATTCCGGAACCTTGGTGCATTCCGGAACTCTGAACATTCCGAAACCTTGGTACATTCCGGAATTCCGAACATTCTGGAACCTTGGTGCATTCCAGAACTCTGAACATTCCGGAACTCCGAACATTCCGGAATTCCGAACATTCCGGAAACTTGTTGCATTCCGGAACTCTGAACATTCCGGAATTCCGAACATTCCGGAACCTTGGTGCATTCCGGAACCTTGGTGAATTCCGGAACTCTGAACATTCCGGAACCTTGGTGCATTCCGGAACTCTGAACATTCCGGAACCTTGGTGCATTCCGGAACCTTGGTGCATTCCGGAATTCCGAACATTCCGGAACCTTGGTGCATTCCGGAACTCTGAACATTCCGGAATTCCGAACATTCCGGAACCTTGGTGCATTCCGGTACTCTGAACATTCCGGAACTCTGAACATTCTGGAATTCCGAACATTCCGGAACCTTGTTGCATTCCGGAACTCTGAACATTCCGGAATTCCGAACATTCCGGAACCTTGGTGCATTCCGGAACTCTGAACATTCCGGAACTCTGAACATTCCGGAATTCCGAACATTCCGGAAACTTGTTGCATTCCGGAACTCTGAACATTCCGGAATTCCGAACATTCCGGAACCTTGGTGCATTCCGGAACTCTGAACACTCCGGAACCTTGATGCATTCCGGAACTCCTAACATTCCGGAACCTTGGTGCATTCCGGAACTCTGAACATTCCGGAACTCTGAACATTCTGGAATTCCGAACATTCCGGAACCTTGGTGCATTCCGGAACTCTGAACATTCCGGAATTCCGAACATTCCGGAACCTTGGTGCATTCCGGAACTCTGAACATTCCGGAACCTTGGTACATTCCGGAATTCCGAACATTCTGGAACCTTGGTGCATTCCAGAACTCTGAACATTCCGGAATTCCGAACATTCCGGAAACTTGTTGCATTCCGGAACTCTGAACATTCCGGAATTCCGAACATTCCGGAACCTTGGTGCATTCCGGAACTCTGAACACTCCGGAACCTTGATGCATCCCTAACCCTAACCTTTGTGCATTCCGGAACCTTGTTGCATTCCGGAACTCTGAACATTCCGGAATTCCGAACATTCCGGAACCTTGGTGCATTCCGGAACTCTGAACATTCCGGAATTCCGAACATTCCGGAACCTTGGTGCATTCCGGAACTCTGAACATTCCGGAACTCTGAACATTCTGGAATTCCGAACATTCCGGAACCTTGGTGCATTCCGGAACTCTGAACATTCCGGAACTCTGAACATTCTGGAATTCCGAACATTCCGGAACCTTGGTGCATTCCGGAACTCTGAACATTCCGGAACCTTGGTGCATTCCGGAACTCTTAACATTCCGGAACCTTGGTGCATTCCGGAACTCTTAACATTCCGGAACCTTGGTGCATTCCGGAACTCTTAACATTCCGGAACCTTGGTGCATTCCGGAACTCTGAACATTCCGGAACTCTGAACACTCCGGAATTCCGAACATTCCGGAACCTTGGTGCATTCCGGAACTCTGAACATTCCGGAATTCCGAACATTCCGGAACCTTGGTGCATTCCGGAACTCTGAACATTCCGGAACCTTGGTACATTCCGGAATTCCGAACATTCTGGAACCTTGGTGCATTCCAGAACTCTGAACATTCCGGAATTCCGAACATTCCGGAAACTTGTTGCATTCCGGAACTCTGAACATTCCGGAATTCCGAACATTCCGGAACCTTGGTGCATTCCGGAACTCTGAACACTCCGGAACCTTGATGCATTCCGGAACTCCGAACATTCCGGAACCTTGGTGCATTCCGGAACTCTGAACATTCCGGAACTCTGAACATTCCGGAATTCCGAACATTCCGGAACCTTGGTACATTCCGGAATTCCGAACATTCCGGAATTCCGAACATTCCGGAACCTTTGTGCATTCCGGAACCTTGGTGCATTCCGGAATTCCGAACATTCCGGAACCTTGTTGCATTCCGGAACTCTGAACATTCCGGAATTCCGAACATTCCGGAACCTTGTTGCATTCCGGAACTCTGAACATTCCGGAATTCCGAACATTCCGGAACCTTGTTGCATTCCGGAACTCTGAACATTCCGGAATTCCGAACATTCCGGAACCTTGTTGCATTCCGGAACTCTGAACATTCCGGAATTCCGAACATTCCGGAACCTTGGTGCATTCCGGAACTCTGAACATTCCGGAATTCCGAACATTCCGGAACCTTGGTGCATTCCGGAACTCTGAACATTCCGGAACTCTGAACATTCTGGAATTCCGAACATTCCGGAACCTTGGTGCATTCCGGAACTCTGAACATTCCGGAACTCTGAACATTCTGGAACCTTGGTGCATTCCGGAACTCTGAACATTCCGGAACCTTGGTGCATTCCGGAACTCTTAACATTCCGGAACCTTGGTGCATTCCGGAACTCTTAACATTCCGGAACCTTGGTGCATTCCGGAACTCTTAACATTCCGGAACCTTGGTGCATTCCGGAACTCTGAACATTCCGGAACTCTGAACACTCCGGAATTCCGAACATTCCGGAACCTTGGTGCATTCCGGAACTCTGAACATTCCGGAATTCCGAACATTCCGGAACCTTTGTGCATTCCGGAATTCCGAACATTCCGGAATTCCGAACATTCCGGAACCTTTGTGCATTCCGGAACCTTGGTGCATTCCGGAACTCTGAACATTCCGGAATTCCGAACATTCCGGAACCTTGGTGCATTCCGGAACTCTGAACACTCCGGAACCTTGAACATTCCGGAACTCTTAACATTCCGGAACCTTGGTGCATTCCGGAACTCTGAACATTCCGGAACTCTGAACATTCCGGAATTCCGAACATTCCGGAACCTTGGTACATTCCGGAATTCCGAACATTCCGGAATTCCGAACATTCCGGAACCTTTGTGCATTCCGGAACCTTGGTGCATTCCGGAACTCTGAACATTCCGGAATTCCGAACATTCCGGAACCTTGGTGCATTCCGGAACTCTGAACATTCCGGAATTCCGAACATTCCGGAACCTTGGTGCATTCCGGAACTCTGAACATTCCGGAATTCCGCACATTCCGGAACCTTGGTGCATTCCGGAACCTTGGTGCATTCCGGAACTCTTAACATTCCGGAACCTTGGTGCATTCCGGAACTCTGAACATTCCGGAACTCTGAACATTCCGGAATTCCGAACATTCCGGAACCTTGGTGCATTCCGGAACTCTGAACATTCCGGAACTCTGAACATTCTGGAATTCCGAACATTCCGGAACCTTGGTGCATTCCGGAACTCTGAACATTCCGGAACTCTGAACATTCTGGAACCTTGGTGCATTCCGGAACTCTGAACATTCCGGAACCTTGGTGCATTCCGGAACTCTTAACATTCCGGAACCTTGGTGCATTCCGGAACTCTTAACATTCCGGAACCTTGGTGCATTCCGGAACTCTTAACATTCCGGAACCTTGGTGCATTCCGGAACTCTTAACATTCCGGAACCTTGGTGCATTCCGGAACTCTGAACATTCCGGAACTCTGAACACTCCGGAATTCCGAACATTCCGGAACCTTGGTGCATTCCGGAACTCTGAACATTCCGGAATTCCGAACATTCCGGAACCTTTGTGCATTCCGGAATTCCGAACATTCCGGAATTCCGAACATTCTGAACATTCCGGAACCTTTGTGCATTCCGGAACCTTGGTGCATTCCGGAACTCTGAACATTCCGGAATTCCGAACATTCCGGAACCTTGGTGCATTCCGGAACTCTGAACACTCCGGAACCTTGAACATTCCGGAACTCTTAACATTCCGGAACCTTGGTGCATTCCGGAACTCTGAACATTCCGGAACTCTGAACATTCCGGAATTCCGAACATTCCGGAACCTTGGTACATTCCGGAATTCCGAACATTCCGGAATTCCGAACATTCCGGAACCTTTGTGCATTCCGGAACCTTGGTGCATTCCGGAACTCTGAACATTCCGGAATTCCGAACATTCCGGAACCTTGGTGCATTCCGGAACTCTGAACATTCCGGAATTCCGAACATTCCGGAACCTTGGTGAATTCCGGAACTCTGAACATTCCGGAATTCCGCACATTCCGGAACCTTGGTGCATTCCGGAACCTTGGTGCATTCCGGAACTCTTAACATTCCGGAACCTTGGTGCATTCCGGAACTCTGAACATTCCGGAACTCTGAACATTCCGGAATTCCGAACATTCCGGAACCTTGGTGCATTCCGGAACTCTGAACATTCCGGAATTCCGAACATTCCGGAACCTTGTTGCATTCCGGAACTCTGAACATTCCGGAATTCCGAACATTCCGGAACCTTGGTGCATTCCGGAACCTTGGTGCATTCCGGAACTCTTAACATTCTGGAACCTTGGTGCATTCCAGAACTCTGAACATTCCGGAACTCTGAACATTCCGGAATTCCGAACAATTCGGAAACTTGTTGCATTCCGGAACTCTGAACATTCCGGAATTCCGAACATTCCGGAACCTTGGTGCATTCCGGAACTCTGAACACTCCGGAACCTTGATGCATTCCGGAACTCCTAACATTCCGGAACCTTGGTGCATTCCGGAACTCTGAACATTCCGGAACTCTGAACATTCTGGAATTCCGAACATTCCGGAACCTTGGTGCATTCCGGAACTCTGAACATTCCGGAATTCCGAACATTCCGGAACCTTGGTGCATTCCGGAACTCTGAACATTCCGGAACCTTGGTACATTCCGGAATTCCGAACATTCTGGAACCTTGGTGCATTCCAGAACTCTGAACATTCCGGAATTCCGAACATTCCGGAACCTTGTTGCATTCCGGAACTCTGAACATTCCGGAATTCCGAACATTCCGGAACCTTGTTGCATTCCGGAACTCTGAACATTCCGGAATTCCGAACATTCCGGAACCTTGGTGCATTCCGGAACTCTGAACACTCCGGAACCTTGATGCATTCCGGAACTCCTAACATTCCGGAACCTTGGTGCATTCCGGAACTCTGAACATTCCGGAACTCTGAACATTCCGGAATTCCGAACATTCCGGAACCTTGGTACATTCCGGAATTCCGAACATTCCGGAATTCCGAACATTCCGGAACCTTTGTGCATTCCGGAACCTTGGTGCATTCCGGAATTCCGAACATTCCGGAACCTTGGTGCATTCCGGAACTCTGAACATTCCGGAATTCCGAACATTCCGGAACCTTGTTGCATTCCGGAACTCTGAACATTCCGGAATTCCGAACATTCCGGAACCTTGTTGCATTCCGGAACTCTGAACATTCCGGAATTCCGAACATTCCGGAACCTTGTTGCATTCCGGAACTCTGAACATTCCGGAATTCCGAACATTCCGGAACCTTGGTGCATTCCGGAACTCTGAACATTCCGGAATTCCGAACATTCCGGAACCTTGATGCATTCCGGAACTCTGAACATTCCGGAACTCTGAACATTCTGGAATTCCGAACATTCCGGAACCTTGGTGCATTCCGGAACTCTGAACATTCCGGAACTCTGAACATTCTGGAATTCCGAACATTCCGGAACCTTGGTGCATTCCGGAACTCTGAACATTCCGGAACCTTGGTGCATTCCGGAACTCTGAACATTCCGGAACTCTGAACACTCCGGAATTCCGAACATTCCGGAACCTTGGTGCATTCCGGAACTCTGAACATTCCGGAATTCCGAACATTCCGGAACCTTTGTGCATTCCGGAATTCCGAACATTCCGGAATTCCGAACATTCCGGAACCTTTGTGCATTCCGGAACCTTGGTGCATTCCGGAACTCTGAACATTCCGGAATTCCGAACATTCCGGAACCTTGGTGCATTCCGGAACTCTGAACACTCCGGAACCTTGAACATTCCGGAACTCTTAACATTCCGGAACCTTGGTGCATTCCGGAACTCTGAACATTCCGGAACTCTGAACATTCCGGAATTCCGAACATTCCGGAACCTTGGTACATTCCGGAATTCCGAACATTCCGGAATTCCGAACATTCCGGAACCTTTGTGCATTCTGGAACCTTGGTGCATTCCGGAACTCTGAACATTCCGGAATTCCGAACATTCCGGAACCTTGGTGCATTCCGGAACTCTGAACATTCCGGAATTCCGAACATTCCGGAACCTTGGTGCATTCCGGAACTCTGAACATTCCGGAATTCCGCACATTCCGGAACCTTGGTGCATTCCGGAACTCTTAACATTCCGGAACCTTGGTGCATTCCGGAACTCTGAACATTCCGGAACTCTGAACATTCCGGAATTCCGAACATTCCGGAACCTTGGTGCATTCCGGAACCTTGGTGCATTCCGGAACTCTTAACATTCCGGAACCTTGGTGCATTCCGGAACTCTGAACATTCCGGAACTCTGAACATTCCGGAATTCCGAACATTCCGGAACCTTGGTGCATTCCGGAACTCTGAACATTCCGGAATTCCGAACATTCCGGAACCTTGGTGCATTCCGGAACCTTAGTGCATTCCGGAACCTTGGTGCATTCCGGAACTCTGAACATTCCGGAATTCCGAACATTCCGGAACCTTGGTGCATTCCGGAACTCTGAACATTCCGGAATACCGAACATTCCGGAACCTTGGTGCATTCCGGAACTCTGAACATTCCGGAATTCTGAACATTCCGGAACCTTTGTGCATTCCGGAATTCCGAACATTCCGGAATTATGAACATTCCGGAACCTTTGTGCATTCCGGAACCTTGGTGCATTCCGGAACTCTTAACATTCCGGAACCTTGGTGCATTCCGGAACTCTGAACATTCCGGAACTCTGAACATTCCGGAATTCCGAACATTCCGGAACCTTGGTGCATTCCGGAACTCTGAACATTCCGGAATTCCGAACATTCCGGAACCTTGTTGCATTCCGGAACTCTGAACATTCCGGAATTCCGAACATTCCGGAACCTTGGTGCATTCCGGAACCTTGGTGCATTCCGGAACTCTTAACATTCTGGAACCTTGGTGCATTCCAGAACTCTGAACATTCCGGAACTCTGAACATTCCGGAATTCCGAACATTCCGGAAACTTGTTGCATTCCGGAACTCTGAACATTCCGGAATTCCGAACATTCCGGAACCTTGGTGCATTCCGGAACTCTGAACACTCCGGAACCTTGATGCATTCCGGAACTCCTAACATTCCGGAACCTTGGTGCATTCCGGAACTCTGAACATTCCGGAACTCTGAACATTCTGGAATTCCGAACATTCCGGAACCTTGGTGCATTCCGGAACTCTGAACATTCCGGAATTCCGAACATTCCGGAACCTTGGTGCATTCCGGAACTCTGAACATTCCGGAACCTTGGTACATTCCGGAATTCCGAACATTCTGGAACCTTGGTGCATTCCAGAACTCTGAACATTCCGGAATTCCGAACATTCCGGAACCTTGTTGCATTCCGGAACTCTGAACATTCCGGAATTCCGAACATTCCGGAACCTTGTTGCATTCCGGAACTCTGAACATTCCGGAATTCCGAACATTCCGGAACCTTGGTGCATTCCGGAACTCTGAACACTCCGGAACCTTGATGCATTCCGGAACTCCTAACATTCCGGAACCTTGGTGCATTCCGGAACTCTGAACATTCCGGAACTCTGAACATTCCGGAATTCCGAACATTCCGGAACCTTGGTACATTCCGGAATTCCGAACATTCCGGAATTCCGAACATTCCGGAACCTTTGTGCATTCCGGAACCTTGGTGCATTCCGGAATTCCGAACATTCCGGAACCTTGGTGCATTCCGGAACCTTGGTGCATTCCGGAATTCCGAACATTCCGGAACCTTGTTGCATTCCGGAACTCTGAACATTCCGGAATTCCGAACATTCCGGAACCTTGTTGCATTCCGGAACTCTGAACATTCCGGAATTCCGAACATTCCGGAACCTTGTTGCATTCCGGAACTCTGAACATTCCGGAATTCCGAACATTCCGGAACCTTGGTGCATTCCGGAACTCTGAACATTCCGGAATTCCGAACATTCCGGAACCTTGATGCATTCCGGAACTCTGAACATTCCGGAACTCTGAACATTCTGGAATTCCGAACATTCCGGAACCTTGGTGCATTCCGGAACTCTGAACATTCCGGAACTCTGAACATTCTGGAATTCCGAACATTCCGGAACCTTGGTGCATTCCGGAACTCTGAACATTCCGGAACCTTGGTGCATTCCGGAACTCTTAACATTCCGGAACCTTGGTGCATTCCGGAACTCTTAACATTCCGGAACCTTGGTGCATTCCGGAACTCTTAACATTCCGGAACCTTGGTGCATTCCGGAACTCTGAACATTCCGGAACTCTGAACACTCCGGAATTCCGAACATTCCGGAACCTTGGTGCATTCCGGAACTCTGAACATTCCGGAATTCCGAACATTCCGGAACCTTTGTGCATTCCGGAATTCCGAACATTCCGGAATTCCGAACATTCCGGAACCTTTGTGCATTCCGGAACCTTGGTGCATTCCGGAACTCTGAACATTCCGGAATTCCGAACATTCCGGAACCTTGGTGCATTCCGGAACTCTGAACACTCCGGAACCTTGAACATTCCGGAACTCTTAACATTCCGGAACCTTGGTGCATTCCGGAACTCTGAACATTCCGGAACTCTGAACATTCCGGAATTCCGAACATTCCGGAACCTTGGTACATTCCGGAATTCCGAACATTCCGGAATTCCGAACATTCCGGAACCTTTGTGCATTCCGGAACCTTGGTGCATTCCGGAACTCTGAACATTCCGGAATTCCGAACATTCCGGAACCTTGGTGCATTCCGGAACTCTGAACATTCCGGAATTCCGAACATTCCGGAACCTTGGTGCATTCCGGAACTCTGAACATTCCGGAATTCCGCACATTCCGGAACCTTGGTGCATTCCGGAACTCTTAACATTCCGGAACCTTGGTGCATTCCGGAACTCTGAACATTCCGGAACTCTGAACATTCCGGAATTCCGAACATTCCGGAACCTTGGTGCATTCCGGAACCTTGGTGCATTCCGGAACTCTTAACATTCCGGAACCTTGGTGCATTCCGGAACTCTGAACATTCCGGAACTCTGAACATTCCGGAATTCCGAACATTCCGGAACCTTGGTGCATTCCGGAACTCTGAACATTCCGGAATTCCGAACATTCCGGAACCTTGGTGCATTCCGGAACCTTAGTGCATTCCGGAACCTTGGTGCATTCCGGAACTCTGAACATTCCGGAATTCCGAACATTCCGGAACCTTGGTGCATTCCGGAACTCTGAACATTCCGGAATACCGAACATTCCGGAACCTTGGTGCATTCCGGAACTCTGAACATTCCGGAACCTTGATGCATTCCGGAACTCTTAACATTCCGGAACCTTGGTGCATTCCGGAACTCTGAACATTCCGGAACTCTGAACATTCCGGAATTCCGAACATTCCGGAACCTTGGTGCATTCCGGAACTCTGAACATTCCGGAATTCTGAACATTCCGGAACCTTTGTGCATTCCGGAATTCCGAACATTCCGGAATTATGAACATTCCGGAACCTTTGTGCATTCCGGAACCTTGGTGCATTCCGGAACTCTGAACATTCCGGAATTCCGAACATTCCGGAACCTTGGTGCATTCCGGAACTCTGAACATTCCGGAACCTTGGTGCATTCCGGAACTCTGAACATTCCGGAATTCTGAACATTCCGGAACCTTTGTGCATTCCGGAATTCCGAACATTCCGGAATTATGAACATTCCGGAACCTTTGTGCATTCCGGAACCTTGGTGCATTCCGGAACTCTGAACATTCCGGAATTCCGAACATTCCGGAACCTTTGTGCATTCCGGAACTCCGAACATTCCGGAACCTTGGTACATTCCGGAATTCCGAACATTCCGGAATTATGAACATTCCGGAACCTTGGTGCATTCCGGAACTCTGAACATTCCGGACCTCTGAACATTCCGGAATTCCGAACATTCCTGAACCTTGGTGCATTCCGGAACTCTGAACATTCCGGAATTCCGAACATTCCGGAACCTTGTTGCATTCCGGAACTCTGAACATTCCGGAATTCCGAACATTCTGGAACCTTGGTGCATTCCGGAACCTTGGTGCATTCCGGAACTCTTAACATTCCGGAACCTTGGTGCATTCCGGAACTCTTAACATTCCGGAACCTTGGTGCATTCCGGAACTCTGAACGTTCCGGAACTCTGAACATTCCGGAATTCCGAACATTCCGGAACCTTGGTGCATTCCAGAACTCTGAACATTCCGGAATTCCGAACATTCCGGAACCTTGTTGCATTCCGGAACTCTGAACATTCCGGAATTCCGAACATTCCGGAACCTTGGTGCATTCCGGAACCTTGGTGCATTCCGGAACTCTGAACATTCCGGAACTCTGAACATTCCGGAATTCCGAACATTCCGGAACCTTGGTGCATTCCGGAACTCTGAACATTCCGGAATTCCGAACATTCCGGAACCTTGGTGCATTCCGGAACCTTAGTGCATTCCGGAACCTTGGTGCATTCCGGAACTCTGAACATTCCGGAATTCCGAACATTCCGGAACTTTGGTGCATTCCAGAACTCTGAACATTCCGGAATTCCGAACATTCCGGAACCTTGGTGCATTCCGGAACTCTGAACATTCCGGAATACCGAACATTCCGGAACCTTGGTGCATTCCGGAACTCTGAACATTCCGGAACCTTGATGCATTCCGGAACTCTTAACATTCCGGAACCTTGGTGCATTCCGGAACTCTGAACATTCCGGAACTCTGAACATTCCGGAATTCCGAACATTCCGGAACCTTGGTGCATTCCGGAACTCTGAACATTCCGGAATTCTGAACATTCCGGAACCTTTGTGCATTCCGGAATTCCGAACATTCCGGAATTATGAACATTCCGGAACCTTTGTGCATTCCGGAACCTTGGTGCATTCCGGAACTCTGAACATTCCGGAATTCCGAACATTCCGGAACCTTGGTGCATTCCGGAACTCTGAACATTCCGGAACCTTGATGCATTCCGGAACTCTTAACATTCCGGAACCTTGGTGCATTCCGGAACTCTGAACATTCCGGAACTCTGAACATTCCGGAATTCCGAACATTTCGGAACCTTGGTGCATTCCGGAACTCTGAACATTCCGGAATTCCGAACATTCCGGAACCTTTGTGCATTCCGGAATTCCGAACATTCCGGAATTATGAACATTCCGGAACCTTTGTGCATTCCGGAACCTTGGTGCATTCCTGAACTCTGAACATTCCGGAATTCCGAACATTCCGGAACCTTGGTGCATTCCGGAACTCTGAACATTCCGGAACCTTGATGCATTCCGGAACTCTTAACATTCCGGAACCTTGGTGCATTCCGGAACTCTGAACATTCCGGAACTCTGAACATTCCGGAATTCCGAACATTCCGGAACTCTGAACATTCCGGAATTCCGAACATTCCGGAACCTTGGTGCATTCCGGAACTCTGAACATTCCGGAATTCCGCACATTCCGGAACCTTGGTGCATTCCGGAACCTTGGTGCATTCCGGAACTCTTAACATTCCGGAACCTTGGTGCATTCCGGAACTCTTAACATTCCGGAACCTTGGTGCATTCCGGAACTCTGAACGTTCCGGAACTCTGAACATTCCGGAATTCCGAACATTCCGGAACCTTGGTGCATTCCGGAACTCTGAACATTCCGGAATTCCGAACATTCCGGAACATTGTTGCATTCCGGAACTCTGAACATTCCGGAATTCCGAACATTCCGGAACCTTGGTGCATTCCGGAACCTTGGTGCATTCCGGAACTCTTAACATTCCGGAACCTTGGTGCATTCCGGAACTCTGAACATTCCGGAACTCTGAACATTCCGGAATTCCGAACATTCCGGAACCTTGGTGCATTCCGGAACTCTGAACATTCCGGAATTCCGAACATTCCGGAACCTTGGTGCATTCCGGAACCTTAGTGCATTCCGGAACCTTGGTGCATTCCGGAACTCTGAACATTCCGGAATTCCGAACATTCCGGAACTTTGGTGCATTCCAGAACTCTGAACATTCCGGAATTCCGAACATTCCGGAACCTTGGTGCATTCCGGAACTCTGAACATTCCGGAATACCGAACATTCCGGAACCTTGGTGCATTCCGGAACTCTGAACATTCCGGAACCTTGATGCATTCCGGAACTCTTAACATTCCGGAACCTTGGTGCATTCCGGAACTCTGAACATTCCGGAACTCTGAACATTCCGGAATTCCGAACATTCCGGAACCTTGGTGCATTCCGGAACTCTGAACATTCCGGAATTCTGAACATTCCGGAACCTTTGTGCATTCCGGAATTCCGAACATTCCGGAATTATGAACATTCCGGAACCTTTGTGCATTCCGGAACCTTGGTGCATTCCGGAACTCTGAACATTCCGGAATTCCGAACATTCCGGAACCTTGGTGCATTCCGGAACTCTGAACATTCCGGAACCTTGATGCATTCCGGAACTCTTAACATTCCGGAACCTTGGTGCATTCCGGAACTCTGAACATTCCGGAACTCTGAACATTCCGGAATTCCGAACATTTCGGAACCTTGGTGCATTCCGGAACTCTGAACATTCCGGAATTCCGAACATTCCGGAACCTTTGTGCATTCCGGAAATCCGAACATTCCGGAATTATGAACATTCCGGAACCTTTGTGCATTCCGGAACCTTGGTGCATTCCTGAACTCTGAACATTCCGGAATTCCGAACATTCCGGAACCTTGGTGCATTCCGGAACTCTGAACATTCCGGAACCTTGATGCATTCCGGAACTCTTAACATTCCGGAACCTTGGTGCATTCCGGAACTCTGAACATTCCGGAACTCTGAACATTCCGGAATTCCGAACATTCCGGAACCTTGGTGCATTCCGGAACTCTGAACATTCCGGAATTCCGAACATTCCGGAACCTTTGTGCATTCCGGAACTCCGAACATTCCGGAACCTTGGTACATTCCGGAATTCCGAACATTCCGGAATTATGAACATTCCGGAACCTTGGTGCATTCCGGAACTCTTAACATTCCGGAACCTTGGTGCATTCCGGAACTCTTAACATTCCGGAACCTTGGTGCATTCCGGAACTCTGAACATTCCGGACCTCTGAACATTCCGGAATTCCGAACATTCCTGAACCTTGGTGCATTCCGGAACTCTGAACATTCCGGAATTCCGAACATTCCGGAACCTTGTTGCATTCCGGAACTCTGAACATTCCGGAATTCCGAACATTCCGGAACCTTGGTGCATTCCGGAACCTTGGTGCATTCCGGAACTCTTAACATTCCGGAACCTTGGTGCATTCCGGAACTCTGAACATTCCGGAACTCTGAACATTCTGGAATTCCGAACATTCCGGAACCTTGGTGCATTCCGGAACTCTGAACATTCCGGAACTCTGAACATTCCGGAATTCCGAACATTCCGGAACCTTGGTGCATTCCGGAACTCTGAACATTCCGGAACCTTGGTACATTCCGGAATTCTGAACATTCCGGAATTCCGAACATTCCGGAACTTTGGTGCATTCCAGAACTCTGAACATTCCGGAATTCCGAACATTCCGGAACCTTGGTGCATTCCGGAACTCTGAACATTCCGGAATACCGAACATTCCGGAACCTTGGTGCATTCCGGAACTCTGAACATTCCGGAACCTTGATGCATTCCGGAACTCTTAACATTCCGGAACCTTGGTGCATTCCGGAACTCTGAACATTCCGGAACTCTGAACATTCCGGAACCTTTGTGCATTCCGGAACCTTGGTGCATTCCTGAACTCTGAACATTCCGGAATTCCGAACATTCCGGAACCTTGGTGCATTCCGGAACTCTGAACATTCCGGAATTCCGAACATTCCGGAACCTTGGTGCATTCCGGAACTCTGAACATTCCGGAACTCTGAACATTCTGGAATTCCGAACATTCCGGAACCTTGGTGCATTCCGGAACCTTGGTGCATTCCGGAACTCTGAACATTCCGGAACCTTTGTGCATTCCGGAATTCCGAACATTCCGGAACCTTGGTACATTCCGGAATTCCGAACATTCCGGAATTCCGAACATTCCGGAACCTTTGTGCATTCCGGAACCTTGGTGCATTCCGGAACTCTGAACCTTGGTGCATTCCGGAACTCTGAACATTCCGGAACTCTGAACATTCCGGAACTCTGAACATTCCGGAATTCCGAACATTCCGGAACCTTGGTGCATTCCGGAATTCCGAACATTCCGGAACCTTGGTGCATTCCGGAACTCTGAACATTCCGGAACCTTGGTGCATTCCGGAACCTTGGTGCATTCCGGAATTCTGAACATTCCGGAACCTTGGTGCATTCCGGAATTCCGAACATTCCGGAACCTTGGTACATTCCGGAATTCCGAACATTCCGGAATTCCGAACATTCCGGAAACTTTGTGCATTCCGAAATTCCGAACATTCCGGAACCTTGATACATTCCGGAATTCCGAACATTCCGGAATTCCGAACATTCCGGAACTTTTGTGCATTCCGGAACCTTGGTGCATTCCGGAACTCTGAACATTCCGGAATTCCGAACATTCCGGAACCTTGGTGCATTCCGGAACTCTGAACATTCCGGAATTCCGAACATTCCGGAACCTTGGTGCATTCCGGAACTCTGAACATTCCGGAACTCTGAACATTCTGGAATTCCGAACATTCCGGAACCTTGGTGCATTCCGGAACTCTGAACATTCCGGAACTCTGAACATTCCGGAATTCCGAACATTCCGGAACCTTGGTGCATTCCGGAACCTTGGTGCATTCCTGAACTCTGAACATTCCGGAATTCCGAACATTCCGGAACCTTGGTGCATTCCGGAACTCTGAACATTCCGGAACCTTGATGCATTCCGGAACTCTTAACATTCCGGAACCTTGGTGCATTCCGGAACTCTGAACATTCCGGAACTCTGAACATTCCGGAATTCCGAACATTCCGGAACCTTGGTGCATTCCGGAACCTTGTTGCATTCCGGAACTCTTAACATTCCGGAACCTTGGTGCATTCCGGAACTCTGAACATTCCGGAACTCTGAACATTCTGGAATTCCGAACATTCCGGAACCTTGGTGCATTCCGGAACTCTGAACATTCCGGAACTCTGAACATTCCGGAATTCCGAACATTCCGGAACCTTGGTACATTCCGGAATTCTGAACATTCCGGAATTCCGAACATTCCGGAACTTTGGTGCATTCCAGAACTCTGAACATTCCGGAATTCCGAACATTCCGGAACCTTGGTGCATTCCGGAACTCTGAACATTCCGGAACCTTGATGCATTCCGGAACTCTTAACATTCCGGAACCTTGGTGCATTCCGGAACTCTGAACATTCCGGAATTCCGAACATTCCGGAACCTTTGTGCATTCCGGAATTCCGAAAATTCCGGAATTATGAACATTCCGGAACCGTTGTGCATTCCGGAACCTTGGTGCATTCCGGAACTCTGAACATTCCGGAATTCCGAACATTCCGGAACCTTGGTGCATTCCGGAACTCTGAACATTCCGGAACCTTGATGCATTCCGGAACTCTTAACATTCCGGAACCTTGGTGCATTCCGGAACTCTGAACATTCCGGAACTCTGAACATTCCGGAATTCCGAACATTCCGGAACCTTTGTGCATTCCGGAATTCCGAACATTCCGGAACCTTGGTACATTCCGGAATTCCGAACATTCCGGAATTATGAACATTCCGGAACCTTGGTGCATTCCGGAACTCTTAACATTCCGGAACCTTGGTGCATTCCGGAACTCTTAACATTCCGGAACCTTGGTGCATTCCGGAACTCTGAACATTCCGGACCTCTGAACATTCCGGAATTCCGAACATTCCGGAACCTTGGTGCATTCCGGAACTCTGAACATTCCGGAACCTTGGTGCATTCCGGAACTCTTAACATTCCGGAACCTTGTTGCATTCCGGAACTCTTAACATTCCGGAACCTTGGTGCATTCCGGAACTCTGAACATTCCGGAATTCCGAACATTCCGGAACCTTTGTGCATTCCGGAATTCCGAACATTCCGGAACCTTGGTACATTCCGGAATTCCGAACATTCCGGAATTATGAACATTCCGGAACCTTGGTGCATTCCGGAACTCTTAACATTCCGGAACCTTGGTGCATTCCGGAACTCTTAACATTCCGGAACCTTGGTGCATTCCGGAACTCTGAACATTCCGGACCTCTGAACATTCCGGAATTCCGAACATTCCGGAACCTTGGTGCATTCCGGAACTCTGAACATTCCGGAATTCCGAACATTCCGGAACCTTTGTGCATTCCGGAATTCCGAACATTCCGGAACCTTGGTACATTCCGGAATTCCGAACATTCCGGAATTATGAACATTCCGGAACCTTGGTGCATTCCGGAACTCTTAACATTCCGGAACCTTGGTGCATTCCGGAACTCTTAACATTCCGGAACCTTGGTGCATTCCGGAACTCTGAACATTCCGGACCTCTGAACATTCCGGAATTCCGAACATTCCGGAACCTTGGTGCATTCCGGAACTCTGAACATTCCGGAATTCCGAACATTCCGGAACCTTGGTGCATTCCGGAACTTTGGTGAATTCCGGAACTCTGAACATTCCGGAACCTTGGTGCATTCCGGAACTCTGAACATTCCGGAACCTTGGTGCATTCCGGAACCTTGGTGCATTCCGGAATTCCGAACATTCCGGAACCTTGGTGCATTCCGGAACTCTGAACATTCCGGAATTCCGAACATTCCGGAACCTTGGTGCATTCCGGAACTCTGAACATTCCGGAACTCTGAACATTCTGGAATTCCGAACATTCCGGAACCTTGTTGCATTCCGGAACTCTGAACATTCCGGAATTCCGAACATTCCGGAACCTTGGTGCATTCCGGAACTCTGAACATTCCGGAACCTTGGTAAATTCCGGAATTCCGAACATTCTGGAACCTTGGTGCATTCCAGAACTCTGAACATTCCGGAACTCTGAACATTCCGGAATTCCGAACATTCCGGAAACTTGTTGCATTCCGGAACTCTGAACATTCCGGAATTCCGAACATTCCGGAACCTTGGTGCATTCCGGAACTCTGAACATTCCGGAACCTTGATGCATTCCGGAACTCCTAACATTCCTGAACCTTGGTGCATTCCGGAACTCTGAACATTCCGGAACTCTGAACATTCTGGAATTCCGAACATTCCGGAACCTTGGTGCATTCCGGAACTCTGAACATTCCGGAATTCCGAACATTCCGGAACCTTGGTGCATTCCGGAACTCTGAACATTCCGGAACCTTGGTACATTCCGGAATTCCGAACATTCTGGAACCTTGGTGCATTCCAGAACTCTGAACATTCCGGAATTCCGAACATTCCGGAAACTTGTTGCATTCAGGAACTTTGAACTTTCCGGAATTCCGAACATTCCGGAACCTTGGTGCATTCCGGAACCTTGGTGCATTCCGGAACTCTGAACATTCCGGAATTCCGAACATTCCGGAACCTTGGTACATTCCGGAACTCTGAACATTCCGGAACCTTGATGCATTCCGGAACTCTTAACATTCCGGAACCTTGGTGCATTCCGGAACTCTGAACATTCCGGAACTCTGAACATTCCGGAATTCCGAACATTCCGGAACCTTGGTGCATTCCGGAACTCTGAACATTCCGGAATTCCGAACATTCCGGAACCTTTGTGCATTCCGGAATTCCGAACATTCCGGAACCTTGGTACATTCCGGAATTCCGAACATTCCGGAATTATGAACATTCCGGAACCTTGGTGCATTCCGGAACTCTTAACATTCCGGAACCTTGGTGCATTCCGGAACTCTTAACATTCCGGAACCTTGGTGCATTCCGGAACTCTGAACATTCCGGACCTCTGAAAATTCCGGAATTCCGAACATTCCGGAACCTTGGTGCATTCCGGAACTCTGAACATTCCGGAATTCCGAACATTCCGGAACCTTGGTGCATTCCGGAACCTTGGTGAATTCCGGAACTCTGAACATTCCGGAACCTTGGTGCATTCCGGAACTCTGAACATTCCGGAACCTTGGTGCATTCCGGAACCTTGGTGCATTCCGGAATTCCGAACATTCCGGAACCTTGGTGCATTCCGGAACTCTGAACATTCCGGAATTCCGAACATTCCGGAACCTTGGTGCATTCCGGAACTCTGAACATTCCGGAACTCTGAACATTCTGGAATTCCGAACATTCCGGAACCTTGTTGCATTCCGGAACTCTGAACATTCCGGAATTCCGAACATTCCGGAACCTTGGTGCATTCCGGAACTCTGAACATTCCGGAACCTTGGTAAATTCCGGAATTCCGAACATTCTGGAACCTTGGTGCATTCCAGAACTCTGAACATTCCGGAACTCTGAACATTCCGGAATTCCGAACATTCCGGAAACTTGTTGCATTCCGGAACTCTGAACATTCCGGAATTCCGAACATTCCGGAACCTTGGTGCATTCCGGAACTCTGAACATTCCGGAACCTTGATGCATTCCGGAACTCCTAACATTCCGGAACCTTGGTGCATTCCGGAACTCTGAACATTCCGGAACTCTGAACATTCTGGAATTCCGAACATTCCGGAACCTTGGTGCATTCCGGAACTCTGAACATTCCGGAATTCCGAACATTCCGGAACCTTGGTGCATTCCGGAACTCTGAACATTCCGGAACCTTGGTACATTCCGGAATTCCGAACATTCTGGAACCTTGGTGCATTCCAGAACTCTGAACATTCCGGAATTCCGAACATTCCGGAAACTTGTTGCATTCCGGAACTCTGAACATTCCGGAATTCCGAACATTCCGGAACCTTGGTGCATTCCGGAACTCTGAACACTCCGGAACCTTGATGCATTCCGGAACTCCTAACATTCCGGAACCTTGGTGCATTCCGGAACTCTTAACATTCCGGAACCTTGGTGCATTCCGGAACTCTGAACATTCCGGAACTCTGAACATTCCGGAATTCCGAACATTCCGGAACCTTTGTGCATTCCGGAATTCCGAAAATTCCGGAATTATGAACATTCCGGAACCTTTGTGCATTCCGGAACCTTGGTGCATTCCGGAACTCTGAACATTCCGGAATTCCGAACATTCCGGAACCTTGGTGCATTCCGGAACTCCTAACATTCCGGAACCTTGGTGCATTCCGGAACTCTTAACATTCCGGAACCTTGGTGCATTCCGGAACTCTGAACATTCCGGAACTCTGAACATTCCGGAATTCCGAACATTCCGGAACCTTTGTGCATTCCGGAATTCCGAAAATTCCGGAATTATGAACATTCCGGAACCTTTGTGCATTCCGGAACCTTGGTGCATTCCGGAACTCTGAACATTCCGGAATTCCGAACATTCCGGAACCTTGGTGCATTCCGGAACTCTGAACATTCCGGAACCTTGATGCATTCCGGAACTCTTAACATTCCGGAACC
Organism: Mchenga conophoros; assembly: GCF_057382185.1. Classification (NCBI taxonomy): domain Eukaryota; kingdom Metazoa; phylum Chordata; class Actinopteri; order Cichliformes; family Cichlidae; genus Mchenga; species Mchenga conophoros. The sequence continues at coordinate 353,487 of NC_140539.1, read as the reverse complement.
TTGGTGCATTCCGGAACTCTGAACATTCCGGAACTCTGAACATTCCGGAATTCCGAACATTCCGGAACCTTGGTGCATTCCGGAACTCTGAACATTCCGGAATTCCGAACATTCCGGAACCTTTGTGCATTCCGGAATTCCGAACATTCCGGAACCTTGGTACATTCCGGAATTCCGAACATTCCGGAATTATGAACATTCCGGAACCTTGGTGCATTCCGGAACTCTTAACATTCCGGAACCTTGGTGCATTCCGGAACTCTTAACATTCCGGAACCTTGGTGCATTCCGGAACTCTTAACATTCCGGAACCTTGGTGCATTCCGGAACTCTGAACATTCCGGACCTCTGAACATTCCGGAATTCCGAACATTCCGGAACCTTGGTGCATTCCGGAACTCTGAACATTCCGGAACCTTGGTGCATTCCGGAACTCTTAACATTCCGGAACCTTGGTGCATTCCGGAACTCTTAACATTCCGGAACCTTGGTGCATTCCGGAACTCTGAACATTCCGGAATTCCGAACATTCCGGAACCTTTGTGCATTCCGGAATTCCGAACATTCCGGAACCTTGGTGCATTCCGGAATTCCGAACATTCCGGAATTCCGAACATTCCGGAACCTTGGTGCATTCCGGAACTCTGAACACTCCGGAACCTTGAACATTCCGGAACTCTTAACATTCCGGAACCTTGGTGCATTCCGGAACTCTGAACATTCCGGAATTCCGAACATTCCGGAACTCTGAACATTCCGGAATTCCGAACATTCCGGAACCTTGGTACATTCCGGAATTCCGAACATTCCGGAATTCCGAACATTCCGGAACCTTTGTGCATTCCGGAACCTTGGTGCATTCCGGAACTCTGAACATTCCGGAATTCCGAACATTCCGGAACCTTGGTGCATTCCGGAACTCTGAACATTCCGGAACCTTTGTGCATTCCGGAATTCCGAACATTCCGGAACCTTGGTGCATTCCGGAATTCCGAACATTCCGGAACCTTGGTGCATTCCGGAACTCTGAACATTCCGGAACCTTGGTGCATTCCGGAACCTTGGTGCATTCCGGAATTCTGAACATTCCGGAACCTTGGTGCATTCCGGAATTCCGAACATTCCGGAACCTTGGTACATTCCGGAATTCCGAACATTCCGGAATTCCGAACATTCCGGAAACTTTGTGCATTCCGAAATTCCGAACATTCCGGAACCTTGATACATTCCGGAATTCCGAACATTCCGGAATTCCGAACATTCCGGAACTTTTGTGCATTCCGGAACCTTGGTGCATTCCGGAACTCTGAACATTCCGGAATTCCGAACATTCCGGAACCTTGGTGCATTCCGGAACTCTGAACATTCCGGAATTCCGAACATTCCGGAACCTTGGTGCATTCCGGAACTCTGAACATTCCGGAACTCTGAACATTCTGGAATTCCGAACATTCCGGAACCTTGGTGCATTCCGGAACTCTGAACATTCCGGAACTCTGAACATTCCGGAATTCCGAACATTCCGGAACCTTGGTGCATTCCGGAACCTTGGTGCATTCCTGAACTCTGAACATTCCGGAATTCCGAACATTCCGGATTCTTGGTGCATTCCGGAACTCTGAACATTCCGGAACCTTGATGCATTCCGGAACTCTTAACATTCCGGAACCTTGGTGCATTCCGGAACTCTGAACATTCCGGAACTCTGAACATTCCGGAATTCCGAACATTCCGGAACCTTGGTGCATTCCGGAACTCTGAACATTCCGGAATTCCGAACATTCCGGAACCTTTGTGCATTCCGGAACTCCGAACATTCCGGAACCTTGGTACATTCCGGAATTCCGAACATTCCGGAATTATGAACATTCCGGAACCTTGGTGCATTCCGGAACTCTTAACATTCCGGAACCTTGGTGCATTCCGGAACTCTTAACATTCCGGAACCTTGGTGCATTCCGGAACTCTGAACATTCCGGACCTCTGAACATTCCGGAACTCTTAACATTCCGGAACCTTGGTGCATTCCGGAACTCTGAACATTCCGGAATTCCGAACATTCCGGAACTCTGAACATTCCGGAATTCCGAACATTCCGGAACCTTGGTACATTCCGGAATTCCGAACATTCCGGAATTCCGAACATTCCGGAACCTTTGTGCATTCCGGAACCTTGGTGCATTCCGGAACTCTGAACATTCCGGAATTCCGAACATTCCGGAATTCCGAACATTCCGGAACCTTTGTGCATTCCGGAATTCCGAAAATTCCGGAATTATGAACATTCCGGAACCTTTGTGCATTCCGGAACCTTGGTGCATTCCGGAACTCTGAACATTCCGGAATTCCGAACATTCCGGAACCTTGGTGCATTCCGGAACTCTGAACATTCCGGAACCTTGATGCATTCCGGAACTCTTAACATTCCGGAACCTTGGTGCATTCCGGAACTCTGAACATTCCGGAACTCTGAACATTCCGGAATTCCGAACATTCCGGAACCTTGGTGCATTCCGGAACTCTGAACATTCCGGAATTCCGAACATTCCGGAACCTTTGTGCATTCCGGAATTCCGAACATTCCGGAACCTTGGTACATTCCGGAATTCCGAACATTCCGGAATTATGAACATTCCGGAACCTTGGTGCATTCCGGAATTCTGAACATTCCGGAACCTTGGTGCATTCCGGAATTCCGAACATTCCGGAACCTTGGTACATTCCGGAATTCCGAACATTCCGGAATTCCGAACATTCCGGAAACTTTGTGCATTCCGGAATTCCGAACATTCCGGAACCTTGATACATTCCGGAATTCCGAACATTCCGGAACTTTTGTGCATTCCGGAACCTTGGTGCATTCCGGAACTCTGAACATTCCGGAATTCCGAACATTCCGGAACCTTGGTGCATTCCGGAACTCTGAACATTCCGGAACTCTGAACATTCTGGAATTCCGAACATTCCGGAACCTTGGTGCATTCCGGAACTCTGAACATTCCGGAACTCTGAACATTCCGGAATTCCGAACATTCCGGAACCTTGGTGCATTCCGGAACTCTGAACATTCCGAAACCTTGGTACATTCCGGAATTCCGAACATTCTGGAACCTTGGTGCATTCCAGAACTCTGAACATTCCGGAATTCCGAACATTCCGGAACCTTGGTGCATTCCGGAACTCTGAACATTCCGGAACCTTGATGCATTCCGGAACCCTGAACATTCCGGAACTCTGAACATTCCGGAATTCCGAACATTCCGGAACCTTTGTGCATTCCGGAATTCCGAACATTCCGGAACCTTGGTACATTCCGGAATTCCGAACATTCCGGAATTATGAACATTCCGGAACCTTGGTGCATTCCGGAACTCTTAACATTCCGGAACCTTGGTGCATTCCGGAACTCTGAACATTCCGGAACTCTGAACATTCCGGAATTCCGAACATTCCGGAACCTTTGTGCATTCCGGAATTCCGAACATTCCGGAACCTTGGTACATTCCGGAATTCCGAACATTCCGGAATTATGAACATTCCGGAACCTTGGTGCATTCCGGAACTCTTAACATTCCGGAACCTTGGTGCATTCCGGAACTCTTAACATTCCGGAACCTTGGTGCATTCCGGAACTCTGAACATTCCGGACCTCTGAACATTCCGGAATTCCGAACATTCCGGAACCTTGGTGCATTCCGGAACTCTGAACATTCCGGAACCTTGGTGCATTCCGGAACTCTTAACATTCCGGAACCTTGGTGCATTCCGGAACTCTTAACATTCCGGAACCTTGGTGCATTCCGGAACTCTGAACATTCCGGAATTCCGAACATTCCGGAACCTTTGTGCATTCCGGAATTCCGAACATTCCGGAACCTTGGTACATTCCGGAATTCCGAACATTCCGGAATTATGAACATTCCGGAACCTTGGTGCATTCCGGAACTCTTAACATTCCGGAACCTTGGTGCATTCCGGAACTCTTAACATTCCGGAACCTTGGTGCATTCCGGAACTCTGAACATTCCGGACCTCTGAACATTCCGGAATTCCGAACATTCCGGAACCTTGGTGCATTCCGGAACTCTGAACATTCCGGAATTCCGAACATTCCGGAACCTTGGTACATTCCGGAACTCTGAACATTCCGGAACCTTGATGCATTCCGGAACTCTTAACATTCCGGAACCTTGGTGCATTCCGGAACTCTGAACATTCCGGAACTCTGAACATTCCGGAATTCCGAACATTCCGGAACCTTGGTGCATTCCGGAACTCTGAACATTCCGGAATTCCGAACATTCCGGAACCTTTGTGCATTCCGGAATTCCGAACATTCCGGAACCTTGGTACATTCCGGAATTCCGAACATTCCGGAATTATGAACATTCCGGAACCTTGGTGCATTCCGGAACTCTTAACATTCCGGAACCTTGGTGCATTCCGGAACTCTTAACATTCCGGAACCTTGGTGCATTCCGGAACTCTGAACATTCCGGACCTCTGAACATTCCGGAATTCCGAACATTCCGGAACCTTGGTGCATTCCGGAACTCTGAACATTCCGGAATTCCGAACATTCCGGAACCTTGGTGCATTCCGGAACCTTGGTGAATTCCGGAACTCTGAACATTCCGGAACCTTGGTGCATTCCGGAACTCTGAACATTCCGGAACCTTGGTGCATTCCGGAACCTTGGTGCATTCCGGAATTCCGAACATTCCGGAACCTTGGTGCATTCCGGAACTCTGAACATTCCGGAATTCCGAACATTCCGGAACCTTGGTGCATTCCGGAACTCTGAACATTCCGGAATTCCGAACATTCCGGAACCTTGGTGCATTCCGGAACTCTGAACATTCCGGAACCTTGATGCATTCCGGAACTCTTAACATTCCGGAACCTTGGTGCATTCCGGAACTCTGAACATTCCGGAACTCTGAACATTCCGGAATTCCGAACATTCCGGAACCTTGGTGCATTCCGGAACTCTGAACATTCCGGAATTCCGAACATTCCGGAACCTTGGTGCATTCCGGAACTCTGAACATTCCGGAACTCTGAACATTCTGGAATTCCGAACATTCCGGAACCTTGTTGCATTCCGGAACTCTGAACATTCCGGAATTCCGAACATTCCGGAACCTTGGTGCATTCCGGAACTCTGAACATTCCGGAACCTTGGTAAATTCCGGAATTCCGAACATTCTGGAACCTTGGTGCATTCCAGAACTCTGAACATTCCGGAACTCTGAACATTCCGGAATTCCGAACATTCCGGAAACTTGTTGCATTCCGGAACTCTGAACATTCCGGAATTCCGAACATTCCGGAACCTTGGTGCATTCCGGAACTCTGAACATTCCGGAACCTTGATGCATTCCGGAACTCCTAACATTCCGGAACCTTGGTGCATTCCGGAACTCTGAACATTCCGGAACTCTGAACATTCTGGAATTCCGAACATTCCGGAACCTTGGTGCATTCCGGAACTCTGAACATTCCGGAATTCCGAACATTCCGGAACCTTGGTGCATTCCGGAACTCTGAACATTCCGGAACCTTGGTACATTCCGGAATTCCGAACATTCTGGAACCTTGGTGCATTCCAGAACTCTGAACATTCCGGAATTCCGAACATTCCGGAAACTTGTTGCATTCCGGAACTCTGAACATTCCGGAATTCCGAACATTCCGGAACCTTGGTGCATTCCGGAACTCTGAACACTCCGGAACCTTGATGCATTCCGGAACTCCTAACATTCCGGAACCTTGGTGCATTCCGGAACTCTTAACATTCCGGAACCTTGGTGCATTCCGGAACTCTGAACATTCCGGAACTCTGAACATTCCGGAATTCCGAACATTCCGGAACCTTTGTGCATTCCGGAATTCCGAAAATTCCGGAATTATGAACATTCCGGAACCTTTGTGCATTCCGGAACCTTGGTGCATTCCGGAACTCTGAACATTCCGGAATTCCGAACATTCCGGAACCTTGGTGCATTCCGGAACTCCTAACATTCCGGAACCTTGGTGCATTCCGGAACTCTTAACATTCCGGAACCTTGGTGCATTCCGGAACTCTGAACATTCCGGAACTCTGAACATTCCGGAATTCCGAACATTCCGGAACCTTTGTGCATTCCGGAATTCCGAAAATTCCGGAATTATGAACATTCCGGAACCTTTGTGCATTCCGGAACCTTGGTGCATTCCGGAACTCTGAACATTCCGGAATTCCGAACATTCCGGAACCTTGGTGCATTCCGGAACTCTGAACATTCCGGAACCTTGATGCATTCCGGAACTCTTAACATTCCGGAACCTTGGTGCATTCCGGAACTCTGAACATTCCGGAACTCTGAACATTCCGGAATTCCGAACATTCCGGAACCTTGGTGCATTCCGGAACTCTGAACATTCCGGAATTCCGAACATTCCGGAACCTTTGTGCATTCCGGAATTCCGAACATTCCGGAACCTTGGTACATTCCGGAATTCCGAACATTCCGGAATTATGAACATTCCGGAACCTTGGTGCATTCCGGAACTCTTAACATTCCGGAACCTTGGTGCATTCCGGAACTCTTAACATTCCGGAACCTTGGTGCATTCCGGAACTCTTAACATTCCGGAACCTTGGTGCATTCCGGAACTCTGAACATTCCGGACCTCTGAACATTCCGGAATTCCGAACATTCCGGAACCTTGGTGCATTCCGGAACTCTGAACATTCCGGAACCTTGGTGCATTCCGGAACTCTTAACATTCCGGAACCTTGGTGCATTCCGGAACTCTTAACATTCCGGAACCTTGGTGCATTCCGGAACTCTGAACATTCCGGAATTCCGAACATTCCGGAACCTTTGTGCATTCCGGAATTCCGAACATTCCGGAACCTTGGTGCATTCCGGAATTCCGAACATTCCGGAATTCCGAACATTCCGGAACCTTGGTGCATTCCGGAACTCTGAACACTCCGGAACCTTGAACATTCCGGAACTCTTAACATTCCGGAACCTTGGTGCATTCCGGAACTCTGAACATTCCGGAATTCCGAACATTCCGGAACTCTGAACATTCCGGAATTCCGAACATTCCGGAACCTTGGTACATTCCGGAATTCCGAACATTCCGGAATTCCGAACATTCCGGAACCTTTGTGCATTCCGGAACCTTGGTGCATTCCGGAACTCTGAACATTCCGGAATTCCGAACATTCCGGAACCTTGGTGCATTCCGGAACTCTGAACATTCCGGAACCTTTGTGCATTCCGGAATTCCGAACATTCCGGAACCTTGGTGCATTCCGGAATTCCGAACATTCCGGAACCTTGGTGCATTCCGGAACTCTGAACATTCCGGAACCTTGGTGCATTCCGGAACCTTGGTGCATTCCGGAATTCTGAACATTCCGGAACCTTGGTGCATTCCGGAATTCCGAACATTCCGGAACCTTGGTACATTCCGGAATTCCGAACATTCCGGAATTCCGAACATTCCGGAAACTTTGTGCATTCCGAAATTCCGAACATTCCGGAACCTTGATACATTCCGGAATTCCGAACATTCCGGAATTCCGAACATTCCGGAACTTTTGTGCATTCCGGAACCTTGGTGCATTCCGGAACTCTGAACATTCCGGAATTCCGAACATTCCGGAACCTTGGTGCATTCCGGAACTCTGAACATTCCGGAATTCCGAACATTCCGGAACCTTGGTGCATTCCGGAACTCTGAACATTCCGGAACTCTGAACATTCTGGAATTCCGAACATTCCGGAACCTTGGTGCATTCCGGAACTCTGAACATTCCGGAACTCTGAACATTCCGGAATTCCGAACATTCCGGAACCTTGGTGCATTCCGGAACCTTGGTGCATTCCTGAACTCTGAACATTCCGGAATTCCGAACATTCCGGATTCTTGGTGCATTCCGGAACTCTGAACATTCCGGAACCTTGATGCATTCCGGAACTCTTAACATTCCGGAACCTTGGTGCATTCCGGAACTCTGAACATTCCGGAACTCTGAACATTCCGGAATTCCGAACATTCCGGAACCTTGGTGCATTCCGGAACTCTGAACATTCCGGAATTCCGAACATTCCGGAACCTTTGTGCATTCCGGAACTCCGAACATTCCGGAACCTTGGTACATTCCGGAATTCCGAACATTCCGGAATTATGAACATTCCGGAACCTTGGTGCATTCCGGAACTCTTAACATTCCGGAACCTTGGTGCATTCCGGAACTCTTAACATTCCGGAACCTTGGTGCATTCCGGAACTCTGAACATTCCGGACCTCTGAACATTCCGGAACTCTTAACATTCCGGAACCTTGGTGCATTCCGGAACTCTGAACATTCCGGAATTCCGAACATTCCGGAACTCTGAACATTCCGGAATTCCGAACATTCCGGAACCTTGGTACATTCCGGAATTCCGAACATTCCGGAATTCCGAACATTCCGGAACCTTTGTGCATTCCGGAACCTTGGTGCATTCCGGAACTCTGAACATTCCGGAATTCCGAACATTCCGGAATTCCGAACATTCCGGAACCTTTGTGCATTCCGGAATTCCGAAAATTCCGGAATTATGAACATTCCGGAACCTTTGTGCATTCCGGAACCTTGGTGCATTCCGGAACTCTGAACATTCCGGAATTCCGAACATTCCGGAACCTTGGTGCATTCCGGAACTCTGAACATTCCGGAACCTTGATGCATTCCGGAACTCTTAACATTCCGGAACCTTGGTGCATTCCGGAACTCTGAACATTCCGGAACTCTGAACATTCCGGAATTCCGAACATTCCGGAACCTTGGTGCATTCCGGAACTCTGAACATTCCGGAATTCCGAACATTCCGGAACCTTTGTGCATTCCGGAATTCCGAACATTCCGGAACCTTGGTACATTCCGGAATTCCGAACATTCCGGAATTATGAACATTCCGGAACCTTGGTGCATTCCGGAATTCTGAACATTCCGGAACCTTGGTGCATTCCGGAATTCCGAACATTCCGGAACCTTGGTACATTCCGGAATTCCGAACATTCCGGAATTCCGAACATTCCGGAAACTTTGTGCATTCCGGAATTCCGAACATTCCGGAACCTTGATACATTCCGGAATTCCGAACATTCCGGAACTTTTGTGCATTCCGGAACCTTGGTGCATTCCGGAACTCTGAACATTCCGGAATTCCGAACATTCCGGAACCTTGGTGCATTCCGGAACTCTGAACATTCCGGAACTCTGAACATTCTGGAATTCCGAACATTCCGGAACCTTGGTGCATTCCGGAACTCTGAACATTCCGGAACTCTGAACATTCCGGAATTCCGAACATTCCGGAACCTTGGTGCATTCCGGAACTCTGAACATTCCGAAACCTTGGTACATTCCGGAATTCCGAACATTCTGGAACCTTGGTGCATTCCAGAACTCTGAACATTCCGGAATTCCGAACATTCCGGAACCTTGGTGCATTCCGGAACTCTGAACATTCCGGAACCTTGATGCATTCCGGAACTCTGAACATTCCGGAACTCTGAACATTCCGGAATTCCGAACATTCCGGAACCTTTGTGCATTCCGGAATTCCGAACATTCCGGAACCTTGGTACATTCCGGAATTCCGAACATTCCGGAATTATGAACATTCCGGAACCTTGGTGCATTCCGGAACTCTTAACATTCCGGAACCTTGGTGCATTCCGGAACTCTGAACATTCCGGAACTCTGAACATTCCGGAATTCCGAACATTCCGGAACCTTTGTGCATTCCGGAATTCCGAACATTCCGGAACCTTGGTACATTCCGGAATTCCGAACATTCCGGAATTATGAACATTCCGGAACCTTGGTGCATTCCGGAACTCTTAACATTCCGGAACCTTGGTGCATTCCGGAACTCTTAACATTCCGGAACCTTGGTGCATTCCGGAACTCTGAACATTCCGGACCTCTGAACATTCCGGAATTCCGAACATTCCGGAACCTTGGTGCATTCCGGAACTCTGAACATTCCGGAACCTTGGTGCATTCCGGAACTCTTAACATTCCGGAACCTTGGTGCATTCCGGAACTCTTAACATTCCGGAACCTTGGTGCATTCCGGAACTCTGAACATTCCGGAATTCCGAACATTCCGGAACCTTTGTGCATTCCGGAATTCCGAACATTCCGGAACCTTGGTACATTCCGGAATTCCGAACATTCCGGAATTATGAACATTCCGGAACCTTGGTGCATTCCGGAACTCTTAACATTCCGGAACCTTGGTGCATTCCGGAACTCTTAACATTCCGGAACCTTGGTGCATTCCGGAACTCTGAACATTCCGGACCTCTGAACATTCCGGAATTCCGAACATTCCGGAACCTTGGTGCATTCCGGAACTCTGAACATTCCGGAATTCCGAACATTCCGGAACCTTGGTACATTCCGGAACTCTGAACATTCCGGAACCTTGATGCATTCCGGAACTCTTAACATTCCGGAACCTTGGTGCATTCCGGAACTCTGAACATTCCGGAACTCTGAACATTCCGGAATTCCGAACATTCCGGAACCTTGGTGCATTCCGGAACTCTGAACATTCCGGAATTCCGAACATTCCGGAACCTTTGTGCATTCCGGAATTCCGAACATTCCGGAACCTTGGTACATTCCGGAATTCCGAACATTCCGGAATTATGAACATTCCGGAACCTTGGTGCATTCCGGAACTCTTAACATTCCGGAACCTTGGTGCATTCCGGAACTCTTAACATTCCGGAACCTTGGTGCATTCCGGAACTCTGAACATTCCGGACCTCTGAACATTCCGGAATTCCGAACATTCCGGAACCTTGGTGCATTCCGGAACTCTGAACATTCCGGAATTCCGAACATTCCGGAACCTTGGTGCATTCCGGAACCTTGGTGAATTCCGGAACTCTGAACATTCCGGAACCTTGGTGCATTCCGGAACTCTGAACATTCCGGAACCTTGGTGCATTCCGGAACCTTGGTGCATTCCGGAATTCCGAACATTCCGGAACCTTGGTGCATTCCGGAACTCTGAACATTCCGGAATTCCGAACATTCCGGAACCTTGGTGCATTCCGGAACTCTGAACATTCCGGAACTCTGAACATTCCGGAACTCTGAACATTCCGGAACCTTGGTAAATTCCGGAATTCCGAACATTCTGGAACCTTGGTGCATTCCAGAACTCTGAACATTCCGGAACTCTGAACATTCCGGAATTCCGAACATTCCGGAAACTTGTTGCATTCCGGAACTCTGAACATTCCGGAATTCCGAACATTCCGGAACCTTGGTGCATTCCGGAACTCTGAACATTCCGGAACCTTGATGCATTCCGGAACTCCTAACATTCCTGAACCTTGGTGCATTCCGGAACTCTGAACATTCCGGAACTCTGAACATTCTGGAATTCCGAACATTCCGGAACCTTGGTGCATTCCGGAACTCTGAACATTCCGGAATTCCGAACATTCCGGAACCTTGGTGCATTCCGGAACTCTGAACATTCCGGAACCTTGGTACATTCCGGAATTCCGAACATTCTGGAACCTTGGTGCATTCCAGAACTCTGAACATTCCGGAATTCCGAACATTCCGGAAACTTGTTGCATTCCGGAACTCTGAACTTTCCGGAATTCCGAACATTCCGGAACCTTGGTGCATTCCGGAACCTTGGTGCATTCCGGAACTCTGAACATTCCGGAATTCCGAACATTCCGGAACCTTGGTACATTCCGGAACTCTGAACATTCCGGAACCTTGATGCATTCCGGAACTCTTAACATTCCGGAACCTTGGTGCATTCCGGAACTCTGAACATTCCGGAACTCTGAACATTCCGGAATTCCGAACATTCCGGAACCTTGGTGCATTCCGGAACTCTGAACATTCCGGAATTCCGAACATTCCGGAACCTTTGTGCATTCCGGAATTCCGAACATTCCGGAACCTTGGTACATTCCGGAATTCCGAACATTCCGGAATTATGAACATTCCGGAACCTTGGTGCATTCCGGAACTCTTAACATTCCGGAACCTTGGTGCATTCCGGAACTCTTAACATTCCGGAACCTTGGTGCATTCCGGAACTCTGAACATTCCGGACCTCTGAAAATTCCGGAATTCCGAACATTCCGGAACCTTGGTGCATTCCGGAACTCTGAACATTCCGGAATTCCGAACATTCCGGAACCTTGGTGCATTCCGGAACCTTGGTGAATTCCGGAACTCTGAACATTCCGGAACCTTGGTGCATTCCGGAACTCTGAACATTCCGGAACCTTGGTGCATTCCGGAACCTTGGTGCATTCCGGAATTCCGAACATTCCGGAACCTTGGTGCATTCCGGAACTCTGAACATTCCGGAACTCTGAAATTCTGGAATTCCGAACATTCCGGAACCTTGTTGCATTCCGGAACTCTGAACATTCCGGAATTCCGAACATTCCGGAACCTTGGTGCATTCCGGAACTCTGAACATTCCGGAACCTTGGTAAATTCCGGAATTCCGAACATTCTGGAACCTTGGTGCATTCCAGAACTCTGAACATTCCGGAACTCTGAACATTCCGGAATTCCGAACATTCCGGAAACTTGTTGCATTCCGGAACTCTGAACATTCCGGAATTCCGAACATTCCGGAACCTTGGTGCATTCCGGAACTCTGAACATTCCGGAACCTTGATGCATTCCGGAACTCCTAACATTCCGGAACCTTGGTGCATTCCGGAACTCTGAACATTCCGGAACTCTGAACATTCTGGAATTCCGAACATTCCGGAACCTTGGTGCATTCCGGAACTCTGAACATTCCGGAATTCCGAACATTCCGGAACCTTGGTGCATTCCGGAACTCTGAACATTCCGGAACCTTGGTACATTCCGGAATTCCGAACATTCTGGAACCTTGGTGCATTCCAGAACTCTGAACATTCCGGAATTCCGAACATTCCGGAAACTTGTTGCATTCCGGAACTCTGAACATTCCGGAATTCCGAACATTCCGGAACCTTGGTGCATTCCGGAACTCTGAACACTCCGGAACCTTGATGCATTCCGGAACTCCTAACATTCCGGAACCTTGGTGCATTCCGGAACTCTTAACATTCCGGAACCTTGGTGCATTCCGGAACTCTGAACATTCCGGAACTCTGAACATTCCGGAATTCCGAACATTCCGGAACCTTTGTGCATTCCGGAATTCCGAAAATTCCGGAATTATGAACATTCCGGAACCTTTGTGCATTCCGGAACCTTGGTGCATTCCGGAACTCTGAACATTCCGGAATTCCGAACATTCCGGAACCTTGGTGCATTCCGGAACTCTGAACATTCCGGAACCTTGATGCATTCCGGAACTCTTAACATTCCGGAACCTTGGTGCATTCCGGAACTCTGAACATTCCGGAACTCTGAACATTCCGGAATTCCGAACATTCCGGAACCTTGGTGCATTCCGGAACTCTGAACATTCCGGAATTCCGAACATTCCGGAACCTTTGTGCATTCCGGAATTCCGAACATTCCGGAACCTTGGTACATTCCGGAATTCCGAACATTCCGGAATTATGAACATTCCGGAACCTTGGTGCATTCCGGAACTCTTAACATTCCGGAACCTTGGTGCATTCCGGAACTCTTAACATTCCGGAACCTTGGTGCATTCCGGAACTCTTAACATTCCGGAACCTTGGTGCATTCCGGAACTCTGAACATTCCGGACCTCTGAACATTCCGGAATTCCGAACATTCCGGAACCTTGGTGCATTCCGGAACTCTGAACATTCCGGAACCTTGGTGCATTCCGGAACTCTTAACATTCCGGAACCTTGGTGCATTCCGGAACTCTTAACATTCCGGAACCTTGGTGCATTCCGGAACTCTGAACATTCCGGAATTCCGAACATTCCGGAACCTTTGTGCATTCCGGAATTCCGAACATTCCGGAACCTTGGTGCATTCCGGAATTCCGAACATTCCGGAATTCCGAACATTCCGGAACCTTGGTGCATTCCGGAACTCTGAACACTCCGGAACCTTGAACATTCCGGAACTCTTAACATTCCGGAACCTTGGTGCATTCCGGAACTCTGAACATTCCGGAATTCCGAACATTCCGGAATTCCGAACATTCCGGAACCTTTGTGCATTCCGGAACCTTGGTGCATTCCGGAACTCTGAACCTTGGTGCATTCCGGAACTCTGAACATTCCGGAACTCTGAACATTCCGGAACTCTGAACATTCCGGAATTCCGAACATTCCGGAACCTTGGTGCATTCCGGAATTCCGAACATTCCGGAACCTTGGTGCATTCCGGAACTCTGAACATTCCGGAACCTTGGTGCATTCCGGAACCTTGGTGCATTCCGGAATTCTGAACATTCCGGAACCTTGGTGCATTCCGGAATTCCGAACATTCCGGAACCTTGGTACATTCCGGAATTCCGAACATTCCGGAATTCCGAACATTCCGGAAACTTTGTGCATTCCGGAATTCCGAACATTCCGGAACCTTGATACATTCCGGAATTCCGAACATTCCGGAACTTTTGTGCATTCCGGAACCTTGGTGCATTCCGGAACTCTGAACATTCCGGAATTCCGAACATTCCGGAACCTTGGTGCATTCCGGAACTCTGAACATTCCGGAACTCTGAACATTCTGGAATTCCGAACATTCCGGAACCTTGGTGCATTCCGGAACTCTGAACATTCCGGAACTCTGAACATTCCGGAATTCCGAACATTCCGGAACCTTGGTGCATTCCGGAACTCTGAACATTCCGAAACCTTGGTACATTCCGGAATTCCGAACATTCTGGAACCTTGGTGCATTCCAGAACTCTGAACATTCCGGAATTCCGAACATTCCGGAACCTTGGTGCATTCCGGAACTCTGAACATTCCGGAACCTTGATGCATTCCGGAACTCTTAACATTCCGGAACCTTGGTGCATTCCGGAACTCTGAACATTCCGGAACTCTGAACATTCCGGAATTCCGAACATTCCGGAACCTTTGTGCATTCCGGAATTCCGAACATTCCGGAACCTTGGTACATTCCGGAATTCCGAACATTCCGGAATTATGAACATTCCGGAACCTTGGTGCATTCCGGAACTCTTAACATTCCGGAACCTTGGTGCATTCCGGAACTCTGAACATTCCGGAACTCTGAACATTCCGGAATTCCGAACATTCCGGAACCTTTGTGCATTCCGGAATTCCGAACATTCCGGAACCTTGGTACATTCCGGAATTCCGAACATTCCGGAATTATGAACATTCCGGAACCTTGGTGCATTCCGGAACTCTTAACATTCCGGAACCTTGGTGCATTCCGGAACTCTTAACATTCCGGAACCTTGGTGCATTCCGGAACTCTGAACATTCCGGACCTCTGAACATTCCGGAATTCCGAACATTCCGGAACCTTGGTGCATTCCGGAACTCTGAACATTCCGGAACCTTGGTGCATTCCGGAACTCTTAACATTCCGGAACCTTGGTGCATTCCGGAACTCTTAACATTCCGGAACCTTGGTGCATTCCGGAACTCTGAACATTCCGGAATTCCGAACATTCCGGAACCTTTGTGCATTCCGGAATTCCGAACATTCCGGAACCTTGGTACATTCCGGAATTCCGAACATTCCGGAATTATGAACATTCCGGAACCTTGGTGCATTCCGGAACTCTTAACATTCCGGAACCTTGGTGCATTCCGGAACTCTTAACATTCCGGAACCTTGGTGCATTCCGGAACTCTGAACATTCCGGACCTCTGAACATTCCGGAATTCCGAACATTCCGGAACCTTGGTGCATTCCGGAACTCTGAACATTCCGGAATTCCGAACATTCCGGAACCTTGGTACATTCCGGAACTCTGAACATTCCGGAACCTTGATGCATTCCGGAACTCTTAACATTCCGGAACCTTGGTGCATTCCGGAACTCTGAACATTCCGGAACTCTGAACATTCCGGAATTCCGAACATTCCGGAACCTTGGTGCATTCCGGAACTCTGAACATTCCGGAATTCCGAACATTCCGGAACCTTTGTGCATTCCGGAATTCCGAACATTCCGGAACCTTGGTACATTCCGGAATTCCGAACATTCCGGAATTATGAACATTCCGGAACCTTGGTGCATTCCGGAACTCTTAACATTCCGGAACCTTGGTGCATTCCGGAACTCTTAACATTCCGGAACCTTGGTGCATTCCGGAACTCTGAACATTCCGGACCTCTGAACATTCCGGAATTCCGAACATTCCGGAACCTTGGTGCATTCCGGAACTCTGAACATTCCGGAATTCCGAACATTCCGGAACCTTGGTGCATTCCGGAACCTTGGTGAATTCCGGAACTCTGAACATTCCGGAACCTTGGTGCATTCCGGAACTCTGAACATTCCGGAACCTTGGTGCATTCCGGAACCTTGGTGCATTCCGGAATTCCGAACATTCCGGAACCTTGGTGCATTCCGGAACTCTGAACATTCCGGAATTCCGAACATTCCGGAACCTTGGTGCATTCCGGAACTCTGAACATTCCGGAACTCTGAACATTCTGGAATTCCGAACATTCCGGAACCTTGTTGCATTCCGGAACTCTGAACATTCCGGAATTCCGAACATTCCGGAACCTTGGTGCATTCCGGAACTCTGAACATTCCGGAACCTTGGTAAATTCCGGAATTCCGAACATTCTGGAACCTTGGTGCATTCCAGAACTCTGAACATTCCGGAACTCTGAACATTCCGGAATTCCGAACATTCCGGAAACTTGTTGCATTCCGGAACTCTGAACATTCCGGAATTCCGAACATTCCGGAACCTTGGTGCATTCCGGAACTCTGAACATTCCGGAACCTTGATGCATTCCGGAACTCCTAACATTCCTGAACCTTGGTGCATTCCGGAACTCTGAACATTCCGGAACTCTGAACATTCTGGAATTCCGAACATTCCGGAACCTTGGTGCATTCCGGAACTCTGAACATTCCGGAATTCCGAACATTCCGGAACCTTGGTGCATTCCGGAACTCTGAACATTCCGGAACCTTGGTACATTCCGGAATTCCGAACATTCTGGAACCTTGGTGCATTCCAGAACTCTGAACATTCCGGAATTCCGAACATTCCGGAAACTTGTTGCATTCCGGAACTCTGAACTTTCCGGAATTCCGAACATTCCGGAACCTTGGTGCATTCCGGAACCTTG
This sequence comes from Mchenga conophoros, assembly GCF_057382185.1. Lineage (NCBI taxonomy): Eukaryota > Metazoa > Chordata > Actinopteri > Cichliformes > Cichlidae > Mchenga > Mchenga conophoros. Next base: position 336,210 of record NC_140539.1, on the reverse strand, counting down.
GTGCATTCCGGAACTCTGAACATTCCGGAATTCCGAACATTCCGGAACCTTGGTACATTCCGGAACTCTGAACATTCCGGAACCTTGATGCATTCCGGAACTCTTAACATTCCGGAACCTTGGTGCATTCCGGAACTCTGAACATTCCGGAACTCTGAACATTCCGGAATTCCGAACATTCCGGAACCTTGGTGCATTCCGGAACTCTGAACATTCCGGAATTCCGAACATTCCGGAACCTTTGTGCATTCCGGAATTCCGAACATTCCGGAACCTTGGTACATTCCGGAATTCCGAACATTCCGGAATTATGAACATTCCGGAACCTTGGTGCATTCCGGAACTCTTAACATTCCGGAACCTTGGTGCATTCCGGAACTCTTAACATTCCGGAACCTTGGTGCATTCCGGAACTCTGAACATTCCGGACCTCTGAAAATTCCGGAATTCCGAACATTCCGGAACCTTGGTGCATTCCGGAACTCTGAACATTCCGGAATTCCGAACATTCCGGAACCTTGGTGCATTCCGGAACCTTGGTGAATTCCGGAACTCTGAACATTCCGGAACCTTGGTGCATTCCGGAACTCTGAACATTCCGGAACCTTGGTGCATTCCGGAACCTTGGTGCATTCCGGAATTCCGAACATTCCGGAACCTTGGTGCATTCCGGAACTCTGAACATTCCGGAACTCTGAACATTCTGGAATTCCGAACATTCCGGAACCTTGTTGCATTCCGGAACTCTGAACATTCCGGAATTCCGAACATTCCGGAACCTTGGTGCATTCCGGAACTCTGAACATTCCGGAACCTTGGTAAATTCCGGAATTCCGAACATTCTGGAACCTTGGTGCATTCCAGAACTCTGAACATTCCGGAACTCTGAACATTCTGGAATTCCGAACATTCCGGAACCTTGGTGCATTCCGGAACTCTGAACATTCCGGAATTCCGAACATTCCGGAACCTTGGTGCATTCCGGAACTCTGAACATTCCGGAACCTTGGTACATTCCGGAATTCCGAACATTCTGGAACCTTGGTGCATTCCAGAACTCTGAACATTCCGGAATTCCGAACATTCCGGAAACTTGTTGCATTCCGGAACTCTGAACATTCCGGAATTCCGAACATTCCGGAACCTTGGTGCATTCCGGAACTCTGAACACTCCGGAACCTTGATGCATTCCGGAACTCCTAACATTCCGGAACCTTGGTGCATTCCGGAACTCTTAACATTCCGGAACCTTGGTGCATTCCGGAACTCTGAACATTCCGGAACTCTGAACATTCCGGAATTCCGAACATTCCGGAACCTTTGTGCATTCCGGAATTCCGAAAATTCCGGAATTATGAACATTCCGGAACCTTTGTGCATTCCGGAACCTTGGTGCATTCCGGAACTCTGAACATTCCGGAATTCCGAACATTCCGGAACCTTGGTGCATTCCGGAACTCTGAACATTCCGGAACCTTGATGCATTCCGGAACTCTTAACATTCCGGAACCTTGGTGCATTCCGGAACTCTGAACATTCCGGAACTCTGAACATTCCGGAATTCCGAACATTCCGGAACCTTGGTGCATTCCGGAACTCTGAACATTCCGGAATTCCGAACATTCCGGAACCTTTGTGCATTCCGGAATTCCGAACATTCCGGAACCTTGGTACATTCCGGAATTCCGAACATTCCGGAATTATGAACATTCCGGAACCTTGGTGCATTCCGGAACTCTTAACATTCCGGAACCTTGGTGCATTCCGGAACTCTTAACATTCCGGAACCTTGGTGCATTCCGGAACTCTTAACATTCCGGAACCTTGGTGCATTCCGGAACTCTGAACATTCCGGACCTCTGAACATTCCGGAATTCCGAACATTCCGGAACCTTGGTGCATTCCGGAACTCTGAACATTCCGGAACCTTGGTGCATTCCGGAACTCTTAACATTCCGGAACCTTGGTGCATTCCGGAACTCTTAACATTCCGGAACCTTGGTGCATTCCGGAACTCTGAACATTCCGGAATTCCGAACATTCCGGAACCTTTGTGCATTCCGGAATTCCGAACATTCCGGAACCTTGGTGCATTCCGGAATTCCGAACATTCCGGAATTCCGAACATTCCGGAACCTTGGTGCATTCCGGAACTCTGAACACTCCGGAACCTTGAACATTCCGGAACTCTTAACATTCCGGAACCTTGGTGCATTCCGGAACTCTGAACATTCCGGAATTCCGAACATTCCGGAACTCTGAACATTCCGGAATTCCGAACATTCCGGAACCTTGGTACATTCCGGAATTCCGAACATTCCGGAATTCCGAACATTCCGGAACCTTTGTGCATTCCGGAACCTTGGTGCATTCCGGAACTCTGAACATTCCGGAATTCCGAACATTCCGGAACCTTGGTGCATTCCGGAACTCTGAACATTCCGGAACCTTTGTGCATTCCGGAATTCCGAACATTCCGGAACCTTGGTGCATTCCGGAATTCCGAACATTCCGGAACCTTGGTGCATTCCGGAACTCTGAACATTCCGGAACCTTGGTGCATTCCGGAACCTTGGTGCATTCCGGAATTCTGAACATTCCGGAACCTTGGTGCATTCCGGAATTCCGAACATTCCGGAACCTTGGTACATTCCGGAATTCCGAACATTCCGGAATTCCGAACATTCCGGAAACTTTGTGCATTCCGAAATTCCGAACATTCCGGAACCTTGATACATTCCGGAATTCCGAACATTCCGGAATTCCGAACATTCCGGAACTTTTGTGCATTCCGGAACCTTGGTGCATTCCGGAACTCTGAACATTCCGGAATTCCGAACATTCCGGAACCTTGGTGCATTCCGGAACTCTGAACATTCCGGAACTCTGAACATTCTGGAATTCCGAACATTCCGGAACCTTGGTGCATTCCGGAACTCTGAACATTCCGGAACTCTGAACATTCCGGAATTCCGAACATTCCGGAACCTTGGTGCATTCCGGAACCTTGGTGCATTCCTGAACTCTGAACATTCCGGAATTCCGAACATTCCGGAACCTTGGTGCATTCCGGAACTCTGAACATTCCGGAACCTTGATGCATTCCGGAACTCTTAACATTCCGGAACCTTGGTGCATTCCGGAACTCTGAACATTCCGGAACTCTGAACATTCCGGAATTCCGAACATTCCGGAACCTTGGTGCATTCCGGAACTCTGAACATTCCGGAATTCCGAACATTCCGGAACCTTTGTGCATTCCGGAACTCCGAACATTCCGGAACCTTGGTACATTCCGGAATTCCGAACATTCCGGAATTATGAACATTCCGGAACCTTGGTGCATTCCGGAACTCTTAACATTCCGGAACCTTGGTGCATTCCGGAACTCTTAACATTCCGGAACCTTGGTGCATTCCGGAACTCTGAACATTCCGGACCTCTGAACATTCCGGAATTCCGAACATTCCTGAACCTTGGTGCATTCCGGAACTCTGAACATTCCGGAACTCTGAACATTCCGGAATTCCGAACATTCCGGAACCTTGGTGCATTCCGGAACTCTGAACATTCCGGAACCTTGGTACATTCCGGAATTCTGAACATTCCGGAATTCCGAACATTCCGGAACTTTGGTGCATTCCAGAACTCTGAACATTCCGGAATTCCGAACATTCCGGAACCTTGGTGCATTCCGGAACTCTGAACATTCCGGAATACCGAACATTCCGGAACCTTGGTGCATTCCGGAACTCTGAACATTCCGGAACCTTGATGCATTCCGGAACTCTTAACATTCCGGAACCTTGGTGCATTCCGGAACTCTGAACATTCCGGAACTCTGAACATTCCGGAATTCCGAACATTCCGGAACCTTTGTGCATTCCGGAATTCCGAAAATTCCGGAATTATGAACATTCCGGAACCTTTGTGCATTCCGGAACCTTGGTGCATTCCGGAACTCTGAACATTCCGGAATTCCGAACATTCCGGAACCTTGGTGCATTCCGGAACTCTGAACATTCCGGAACCTTGATGCATTCCGGAACTCTTAACATTCCGGAACCTTGGTGCATTCCGGAACTCTGAACATTCCGGAACTCTGAACATTCCGGAATTCCGAACATTCCGGAACCTTGGTGCATTCCGGAACTCTGAACATTCCGGAATTCCGAACATTCCGGAACCTTTGTGCATTCCGGAATTCCGAAAATTCCGGAATTATGAACATTCCGGAACCTTTGTGCATTCCGGAACCTTGGTGCATTCCGGAACTCTGAACATTCCGGAATTCCGAACATTCCGGAACCTTGGTGCATTCCGGAACTCTGAACATTCCGGAACCTTGATGCATTCCGGAACTCTTAACATTCCGGAACCTTGGTGCATTCCGGAACTCTGAACATTCCGGAACTCTGAACATTCCGGAATTCCGAACATTCCGGAACCTTGGTGCATTCCGGAACTCTGAACATTCCGGAATTCCGAACATTCCGGAACCTTTGTGCATTCCGGAATTCCGAACATTCCGGAACCTTGGTACATTCCGGAATTCCGAACATTCCGGAATTATGAACATTCCGGAACCTTGGTGCATTCCGGAACTCTTAACATTCCGGAACCTTGGTGCATTCCGGAACTCTTAACATTCCGGAACCTTGGTGCATTCCGGAACTCTGAACATTCCGGACCTCTGAACATTCCGGAATTCCGAACATTCCGGAACCTTGGTGCATTCCGGAACTCTGAACATTCCGGAACCTTGGTGCATTCCGGAACTCTTAACATTCCGGAACCTTGGTGCATTCCGGAACTCTGAACATTCCGGAATTCCGAACATTCCGGAACCTTGGTGCATTCCGGAATTCCGAACATTCCGGAATTCCGAACATTCCGGAACCTTGGTGCATTCCGGAACTCTGAACACTCCGGAACCTTGAACATTCCGGAACTCTTAACATTCCGGAACCTTGGTGCATTCCGGAACTCTGAACATTCCGGAATTCCGAACATTCCGGAACTCTGAACATTCCGGAATTCCGAACATTCCGGAACCTTGGTACATTCCGGAATTCCGAACATTCCGGAATTCCGAACATTCCGGAACCTTTGTGCATTCCGGAACCTTGGTGCATTCCGGAACTCTGAACATTCCGGAATTCCGAACATTCCGGAATTCCGAACATTCCGGAACCTTTGTGCATTCCGGAATTCCGAAAATTCCGGAATTATGAACATTCCGGAACCTTTGTGCATTCCGGAACCTTGGTGCATTCCGGAACTCTGAACATTCCGGAATTCCGAACATTCCGGAACCTTGGTGCATTCCGGAACTCTGAACATTCCGGAACCTTGATGCATTCCGGAACTCTTAACATTCCGGAACCTTGGTGCATTCCGGAACTCTGAACATTCCGGAACTCTGAACATTCCGGAATTCCGAACATTCCGGAACCTTGGTGCATTCCGGAACTCTGAACATTCCGGAATTCCGAACATTCCGGAACCTTTGTGCATTCCGGAATTCCGAACATTCCGGAACCTTGGTACATTCCGGAATTCCGAACATTCCGGAATTATGAACATTCCGGAACCTTGGTGCATTCCGGAACTCTTAACATTCCGGAACCTTGGTGCATTCCGGAACTCTTAACATTCCGGAACCTTGGTGCATTCCGGAACTCTGAACATTCCGGAACCTTGGTGCATTCCGGAACTCTGAACATTCCGGACCTCTGAACATTCCGGAATTCCGAACATTCCGGAACCTTGGTGCATTCCGGAACTCTGAACATTCCGGAACCTTGGTGCATTCCGGAACTCTTAACATTCCGGAACCTTGGTGCATTCCGGAACTCTTAACATTCCGGAACCTTGGTGCAGGGTTAGGGTTAGGGTTAGGGGGTTAGGGTTAGGGGGTTAGGGTTAGGGTTAGGGGGGTTAGGGGGGGTTAGGGTTAGGGGTTAGGGTTAGGGTTAGGGGTTAGGGTTAGGGTTAGGGTTAGGGGGTTAGGGTTAGGGTTAGGGTTAGGGGGTTAGGGTTAGGGGTTAGGGTTAGGGTTAGGGTTAGGGGTTAGGGGTTAGGGTTAGGGTTAGGGTTAGGGTTAGGGTTAGGGGTTAGGGTTAGGGTTAGGGTTAGGGGTTAGGGGTTAGGGTAGGTTAGGGGCCTATTGATCTTGTACAGTCACTGTTGTGAGTCCGGTGCACTGGCAACAGCTGCCTGGTCACTGTCACTCATGTCTCACCCCTTGTGGCAAACCAGTCTATTATCACTCTCATTAGAAGAAGAAAATTTCAATTGAAGACACAATATTCTTTTTTTTTTTTTTTTTTTTTTTTTTTTTTTTTTTTTTTTTTTTTTTTTTTTTTTTTTGCCCCAGCATGTACCTCTCCAGCTTTTATTGTCATGTCAAGAGTCTCACAAAACAGCAATAATTGTCAATACAATTGAAAGGAAGCAATTCAGACTGCGTTCAGGCCCCGTGGATGTTGAGTTCGCAGTCTGGAAATCCACAATCTCTCATATCTCCTCCTCTGGCCCTCCGTCCATGTCGCACAGGTTTGAAGTCCCGTTATACTCAGATGTTGTAATGTGTGAATTTGGAAATGCAATACTAGTGGAGTGTCCAGTCCATTCCTCTCAATATTGTAAATATGTTGTTTTAACCTCTCCAACAGAGTTTGACCTGTTTCACCCACATAGAGTAGACCACATTCTTCGCAACAGATGCAATAAACGATGTTGCTCGTGTTTAGGGACATTCTCTGTAAGATGGGTGCCCCTATTTTCCCATAAGGATTATACAAGAACCGTTTCGGTTTAAAGGCCCAATGATTGGGTTTCCCCGATCTTATACGTCTCATCTGTTCTGGCAACTTGGCCCTGACGAGCATATCTCTCAGATTCTTGTTCCTCCTGTGGGCTGAAATCACTCTGCAGTCTTGGAGTCGTATCAAACCAGAGGTGTATTTCTTAAAGTTTGTTTTGAGTTGATGATGCAATGGTAGATGAGAACGCGAGTAAGTGGTAACTAGTGGCATAAGTCTATTCTGTTCTCCCTGTTGTATCTGATTTTGAGTCTGATTTCCCCTCATTGCATTAGAGTTTAGTCCAGCAAGGGTGCTGCTCTTAATTGTTCTAAGGAACCTACTAGAATATCCCCTCTTCCTGAGGCTCCGGAATAATATGCCAATTGCATCCTGAAGATCTGATTCCTTTGAAGAAATTCTATAGAACCTGATGATTTGGGACTTTATGATACCCTTAAAAGTGTGTTTGGGATGGTAGCTGCTCTTATGCAAGAGAGCATGGCAATCTGTAGGTTTAAAATAAACCTTAGTGGAAATTTTCAGATTTTGACCCAGTTGTTCTAAAAATACTGTCGTGTCCAAGAAATTGACCTGTATTGGATGTATTTCATATTTGACTTTAATGGAGGGATGATGACTATTCAAGATGTTGATAAATTCAGTGAATTTATGTTCACCATGGGGCCACGCCCCTATGATGTCATCTAAGAACCTAAAATAGAAGGTTGGTTTATGCGGACACTTTCTCAGGGCCTCACATTCCCATTGGCTCATATATAGGTTAGCATAAGAAGGGGCATATCTATGTCCCATAGCTGTGCCCTGAACCTGTAAATATTGTCTCCCCGCAAATTCAAAATCATTACACCTCAAACAGATTTCCAACAGCTGCAAGAGTTCTGCGTCCGGTCTCTTAGGATCTGGATGCTGTTCCAAGATATTTTTTATTGTGCTTAAACCTAATTCGGTATTAATGTTTGTATAAAGACTTTCAATATCAATTGTGAAGAGTTGCGTATTTATTGGTAATCGTATTGGTTTGATAAGTTCCAGGAAATGATATGTATCTTTCAAATAACTAGGGTGTTTAACCGAGAGAGGTCCCAGAAAGTGATCTATATAGAGGGAGATGTTATAAGTCGCACTGCTACAGTCCGATACAATGGGCCTCCCTGACGGAATCACGTTTGGTACTGTCCACGTCTGGGGATCTTTATGGATCTTCGGAAGGAGGTAAAACTGTCTATTCCGAGGTTCATCTGGGCCATATAGAAAATCCCTTTGTTTTGCAGTAATATATTTTTTATTATATAATTTACTCACGATACTACGAACTTGGAGTTGTGTGTTCTGTTGAATACTGTTCTCAATAGCTCTGTAGTATTTACCATTAGCCAGCTGTCTATTAGCTTCCAGAACATATTGATGTTTATCCAAAATCACAATCTTGGAACCCTTGTCTGCTGGTTTAAAGATAATGTTTTTATTTTGTTGAAGTTCCCTAATCACTTCCATATCCTCACCTCCCACACCATCAGTACCCCTGCTCCACAGTCGGAATCCAGCAGAATCCCGCAAGTCGGCTTCAATTAACTTTCTCACTCTCTCATCCAACTGGCCCCAAGTGGGTTCCCAATTAGATGGTAGCGTAAAACGAGTCCTACAGTCCCCATCCTTTTTATCCTCACCAAAATGGTCCAAGAGTTTAATCCTCCTGTGATATAAGGAAATGTCCCTCCATAACTCCTCCCTATCTAGTATATTTGGGGTTGGAATGTAAGAAAGCCCTTTCTCCAATAGTTCTATTTGTCGCGCAGTGGGTCGGAATAAGGTTGATAAATTTAATATATTACTCCCCTCAGCACACCAACCTTGTTTAGGGGATTTCAAATCATGTATCCCATCTGTAGGTGAATCAGAATCCAATTGAATACTATTAGGTGGATCAGTGAAAGACTGTAAACAGAAGATGGAAGACTGTTTCTCCCTACAGTGAGCCCGAGTAAAGTCTAAAGGGCGATCCCCCATATTAGGCTCAATAGGAGTTAAAAATCCAATTTCAATTCACTGCACCAATGCTTGAATATTCGCCCCGCCGTTTCCTGAGTCCAGTGGATGTTATCTGTGACCGTATGGAATTGGTCCTCGGCTATACGGCTTATTACAGGCAAACGCTTCAACGCGAAGTCATTAACAATGTCTAAGTTGTATTTCTGCTCCTGAGGTAGAAGGTGCGAATAGTTAATCAGTGGGAAATAAATATTTGCATTAGGGAAAACAGACTGAGCCTTCCTGTAGAGCATTCTAAGTTGTTTTATGGATGTTTTATGTGGGTCCTGGTCTCTATTATTAATACCCACCGACAGCACCACCAGCTTCACCAGTGCATGCGGAGGGGTTTTTTCCAAGATCTGATTAAAGTGATAGAACGACGCGCCTGGATAACTATCAATCTGAATCTCTCCTGAGCAATGTGGTGGCATACGATAGAGGTTAGAATCCCCCAGAAACCAAATTGGTTTGTTACATTTAAATTGCCAATCCATGATCTTTCTCCCTTTTCGGGCCTTGTGGGTATTTGGAAAATGTACATATTTGTCTTTCTCTCTCTCAGTCATTTGATTTGAGTTGTTTAGTTTTTGATGTAAGGTTGCCGCTGACACATTTAGGGAGCCCGCAACAAGAGTAATTTTTGGGTCAGATGAGGTCGTTTGTGTCCCACAGTCGGCATTATTGCCCTTGACCGGGCCCTGCATCATCATGTTGTTGTTATTTCCCGTTACTCTTTTAGCGGTGTCTCGCTCTCCTGTTCCTGTGTCCATTACAGCGGCACTCCCTTCAGTCTGTAACCTGTATTTTACTGCTGTGGCAGTAGAATGAGAGAGAAGATGATGGTGAGTGCCACTCTCCTGGTCAAGGCCATGGATTTGTAAATCCGGGTCATTCTGAGAAACCACCACATTGCTTCTAACCTGTGTAGGCTGGTGAAGAGATACATTAGTAAGTTTTGTGAATCTCGGATGATGTTTATTTGATCTTATACTGCCCTCGCTTTTATTGAGTTTACCAGCTGTTTCGATCCGATTACCCATATCTGTTGTAAAGTCACTATCAAATGTTGAGAAGGGGGGTCTATTTTCTGTCTCCCTATGTTGTTGTTCTCTCTCCTCCACAGCTCCTTGTCGTGAAAGCTGTAGGGTGGGAGGCGGAGAGACAGACCTCTTTTGGCTACTGTCAGCTTCACATGTCCCTGAATGGACCTGGGTGGGTGCAGCCAAATTGTTTTCCTTGATTGTGGATATTGGTATTATAGGGGAGAGGGTTCGGTTACGGGTCACCTCTAATGGCCCATTCATGTGAGGGTCTGTTGTTAATTCCTCCCCATACGGAGTGGACTGAGAGTCCCGTAGGGGTGGCTGGACCCTATCTAGGCCCTGGCTGTTCCTCCCTCTATCATCTAAGGCCGCAGCCGTTGGTCTAATCTGCTCCTCAACTATCACTTTAGGGTAGAGGGACCGGTGATGTTCTCGTTCTGGTCTTTGTAATGGTGGAAAATCTCCTTCACTATCTATGTCAAAGTCTGATGTTGAGTTTCCCTCCAGTGACCTATCAGGGAATGATTCTGCATACACTGACCCATCAAGTGATTCTCCCTCCCCTGAGAAGAAGTTCTGTATAGTTTCCACAGTAGATTGAGTTAGTCTGGCCTTGTATCTTTTTCCTGCCCAAGTAATTGCAATTCGAAGAGCATTTTCATTAAAGGCAAGGTTGGCATAGTTTGTAATCACATTAATATAATGTTCTTGCAGCGCCAGTAAGTTGTTCTCTAACCACTGTTTAGTGTTTCTCTCTACTGCCCTTTGAACCTCCTCAGAAGGTGAGGCTGGTTTAATGAAACTTGTGAGTTTAGTCACTTGTTTTGCCATCCCTCTTGGTGGATCTTTGTTTGCAATAGCTGAGTCTATGATTGCTTTATGATGAATTGCCTGTATTAATTTAAAATATTGTTTGGTCAACTGCCTAGTTTGAACATCCAGAGGTTGATAATTAGTAGATTGCTTAATTTGTCTAGGAAATCGAATCCCATTTCTATTCTTTTCCCTCCCCCTCTGCTCCCTCCCGTTCCTATTTCTATTGTGTGTATTTGTCTGTGTGTCTGTGTCAAATCTCTCTGTCCGGCTGAAGTGGGCCGCTCCAGACCTGTTAGAAAAAGCCATAGTCAGTAGGAGGCCTACCTGGATGTGTCTGAAGGGTTCCTGAGCCGCCTTCTTCCAGAAGCATGGAAACCTCTAGGCCTCTGTAGTCCTGGAGTGGAAAATCTGTCCTCAGATGGAAAAGGTTAGTTCCCACTCACAGTCACATTTGTGCTTGGAATAATCCCACAAGGAGGAAGTCTCTATTGCTTTCTTTTAAGTTCAAAAAAGAGTTTTTTTATTCCTTCTCGTCCTAATCCACTTGTTTTCAGAATGGTTTTTCTTCTCTGTTAGGCTGAGAGGAATTTGCAGGCCGGCAAGATAAAGAGCCTCATACTGACATATTTAAAATCCAATTTATTTAACTGTATAGGATTAAAATCATTTAGATAAAAAATCAAAAGCCAAATTTGGCAACTTAAAGCTAGAAATCTGGGCTGAGGTCTAGAGTTTTGGCCCAATTCAGTCTTTTCTCCCTTACGTTTCGCAGGACATGCTGCTTCTTCAGAGGGATACACAGAGAGAGATGCACAGATGCAATGATTTAAGGTTTTGAGGGTGGGGACCAAGTCCCGCCCCCAAAGCCTCAGGAAAAGGGGAGTGGGATGGGAGGGGAAATAAACCAAAAGGGGTTAGGGATTGAAATGGTTAGGGTTAGGATAACAGATCTGGGGAGGGAGAATCACCAGTTTATTTTCAAAAAACAATTGGCAGGATTCAAATTAGTGTATCACATACATCAAAGAGCCTCTGATGGTGCTGTCAGAATAGGCCAGAGACATGGAGGGAGGGCCAATCCAGAAACCTTTTAGGTTTAGGGCAGGAGAGTCAGGTACAAGAGGTTCTATTTTCCTTTTTTCCTTACTTCATATACAACTCATATGTACATTATCATGTACCAGATGTTATCTTATTTGCTGCCTTTTAATTAAATCTATAACAAGAATTCATGTGTGTATGTATCTCCTTTCAAAAAAATAAAGTTTATTTGCTTCCTGTTCCTTTAATAATGGCATCACTTATAGTCAGTTTCCCTCCATTATACATTCCAGTTAGAGCTCCCAGGGGTTAACACCACACACAGAAGTTCATATCCATGATTTTATGTTGAAGTCTAAGATAATCCCCCTTCGGTTACTCTTACATGGTGCTTATACATGATCAAAAGCTAAATGTCTCCCTCAAGTGGCTTTTCTGGGGACAGAATGATTAGAGGTGAAACAGGGTGAGGTGCCCAGGCTTCTGGCATCTGGCTAGGTTAGGTTAGGGGCCTATTGATCTTGTACAGTCACTGTTGTGAGTCCGGTGCACTGGCAACAGCTGCCTGGTCACTGTCACTCATGTCTCACCCCTTGTGGCAAACCAGTCTATTATCACTCTCATTAGAAGAAGAAAATTTCAATTGAAGACACAATATTCTTTTTTTTGCCCCAGCATGTACCTCTCCAGCTTTTATTGTCATGTCAAGAGTCTCACAAAACAGCAATAATTGTCAATACAATTGAAAGGAAGCAATTCAGACTGCGTTCAGGCCCCGTGGATGTTGAGTTCGCAGTCTGGAAATCCACAATCTCTCATATCTCCTCCTCTGGCCCTCCGTCCATGTCGCACAGGTTTGAAGTCCCGTTATACTCAGATGTTGTAATGTGTGAATTTGGAAATGCAATACTAGTGGAGTGTCCAGTCCATTCCTCTCAATATTGTAAATATGTTGTTTTAACCTCTCCAACAGAGTTTGACCTGTTTCACCCACATAGAGTAGACCACATTCTTCGCAACAGATGCAATAAACGATGTTGCTCGTGTTTAGGGACATTCTCTGTAAGATGGGTGCCCCTATTTTCCCATAAGGATTATACAAGAACCGTTTCGGTTTAAAGGCCCAATGATTGGGTTTCCCCGATCTTATACGTCTCATCTGTTCTGGCAACTTGGCCCTGACGAGCATATCTCTCAGATTCTTGTTCCTCCTGTGGGCTGAAATCACTCTGCAGTCTTGGAGTCGTATCAAACCAGAGGTGTATTTCTTAAAGTTTGTTTTGAGTTGATGATGCAATGGTAGATGAGAACGCGAGTAAGTGGTAACTAGTGGCATAAGTCTATTCTGTTCTCCCTGTTGTATCTGATTTTGAGTCTGATTTCCCCTCATTGCATTAGAGTTTAGTCCAGCAAGGGTGCTGCTCTTAATTGTTCTAAGGAACCTACTAGAATATCCCCTCTTCCTGAGGCTCCGGAATAATATGCCAATTGCATCCTGAAGATCTGATTCCTTTGAAGAAATTCTATAGAACCTGATGATTTGGGACTTTATGATACCCTTAAAAGTGTGTTTGGGATGGTAGCTGCTCTTATGCAAGAGAGCATGGCAATCTGTAGGTTTAAAATAAACCTTAGTGGAAATTTTCAGATTTTGACCCAGTTGTTCTAAAAATACTGTCGTGTCCAAGAAATTGACCTGTATTGGATGTATTTCATATTTGACTTTAATGGAGGGATGATGACTATTCAAGATGTTGATAAATTCAGTGAATTTATGTTCACCATGGGGCCACGCCCCTATGATGTCATCTAAGAACCTAAAATAGAAGGTTGGTTTATGCGGACACTTTCTCAGGGCCTCACATTCCCATTGGCTCATATATAGGTTAGCATAAGAAGGGGCATATCTATGTCCCATAGCTGTGCCCTGAACCTGTAAATATTGTCTCCCCGCAAATTCAAAATCATTACACCTCAAACAGATTTCCAACAGCTGCAAGAGTTCTGCGTCCGGTCTCTTAGGATCTGGATGCTGTTCCAAGATATTTTTTATTGTGCTTAAACCTAATTCGGTATTAATGTTTGTATAAAGACTTTCAATATCAATTGTGAAGAGTTGCGTATTTATTGGTAATCGTATTGGTTTGATAAGTTCCAGGAAATGATATGTATCTTTCAAATAACTAGGGTGTTTAACCGAGAGAGGTCCCAGAAAGTGATCTATATAGAGGGAGATGTTATAAGTCGCACTGCTACAGTCCGATACAATGGGCCTCCCTGACGGAATCACGTTTGGTACTGTCCACGTCTGGGGATCTTTATGGATCTTCGGAAGGAGGTAAAACTGTCTATTCCGAGGTTCATCTGGGCCATATAGAAAATCCCTTTGTTTTGCAGTAATATATTTTTTATTATATAATTTACTCACGATACTACGAACTTGGAGTTGTGTGTTCTGTTGAATACTGTTCTCAATAGCTCTGTAGTATTTACCATTAGCCAGCTGTCTATTAGCTTCCAGAACATATTGATGTTTATCCAAAATCACAATCTTGGAACCCTTGTCTGCTGGTTTAAAGATAATGTTTTTATTTTGTTGAAGTTCCCTAATCACTTCCATATCCTCACCTCCCACACCATCAGTACCCCTGCTCCACAGTCGGAATCCAGCAGAATCCCGCAAGTCGGCTTCAATTAACTTTCTCACTCTCTCATCCAACTGGCCCCAAGTGGGTTCCCAATTAGATGGTAGCGTAAAACGAGTCCTACAGTCCCCATCCTTTTTATCCTCACCAAAATGGTCCAAGAGTTTAATCCTCCTGTGATATAAGGAAATGTCCCTCCATAACTCCTCCCTATCTAGTATATTTGGGGTTGGAATGTAAGAAAGCCCTTTCTCCAATAGTTCTATTTGTCGCGCAGTGGGTCGGAATAAGGTTGATAAATTTAATATATTACTCCCCTCAGCACACCAACCTTGTTTAGGGGATTTCAAATCATGTATCCCATCTGTAGGTGAATCAGAATCCAATTGAATACTATTAGGTGGATCAGTGAAAGACTGTAAACAGAAGATGGAAGACTGTTTCTCCCTACAGTGAGCCCGAGTAAAGTCTAAAGGGCGATCCCCCATATTAGGCTCAATAGGAGTTAAAAATCCAATTTCAATTCACTGCACCAATGCTTGAATATTCGCCCCGCCGTTTCCTGAGTCCAGTGGATGTTATCTGTGACCGTATGGAATTGGTCCTCGGCTATACGGCTTATTACAGGCAAACGCTTCAACGCGAAGTCATTAACAATGTCTAAGTTGTATTTCTGCTCCTGAGGTAGAAGGTGCGAATAGTTAATCAGTGGGGAATAAATATTTGCATTAGGGAAAACAGACTGAGCCTTCCTGTAGAGCATTCTAAGTTGTTTTATGGATGTTTTATGTGGGTCCTGGTCTCTATTATTAATACCCACCGACAGCACCACCAGCTTCACCAGTGCATGCGGAGGGGTTTTTTCCAAGATCTGATTAAAGTGATAGAACGACGCGCCTGGATAACTATCAATCTGAATCTCTCCTGAGCAATGTGGTGGCATACGATAGAGGTTAGAATCCCCCAGAAACCAAATTGGTTTGTTACATTTAAATTGCCAATCCATGATCTTTCTCCCTTTTCGGGCCTTGTGGGTATTTGGAAAATGTACATATTTGTCTTTCTCTCTCTCAGTCATTTGATTTGAGTTGTTTAGTTTTTGATGTAAGGTTGCCGCTGACACATTTAGGGAGCCCGCAACAAGAGTAATTTTTGGGTCAGATGAGGTCGTTTGTGTCCCACAGTCGGCATTATTGCCCTTGACCGGGCCCTGCATCATCATGTTGTTGTTATTTCCCGTTACTCTTTTAGCGGTGTCTCGCTCTCCTGTTCCTGTGTCCATTACAGCGGCACTCCCTTCAGTCTGTAACCTGTATTTTACTGCTGTGGCAGTAGAATGAGAGAGAAGATGATGGTGAGTGCCACTCTCCTGGTCAAGGCCATGGATTTGTAAATCCGGGTCATTCTGAGAAACCACCACATTGCTTCTAACCTGTGTAGGCTGGTGAAGAGATACATTAGTAAGTTTTGTGAATCTCGGATGATGTTTATTTGATCTTATACTGCCCTCGCTTTTATTGAGTTTACCAGCTGTTTCGATCCGATTACCCATATCTGTTGTAAAGTCACTATCAAATGTTGAGAAGGGGGGTCTATTTTCTGTCTCCCTATGTTGTTGTTCTCTCTCCTCCACAGCTCCTTGTCGTGAAAGCTGTAGGGTGGGAGGCGGAGAGACAGACCTCTTTTGGCTACTGTCAGCTTCACATGTCCCTGAATGGACCTGGGTGGGTGCAGCCAAATTGTTTTCCTTGATTGTGGATATTGGTATTATAGGGGAGAGGGTTCGGTTACGGGTCACCTCTAATGGCCCATTCATGTGAGGGTCTGTTGTTAATTCCTCCCCATACGGAGTGGACTGAGAGTCCCGTAGGGGTGGCTGGACCCTATCTAGGCCCTGGCTGTTCCTCCCTCTATCATCTAAGGCCGCAGCCGTTGGTCTAATCTGCTTCTCAACTATCACTTTAGGGTAGAGGGACCGGTGATGTTCTCGTTCTGGTCTTTGTAATGGTGGAAAATCTCCTTCACTATCTATGTCAAAGTCTGATGTTGAGTTTCCCTCCAGTGACCTATCAGGGAATGATTCTGCATACACTGACCCATCAAGTGATTCTCCCTCCCCTGAGAAGAAGTTCTGTATAGTTTCCACAGTAGATTGAGTTAGTCTGGCCTTGTATCTTTTTCCTGCCCAAGTAATTGCAATTCGAAGAGCATTTTCATTAAAGGCAAGGTTGGCATAGTTTGTAATCACATTAATATAATGTTCTTGCAGCGCCAGTAAGTTGTTCTCTAACCACTGTTTAGTGTTTCTCTCTACTGCCCTTTGAACCTCCTCAGAAGGTGAGGCTGGTTTAATGAAACTTGTGAGTTTAGTCACTTGTTTTGCCATCCCTCTTGGTGGATCTTTGTTTGCAATAGCTGAGTCTATGATTGCTTTATGATGAATTGCCTGTATTAATTTAAAATATTGTTTGGTCAACTGCCTAGTTTGAACATCCAGAGGTTGATAATTAGTAGATTGCTTAATTTGTCTAGGAAATCGAATCCCATTTCTATTCTTTTCCCTCCCCCTCTGCTCCCTCCCGTTCCTATTTCTATTGTGTGTATTTGTCTGTGTGTCTGTGTCAAATCTCTCTGTCCGGCTGAAGTGGGCCGCTCCAGACCTGTTAGAAAAAGCCATAGTCAGTAGGAGGCCTACCTGGATGTGTCTGAAGGGTTCCTGAGCCGCCTTCTTCCAGAAGCATGGAAACCTCTAGGCCTCTGTAGTCCTGGAGTGGAAAATCTGTCCTCAGATGGAAAAGGTTAGTTCCCACTCACAGTCACATTTGTGCTTGGAATAATCCCACAAGGAGGAAGTCTCTATTGCTTTCTTTTAAGTTCAAAAAAGAGTTTTTTTATTCCTTCTCGTCCTAATCCACTTGTTTTCAGAATGGTTTTTCTTCTCTGTTAGGCTGAGAGGAATTTGCAGGCCGGCAAGATAAAGAGCCTCATACTGACATATTTAAAATCCAATTTATTTAACTGTATAGGATTAAAATCATTTAGATAAAAAATCAAAAGCCAAATTTGGCAACTTAAAGCTAGAAATCTGGGCTGAGGTCTAGAGTTTTGGCCCAATTCAGTCTTTTCTCCCTTACGTTTCGCAGGACATGCTGCTTCTTCAGAGGGATACACAGAGAGAGATGCACAGATGCAATGATTTAAGGTTTTGAGGGTGGGGACCAAGTCCCGCCCCCAAAGCCTCAGGAAAAGGGGAGTGGGATGGGAGGGGAAATAAACCAAAAGGGGTTAGGGATTGAAATGGTTAGGGTTAGGATAACAGATCTGGGGAGGGAGAATCACCAGTTTATTTTCAAAAAACAATTGGCAGGATTCAAATTAGTGTATCACATACATCAAAGAGCCTCTGATGGTGCTGTCAGAATAGGCCAGAGACATGGAGGGAGGGCCAATCCAGAAACCTTTTAGGTTTAGGGCAGGAGAGTCAGGTACAAGAGGTTCTATTTTCCTTTTTTCCTTACTTCATATACAACTCATATGTACATTATCATGTACCAGATGTTATCTTATTTGCTGCCTTTTAATTAAATCTATAACAAGAATTCATGTGTGTATGTATCTCCTTTCAAAAAAATAAAGTTTATTTGCTTCCTGTTCCTTTAATAATGGCATCACTTATAGTCAGTTTCCCTCCATTATACATTCCAGTTAGAGCTCCCAGGGGTTAACACCACACACAGAAGTTCATATCCATGATTTTATGTTGAAGTCTAAGATAATCCCCCTTCGGTTACTCTTACATGGTGCTTATACATGATCAAAAGCTAAATGTCTCCCTCAAGTGGCTTTTCTGGGGACAGAATGATTAGAGGTGAAACAGGGTGAGGTGCCCAGGCTTCTGGCATCTGGCTAGGTTAGGTTAGGGGCCTATTGATCTTGTACAGTCACTGTTGTGAGTCCGGTGCACTGGCAACAGCTGCCTGGTCACTGTCACTCATGTCTCACCCCTTGTGGCAAACCAGTCTATTATCACTCTCATTAGAAGAAGAAAATTTCAATTGAAGACACAATATTCTTTTTTTTGCCCCAGCATGTACCTCTCCAGCTTTTATTGTCATGTCAAGAGTCTCACAAAACAGCAATAATTGTCAATACAATTGAAAGGAAGCAATTCAGACTGCGTTCAGGCCCCGTGGATGTTGAGTTCGCAGTCTGGAAATCCACAATCTCTCATATCTCCTCCTCTGGCCCTCCGTCCATGTCGCACAGGTTTGAAGTCCCGTTATACTCAGATGTTGTAATGTGTGAATTTGGAAATGCAATACTAGTGGAGTGTCCAGTCCATTCCTCTCAATATTGTAAATATGTTGTTTTAACCTCTCCAACAGAGTTTGACCTGTTTCACCCACATAGAGTAGACCACATTCTTCGCAACAGATGCAATAAACGATGTTGCTCGTGTTTAGGGACATTCTCTGTAAGATGGGTGCCCCTATTTTCCCATAAGGATTATACAAGAACCGTTTCGGTTTAAAGGCCCAATGATTGGGTTTCCCCGATCTTATACGTCTCATCTGTTCTGGCAACTTGGCCCTGACGAGCATATCTCTCAGATTCTTGTTCCTCCTGTGGGCTGAAATCACTCTGCAGTCTTGGAGTCGTATCAAACCAGAGGTGTATTTCTTAAAGTTTGTTTTGAGTTGATGATGCAATGGTAGATGAGAACGCGAGTAAGTGGTAACTAGTGGCATAAGTCTATTCTGTTCTCCCTGTTGTATCTGATTTTGAGTCTGATTTCCCCTCATTGCATTAGAGTTTAGTCCAGCAAGGGTGCTGCTCTTAATTGTTCTAAGGAACCTACTAGAATATCCCCTCTTCCTGAGGCTCCGGAATAATATGCCAATTGCATCCTGAAGATCTGATTCCTTTGAAGAAATTCTATAGAACCTGATGATTTGGGACTTTATGATACCCTTAAAAGTGTGTTTGGGATGGTAGCTGCTCTTATGCAAGAGAGCATGGCAATCTGTAGGTTTAAAATAAACCTTAGTGGAAATTTTCAGATTTTGACCCAGTTGTTCTAAAAATACTGTCGTGTCCAAGAAATTGACCTGTATTGGATGTATTTCATATTTGACTTTAATGGAGGGATGATGACTATTCAAGATGTTGATAAATTCAGTGAATTTATGTTCACCATGGGGCCACGCCCCTATGATGTCATCTAAGAACCTAAAATAGAAGGTTGGTTTATGCGGACACTTTCTCAGGGCCTCACATTCCCATTGGCTCATATATAGGTTAGCATAAGAAGGGGCATATCTATGTCCCATAGCTGTGCCCTGAACCTGTAAATATTGTCTCCCCGCAAATTCAAAATCATTACACCTCAAACAGATTTCCAACAGCTGCAAGAGTTCTGCGTCCGGTCTCTTAGGATCTGGATGCTGTTCCAAGATATTTTTTATTGTGCTTAAACCTAATTCGGTATTAATGTTTGTATAAAGACTTTCAATATCAATTGTGAAGAGTTGCGTATTTATTGGTAATCGTATTGGTTTGATAAGTTCCAGGAAATGATATGTATCTTTCAAATAACTAGGGTGTTTAACCGAGAGAGGTCCCAGAAAGTGATCTATATAGAGGGAGATGTTATAAGTCGCACTGCTACAGTCCGATACAATGGGCCTCCCTGACGGAATCACGTTTGGTACTGTCCACGTCTGGGGATCTTTATGGATCTTCGGAAGGAGGTAAAACTGTCTATTCCGAGGTTCATCTGGGCCATATAGAAAATCCCTTTGTTTTGCAGTAATATATTTTTTATTATATAATTTACTCACGATACTACGAACTTGGAGTTGTGTGTTCTGTTGAATACTGTTCTCAATAGCTCTGTAGTATTTACCATTAGCCAGCTGTCTATTAGCTTCCAGAACATATTGATGTTTATCCAAAATCACAATCTTGGAACCCTTGTCTGCTGGTTTAAAGATAATGTTTTTATTTTGTTGAAGTTCCCTAATCACTTCCATATCCTCACCTCCCACACCATCAGTACCCCTGCTCCACAGTCGGAATCCAGCAGAATCCCGCAAGTCGGCTTCAATTAACTTTCTCACTCTCTCATCCAACTGGCCCCAAGTGGGTTCCCAATTAGATGGTAGCGTAAAACGAGTCCTACAGTCCCCATCCTTTTTATCCTCACCAAAATGGTCCAAGAGTTTAATCCTCCTGTGATATAAGGAAATGTCCCTCCATAACTCCTCCCTATCTAGTATATTTGGGGTTGGAATGTAAGAAAGCCCTTTCTCCAATAGTTCTATTTGTCGCGCAGTGGGTCGGAATAAGGTTGATAAATTTAATATATTACTCCCCTCAGCACACCAACCTTGTTTAGGGGATTTCAAATCATGTATCCCATCTGTAGGTGAATCAGAATCCAATTGAATACTATTAGGTGGATCAGTGAAAGACTGTAAACAGAAGATGGAAGACTGTTTCTCCCTACAGTGAGCCCGAGTAAAGTCTAAAGGGCGATCCCCCATATTAGGCTCAATAGGAGTTAAAAATCCAATTTCAATTCACTGCACCAATGCTTGAATATTCGCCCCGCCGTTTCCTGAGTCCAGTGGATGTTATCTGTGACCGTATGGAATTGGTCCTCGGCTATACGGCTTATTACAGGCAAACGCTTCAACGCGAAGTCATTAACAATGTCTAAGTTGTATTTCTGCTCCTGAGGTAGAAGGTGCGAATAGTTAATCAGTGGGAAATAAATATTTGCATTAGGGAAAACAGACTGAGCCTTCCTGTAGAGCATTCTAAGTTGTTTTATGGATGTTTTATGTGGGTCCTGGTCTCTATTATTAATACCCACCGACAGCACCACCAGCTTCACCAGTGCATGCGGAGGGGTTTTTTCCAAGATCTGATTAAAGTGATAGAACGACGCGCCTGGATAACTATCAATCTGAATCTCTCCTGAGCAATGTGGTGGCATACGATAGAGGTTAGAATCCCCCAGAAACCAAATTGGTTTGTTACATTTAAATTGCCAATCCATGATCTTTCTCCCTTTTCGGGCCTTGTGGGTATTTGGAAAATGTACATATTTGTCTTTCTCTCTCTCAGTCATTTGATTTGAGTTGTTTAGTTTTTGATGTAAGGTTGCCGCTGACACATTTAGGGAGCCCGCAACAAGAGTAATTTTTGGGTCAGATGAGGTCGTTTGTGTCCCACAGTCGGCATTATTGCCCTTGACCGGGCCCTGCATCATCATGTTGTTGTTATTTCCCGTTACTCTTTTAGCGGTGTCTCGCTCTCCTGTTCCTGTGTCCATTACAGCGGCACTCCCTTCAGTCTGTAACCTGTATTTTACTGCTGTGGCAGTAGAATGAGAGAGAAGATGATGGTGAGTGCCACTCTCCTGGTCAAGGCCATGGATTTGTAAATCCGGGTCATTCTGAGAAACCACCACATTGCTTCTAACCTGTGTAGGCTGGTGAAGAGATACATTAGTAAGTTTTGTGAATCTCGGATGATGTTTATTTGATCTTATACTGCCCTCGCTTTTATTGAGTTTACCAGCTGTTTCGATCCGATTACCCATATCTGTTGTAAAGTCACTATCAAATGTTGAGAAGGGGGGTCTATTTTCTGTCTCCCTATGTTGTTGTTCTCTCTCCTCCACAGCTCCTTGTCGTGAAAGCTGTAGGGTGGGAGGCGGAGAGACAGACCTCTTTTGGCTACTGTCAGCTTCACATGTCCCTGAATGGACCTGGGTGGGTGCAGCCAAATTGTTTTCCTTGATTGTGGATATTGGTATTATAGGGGAGAGGGTTCGGTTACGGGTCACCTCTAATGGCCCATTCATGTGAGGGTCTGTTGTTAATTCCTCCCCATACGGAGTGGACTGAGAGTCCCGTAGGGGTGGCTGGACCCTATCTAGGCCCTGGCTGTTCCTCCCTCTATCATCTAAGGCCGCAGCCGTTGGTCTAATCTGCTTCTCAACTATCACTTTAGGGTAGAGGGAC
Organism: Mchenga conophoros; assembly: GCF_057382185.1. NCBI lineage: Eukaryota > Metazoa > Chordata > Actinopteri > Cichliformes > Cichlidae > Mchenga > Mchenga conophoros. Next base: position 313,771 of record NC_140539.1, on the reverse strand, counting down.
CGGTGATGTTCTCGTTCTGGTCTTTGTAATGGTGGAAAATCTCCTTCACTATCTATGTCAAAGTCTGATGTTGAGTTTCCCTCCAGTGACCTATCAGGGAATGATTCTGCATACACTGACCCATCAAGTGATTCTCCCTCCCCTGAGAAGAAGTTCTGTATAGTTTCCACAGTAGATTGAGTTAGTCTGGCCTTGTATCTTTTTCCTGCCCAAGTAATTGCAATTCGAAGAGCATTTTCATTAAAGGCAAGGTTGGCATAGTTTGTAATCACATTAATATAATGTTCTTGCAGCGCCAGTAAGTTGTTCTCTAACCACTGTTTAGTGTTTCTCTCTACTGCCCTTTGAACCTCCTCAGAAGGTGAGGCTGGTTTAATGAAACTTGTGAGTTTAGTCACTTGTTTTGCCATCCCTCTTGGTGGATCTTTGTTTGCAATAGCTGAGTCTATGATTGCTTTATGATGAATTGCCTGTATTAATTTAAAATATTGTTTGGTCAACTGCCTAGTTTGAACATCCAGAGGTTGATAATTAGTAGATTGCTTAATTTGTCTAGGAAATCGAATCCCATTTCTATTCTTTTCCCTCCCCCTCTGCTCCCTCCCGTTCCTATTTCTATTGTGTGTATTTGTCTGTGTGTCTGTGTCAAATCTCTCTGTCCGGCTGAAGTGGGCCGCTCCAGACCTGTTAGAAAAAGCCATAGTCAGTAGGAGGCCTACCTGGATGTGTCTGAAGGGTTCCTGAGCCGCCTTCTTCCAGAAGCATGGAAACCTCTAGGCCTCTGTAGTCCTGGAGTGGAAAATCTGTCCTCAGATGGAAAAGGTTAGTTCCCACTCACAGTCACATTTGTGCTTGGAATAATCCCACAAGGAGGAAGTCTCTATTGCTTTCTTTTAAGTTCAAAAAAGAGTTTTTTTATTCCTTCTCGTCCTAATCCACTTGTTTTCAGAATGGTTTTTCTTCTCTGTTAGGCTGAGAGGAATTTGCAGGCCGGCAAGATAAAGAGCCTCATACTGACATATTTAAAATCCAATTTATTTAACTGTATAGGATTAAAATCATTTAGATAAAAAATCAAAAGCCAAATTTGGCAACTTAAAGCTAGAAATCTGGGCTGAGGTCTAGAGTTTTGGCCCAATTCAGTCTTTTCTCCCTTACGTTTCGCAGGACATGCTGCTTCTTCAGAGGGATACACAGAGAGAGATGCACAGATGCAATGATTTAAGGTTTTGAGGGTGGGGACCAAGTCCCGCCCCCAAAGCCTCAGGAAAAGGGGAGTGGGATGGGAGGGGAAATAAACCAAAAGGGGTTAGGGATTGAAATGGTTAGGGTTAGGATAACAGATCTGGGGAGGGAGAATCACCAGTTTATTTTCAAAAAACAATTGGCAGGATTCAAATTAGTGTATCACATACATCAAAGAGCCTCTGATGGTGCTGTCAGAATAGGCCAGAGACATGGAGGGAGGGCCAATCCAGAAACCTTTTAGGTTTAGGGCAGGAGAGTCAGGTACAAGAGGTTCTATTTTCCTTTTTTCCTTACTTCATATACAACTCATATGTACATTATCATGTACCAGATGTTATCTTATTTGCTGCCTTTTAATTAAATCTATAACAAGAATTCATGTGTGTATGTATCTCCTTTCAAAAAAATAAAGTTTATTTGCTTCCTGTTCCTTTAATAATGGCATCACTTATAGTCAGTTTCCCTCCATTATACATTCCAGTTAGAGCTCCCAGGGGTTAACACCACACACAGAAGTTCATATCCATGATTTTATGTTGAAGTCTAAGATAATCCCCCTTCGGTTACTCTTACATGGTGCTTATACATGATCAAAAGCTAAATGTCTCCCTCAAGTGGCTTTTCTGGGGACAGAATGATTAGAGGTGAAACAGGGTGAGGTGCCCAGGCTTCTGGCATCTGGCTAGGTTAGGTTAGGGGCCTATTGATCTTGTACAGTCACTGTTGTGAGTCCGGTGCACTGGCAACAGCTGCCTGGTCACTGTCACTCATGTCTCACCCCTTGTGGCAAACCAGTCTATTATCACTCTCATTAGAAGAAGAAAATTTCAATTGAAGACACAATATTCTTTTTTTTGCCCCAGCATGTACCTCTCCAGCTTTTATTGTCATGTCAAGAGTCTCACAAAACAGCAATAATTGTCAATACAATTGAAAGGAAGCAATTCAGACTGCGTTCAGGCCCCGTGGATGTTGAGTTCGCAGTCTGGAAATCCACAATCTCTCATATCTCCTCCTCTGGCCCTCCGTCCATGTCGCACAGGTTTGAAGTCCCGTTATACTCAGATGTTGTAATGTGTGAATTTGGAAATGCAATACTAGTGGAGTGTCCAGTCCATTCCTCTCAATATTGTAAATATGTTGTTTTAACCTCTCCAACAGAGTTTGACCTGTTTCACCCACATAGAGTAGACCACATTCTTCGCAACAGATGCAATAAACGATGTTGCTCGTGTTTAGGGACATTCTCTGTAAGATGGGTGCCCCTATTTTCCCATAAGGATTATACAAGAACCGTTTCGGTTTAAAGGCCCAATGATTGGGTTTCCCCGATCTTATACGTCTCATCTGTTCTGGCAACTTGGCCCTGACGAGCATATCTCTCAGATTCTTGTTCCTCCTGTGGGCTGAAATCACTCTGCAGTCTTGGAGTCGTATCAAACCAGAGGTGTATTTCTTAAAGTTTGTTTTGAGTTGATGATGCAATGGTAGATGAGAACGCGAGTAAGTGGTAACTAGTGGCATAAGTCTATTCTGTTCTCCCTGTTGTATCTGATTTTGAGTCTGATTTCCCCTCATTGCATTAGAGTTTAGTCCAGCAAGGGTGCTGCTCTTAATTGTTCTAAGGAACCTACTAGAATATCCCCTCTTCCTGAGGCTCCGGAATAATATGCCAATTGCATCCTGAAGATCTGATTCCTTTGAAGAAATTCTATAGAACCTGATGATTTGGGACTTTATGATACCCTTAAAAGTGTGTTTGGGATGGTAGCTGCTCTTATGCAAGAGAGCATGGCAATCTGTAGGTTTAAAATAAACCTTAGTGGAAATTTTCAGATTTTGACCCAGTTGTTCTAAAAATACTGTCGTGTCCAAGAAATTGACCTGTATTGGATGTATTTCATATTTGACTTTAATGGAGGGATGATGACTATTCAAGATGTTGATAAATTCAGTGAATTTATGTTCACCATGGGGCCACGCCCCTATGATGTCATCTAAGAACCTAAAATAGAAGGTTGGTTTATGCGGACACTTTCTCAGGGCCTCACATTCCCATTGGCTCATATATAGGTTAGCATAAGAAGGGGCATATCTATGCCCATAGCTGTGCCCTGAACCTGTAAATATTGTCTCCCCGCAAATTCAAAATCATTACACCTCAAACAGATTTCCAACAGCTGCAAGAGTTCTGCGTCCGGTCTCTTAGGATCTGGATGCTGTTCCAAGATATTTTTTATTGTGCTTAAACCTAATTCGGTATTAATGTTTGTATAAAGACTTTCAATATCAATTGTGAAGAGTTGCGTATTATTGGTAATCGTATTGGTTTGATAAGTTCCAGGAAATGATATGTATCTTTCAAATAACTAGGGTGTTTAACCGAGAGATCTCTCT
>NC_140539.1:289143-310026 GCF_057382185.1 Mchenga conophoros | reverse complement strand
TACCAAGACTATAAACATCTATATAGCCGTCGGGAATTATTTTTAAAATACTTAAATCCTTACAAATCATATATATTACATATAGTAGCTGACTCAAAATGAATGGCTAAATTATGGCTATGTTACGTGCATGTTTTTGTTTGTAAATCAATTTTAAGTGCAGTGACATTTTTGAGGTCACTGGAACGTGTTATTACGCATATATGTAAATAACTGTTGATCAAAATGTGACACCTATAGTGTCTGCAATTGACTACTTTGTCTTATACAATGACTCACAAAGCAGAAGAGCAATAAATATATAGGATATAATTCACATAGAATTAATAATATTGATCATAATAAAAATATAAAGTTAACATATGTCTGTGTTTTCATACATGAGCAAAGCACCAGACACTAGTTGACACTAATTCATGCAATTATATAAAAATCATTTTAAATGACCCTAAACACTGACAAGCACAGAAAACTAACTATACTTTATACACACACTACCCCGTAGCTTTTAATGATATAGCATATTGTATTACTAGATTTACAATTAAATTATGTGAACACCTAACTCTCCAAAATACTTAACCAAAGCTTTAAAATAAATCTTTGTGGTGTAAATGCCACTAACATTTTCTTTTTTGTCATCAGCCTTTTAACGAGTGTTGGGGAGTAACAGAATACATGTACTGGCATTATGTATTTAAAATACAAAATATGAGTAACTGTATTGCGTTACAGTTACCGTTTAAAAGGGTGGTATTCAGAATACATTTACTTTGTTGAAATAAATGGATTACACAGCGGTCTTTTCCTGTTTCATATGTTAGGCTATGCCCTCTCTAGTTTTGCTAATTCCACACCGGCGGAAACCCAAACAAAACATGCATTAAGAGGCTCTAATGTCTGTGTCTCAATCCCGCGGCCCATGTCACCTCTACTTGCTGCCCGCACAATAGGGCTGCCACGATTAGTTGACTAGTCATGATTACGTCGACTATCAAAATCGTCGACGACTAATTTAATAGTCGACGCGTCGTTTGAAGCTTTGTAAGATCACAAAAGGCGCAGGAATAAGTAGTAGGATTTAAGAGTGGCAGCACGGTGGCAAGGTGGTTAGCACTGTTGCTGCACAGCAAGAAGGTCCTGAGTTCAATTCCACCATCAGGCCGGGGTCTTTCTGTGTGGAGTTTGCATGTTCTCCCCGTGTTTGCGTGGGTTCTCTCCGGGTACTCCGGCTTCCTCCCACAGTCCAAAGACATGCACAGCTTGTGGGGATAGGTTAATTGGATCATCCAAATTGCCACTAGGTGTGAATGTGCGAGTGAATGTGAGTGCGAATGGTTGTCTGTCCCTGTGTGTAAGCCCTGCGACAGACTGGCGACCTGTCCAGGGTGTACCCCGCCTCTCGCCCTATGACAGCTGAGATAGGCTCCAGCGCCCCCCGCGACCCTGAAAAAGGATAAGCGGAAGCGAATGGATGGATGGATGGATTTAAGAGTGTAATAACGGACTGAAACAGAAGATGGCAGCACTGCATGTACAAGGATGCCAGCTGCCGTTAAACCCCGAAGAAGAAGTAGCTCTGTCCCAGAATTCAAAGCGCAGCCCTGCTCAGTTTCTAACAATGGCGACAGCTAGTTAGTTTTAATATTACTCTTATTATTCTTTATGGGTCACAAAATAAACGTTTAACATATTTTCAGGCGAGAATGTAGCTGTGTAAATCTCAAATATCTGCTCAGTTTATCAAGACACCACATATTTTCAAAAGCGCTCCGACGTTTTCAGAGACGTCTGTTACCCACTAGCTCGATAGCTAGCCGGGGGCAAAGCTCACTAGAGCCGGTGTGAACACCGGACTCCCGGCAAATCGTTTTCAAACCCACCACCGTCTTTCGCTACTCAGGTTAAACATATAGAAGTCACTTAGAGAACTTTAAAATGTTATTGTTTGGCTTTTTTTTAGTATTTTATTTGTTCCTGAGTAAATCGGTTTGGCTGAGATTAAAGTTGTAGTTTTTACACAGCTGAATAAACGTCAAGCAGACAACTGATTATCAGAAGCGTGAGATGCTCGAGAATATACTCCGGTGTCCCGTTATATTTTAGATAGCAAGGAGCTTATTAAACTTCACCGAAACAATCTGCAAATTTCATTAAAATTTAATAAACTATCATCTTGTCTTTATTTTAAGTTAGCACAGACCTTAAACACTTAAAGCTGTAAGCTAATGATAGTTATATAAGAGCAGATGCTGCTGGTGCAATAAGCTGTACGTTTTACACCCAATGGATGCATGATCTGATTAGTCGACTAATCGCAAAAATAATCGGTGACTAGTCGACTATCAAAATAATCGTTTGTAGCAGCCCTACCGCACAATGACGTAAATATTTTAAAAAATTATTATTCAAAAAATAATTGAATATACAGGCGTAGCCATAAAGAATGTAGCCTCATGGGCAGTGTAGTCCGTGCTGCAGGGAGAATGGACTGCCGTACCCGTTATGTGTCTGTGAGCGAGGGAGGGAGAAAAAGGAGAGTCGAAAAGTACGAGTTGTCACCGAGCAGAAACGTGAAATGGAAGCATGTAAATATAATAATAACCACTGAAGCCAAAAAGAGTGCCTGACGAGCCCAGTTGTAAATAAGCTATTTAGACTCAACTGTACACTGTGTTCACATTTTCCTCCGAAACAATAAGTTCAGTTGGAGCAGCCTTTCAACGCCTCTCTCTGTCTCTCGCTAGCAAAAGTTGACGCAGACAACAAAGTAAAGATAGTTTTCGGCTACGAGCCCAACACACAACCCAACGTATTAGCCAGAGGTCCCTTTACTATGGTTTGGAGCCGCGGACCTGTTTTATATACGCGCGGAATAGTTTTCTATATGAGATTGCTACTAAAAGTGCAGCCTTACCTAATGTCCACCCTACTGTTATTCATTTTATATTAAGATTTAAATCTAGTTGGTATTGGTATGGCAAGCAACCTTCAGTAATAGTAATAAATCACACAGCAATAGTACATTGTACAGTGTAGTTGTAAAAAGCATGATAATATATTAAGTAATCCAAAGCCTGTTTGCTTTACATGTGAAATTGAAGTTATATTTGAACAGGCCCAAACGGGCTACTGGCTTGACAGCTAACATGTTTTTTTACTGGTCCTTGGCCGTCAGGCATTTGGTTAAGTCGCAAAGGTTTTGGAAAATTGGGTTGGGTCACACACTTCACTAACACTGCCAATAAATATCTGATGTGCCAAGAGGAAATACATTTTTTCCATGTGAAGTAATATTTTAAAGGGACAGGTTTGTCTTTGCTCTGGGCTTTAGAGGCAGTTACGCATCTAAATAATATTGGTTCTTGTTGCCTAGTTTTGCAGACATCTGCATAAAAAATGTATGGCTTCTTATGAGCACAATCAAAGTAAACACCACTTGAAATTGTGGTGCTTTACATGCAACATACCACATGTGGAAAGCACAGTGTGTGAGCAGTTTTAGACAGGAACTAACTCTACCTTTGCTCATTTTTTTAAACTTAAAATTAAAAAAAAATAAAGAAATAGTAAAATAGTTTACCCACGTTTAGTCTTGTGCATTTGTATTCCTTCAATTAATTGTAATGAAACAATCACAAGTGATGTTGGCTACCATGTTTATTGCCAACTATGTTTAGAGGAGTTAACTACCCAAAATGCTACAGCTACACTATCTAGTAAAATAGTTCCATACCCAAGTGCTGATTTACATGGTTAAATATAAATGTATACTAAAAATTACTTTCTGGAGGAAAACTTTGCAAACAAGGCAGGCTGCATTTCAGAGTGAGGTAGAATTATATAAGTCAGACAATGCAGTGAAAAAGAAGTGATACAACTTTTAACTATACTGTCTCATCCTAGTACCTTGTCTGAAAAGACATATCTTTATATGTTAAAAAGTCAATGCACAATCCATTCTAAGACTGAAACCCTTTGGTTTTCCGTAGACTTGAGTGATTTAATTCAACTACTAAGTCGCTCAAGGTTTTGTCTCACTTCTATTCCTTTTGACCTACTATGCACACCGACAACTGTGCACAACACCGAAACCAAAGAATCCCTATCGGGTGTAGGGTGTGGTGGTTACTGTACATGGGTCATTGCTTTTCAGTAACACTAACAGTAGTTTACTCAAGTACTGACGTCTACTTCTTTGCGTGAAATATGATGGTCGCAGCTTTGTCTGTGATAGCTTTTTAGTTACTTATTTCTGGATAGTCAAACATTAACTGAAACGTTCAGTGTTGAAACCACATAAATGCACAAAACACGTTGAAATATTTACGTCATAATTCAAAGCAACAAAAATGCCAGCTCACCTGATCTGAACTGCACATGGATATTTCTCCCATTCAGCATGGTTCCGTTTAGTAGTTGCACGGCGTAGGGCACGGACACGTCATGTTTGTATACGGCAAAGCCAAACGTCTTCTGTCTCCCATCCGAGTCCTTTGGAATTTTGGTTTTGACAAGAGGTCCTGCCTGCAGAAAGGATCAACGAATTTCGTAAACAAAAGCTTGTGATCAACGGCTAAAGCTAACGACAGCTAACTAGCTAGCTACTGTGATTCGGGGGTGAAAAACCACTACACACAACGCATGTGTAAAACACCAAAAGACATGTAAACGAGACACATTTGTTACCGCACAATACAGCTTACAGCTCCACGTGTTAGTACATTCCGGTGACTTTATTTGTAAGCGGTTTCTGTGCCACTAGCTAGCTATTATGCTACCAACAGTTTCTAGTTTTGTGCACAAGTGGCGAAAGCAGCACCTGTAAAAACAACTCGAACAAAAGCTCCTCCGTCACTTTAGTATCTAGGTTTCTTATGAAGACGGTGCGGTCCGTTTCCTCCTCTATTCCCATTGTATTTAAGCAAATCCCAAACCACTGTTAGCAACACAAACGCAAAAGTCCAGCCAAATTCCACTGCGACACACAAAAAGCGGAAGGCCAATCTTGCCGTAAAGTAAAACGCGTTATCCTTTCAACGGCTCTTTCACGACATCCACATACTTTTAATTTCGGGCCTTCACAACGTATATTTAAAAACATGCTATATTCTAAATTAATATACATAATAAAATTTTAAATGTAATGTATTATATGGCACTTCTCAACAAAAACACACACCAGGAGAGCTGCTGAATTAATGACAGATTTTATACAAAATTAAATCGCTGCACGTTAAATTATAATCGATTTGTTTGACAGCCAAATTTGTAGTCATGCAATATTGTCGCACGTCACTGACCACGTCACTAGGTTGGTTGTGGATTTAAAGAGGACAAGAAACACTACATGTTGCAGAAGCCTAAATTTATTTGAATATGTTTTTTTTAATCTTTGCATGTTCAGTTACAATTATTCTTTTACTTATCTTAGAACTGTAATAGGAGGCTAGGGTTCACATTGGTATCACAAGCTAAATCCGATACATTATGTTAATAAAATGCAGAAATATAATCATCAAAACACGTGAATTTTACTGCTCACATAGTGGTTACTTAATAGCTATACTTGACCACGCAACATTAATAGTAGATGACTATTATCTAATTTTATTCATGCTTCTGTGAGACAGAATATGTTGTCAGTTTTATACCAGTTATTATTAATATTATTATAAGTAGTATTTACTTTAAATCTTGAGATAAAAAAAAAACTAAGCTGTTTAAATTCTAATCTGCAGTTGCAGGACCTCCTAAAATTGAAAAACCTTTATTAAAAAACAGATATGGTGGTGTGCTGTTCAACCCTTTTTTTCTGAGCCGACTTTGGGACTTATGACGGCAGGAGAAACACAGCTATCACTGACAGTGTTGACACTGTTAATAGAGAACCAGCATGAAAAATGACCTTGAAAGTGTGACATTAAAATTAGTTATTTAATTAGCTAAATATTTAATTAACTGCTATTAATAGGCCTTTGTCACAGTAGGAACAACATTGACATTCATTATTGAGTTATTCACATACTGTGACATATTCAATTTTCTTCAGTGAAATCGACAGAATACTGAATACTAAGAATACAGCTGGCCTGCAGATTGAAATGATTAGCTCCCACAAATGACTATCATATTTGCAGACATCATTTTCACCTGTTCTTTTTACCAAATCATTTTAAGTCTTTCTAACTAATTTATTTTTTTTATTAAAAAATCTGTAGGTCATTGGTACATGCTCTCGAAATAAGTGCATCTGATGGTGGTGATCTTGTTATAGTGGAGGTCAGGCAAGCAGCATGACAGGCTTTACTCTCATCTTAATCAGATAATTTTACAGTCAATGCCAGTCCTCCATATTAATTAGACCAGTTTAAAATATAATGACTTTCTCCTTCATGCCCCGGGAAGCTTTTCACAATTTCTGGTATGATTAAGCTTGAGTGGCAGAAGCAGGGATGGTCTATCATTCGCAATTGGAAAAGCAGCCACCCACCCACCTTTTGATTTTGTATATAGGAAATTTGTGGACTGCACACTAAAAAAAAAAAATAAATCCATACCTCCATTCATGTATCTGTGAGACATTGTATGTAAGGTGGTGTTTCCATCACTTCTGTTACTCATTTGGCAATAAACACTGCAATTTAACACCAAATCTTGGCTGTCATCGGGTCTCGGGGGATCAGTGCTGTGTTGCATAGCTGTAAATGCTTGATGTGTTCGGTACACTCCAACAAAATGCTTATGATTTATAGTACTGCAAGGTTGCAATGGAAGCAATAAAAAAGAGCCTAGACCATAAAACTACACCTGTGCAGTATGCTATTTGATGACTAAAGCCCTTGAATCTATTTTTGGATCCAACATTGCCATTACCCCATACATCTCCCTGATGCTATCCCACCCCTACCCAACACTATTGGAAGGAATTCAAGAAACCACTGCAAGAATAAAACACAGGACAAAGTGTGCAGTGATGAGGGAAATGGATAAATGAAGAGCAAGATGAAACAGGCACACCCGCTAAATCTGTAAAAAAGCTCATTAGAAACCCAGTGGGAAAAAATGCATGCTTTCTAAACCGAATTAGATATGATTTAAATAATTAACATTGCCTGAAAACAACCATTTCAGTAATTAGACAGCACTAAATACTGTAATGAGCTGTATCCTGACAAGTGTGGAAGTGTAGCAGTAGATGGCAGCATTGATCCAGTGATAGTGGGTTGACAGAGCTGCTTTTTATCTGCAGGCATGTGAGAGGGTTCCTGTGCTTCATAGAAAGGAAGGAAAAAAAGAAAGGGGAAAAAACAATGCCAAGAGAGTTTCTTTTTCTTTTTTAAGTGGAGGACTTTAAATCTATTGTCATAGGAATACTCTCTTTTATGTTTCTCCTTTAGCCTGCAGCCCACTTTCAGGTTTCTTCTAACTTTAAAGGTTTCTAAATGGGCTGATATTTCCATCACAGAAGCATTTTTCTACATTTTCAGGAACGTTGCATTATGTGGATACCAGAAGACTTTTTCTATTGTTGATTTAAGTATAAGAAAGGTTCACTATCGTGTTTGCCAGTCTGTACATATGGCATGATGGTCAGCAAAACTAAAATTTAAAATCAGGAAAGCAAGGTCCCAATTTGAAATCATGATATTTAACTTAAATCCATCACCTCATACCTTTACCAACATTAAGGTTAATGCATTCTTTTTATATGACTAGGTTTATGCCTTTATGTTAGACTTGGCTGCATTGGTTTAATTAATAGGGGAAGAAGAAAAACATGACAAAATGGGAACAATGCTCAAGGGCAAGACAAAATCCAAATGTGCAGTTGCCAAGGGGGAAAGTCACAGCAGGATCCCAGAAATAGGCCATCAGCAGCCACCCATGGTCTGGTCATATATGGGTGAAATCTTAAGGCCATTTAGCCACACAAGGCTAATTCTGCATCTGACCTCTGCCCTGGAGCGTTTGTTGTGACTGTGAAGCGATTGACTGGTGGCTGCGCACATCCTTGTGTAACACCAATCTTTCCTTTAGGCAGAGCATATACACAGCACACCCTTTCGCTGCCCTTCCCCCTGTTCATTAATATTCATAATTCATGTGGAATAAAGTGATTCTGGATAATTAAATAGGCATGAATATTTGTGGGATGAAAGTTTAGCTGAGCCATCCCTCTTCGGCAGCGTGATGTCACAGAGCGGCTTCAATGGATTCAGCACACACACACACACACACACACACACACACACACACACACACACACACACACACACACACACACACACACACACACACACACACACACACACACACACACACAGCTTAATGGCCTCTACCTTTTAAAGTGCAACTCAGAGCTTATCCAGCAGTAGCTCCCACCTATATGTAATCTTATTTTACACCTCCTGATCCGAGATTTAGCAGAATCAATGGACAGAGATGGTGTTTGTGTGACTCCTGTACTGCCAGTAACAATGTATGGATCAATTACACTTAAATCCACAGAGCAAGGAGAACCGGTTTTGTGCTAGATGCCATTTATTATTCAGGAGTGCAGAACAACAGTAGTGGTGCTGTACTTTGTGGAGACCACGTAGAATGCAAATGTGCTATGCGTGTATGATCCTGCATGGAGGTGACTCAAAGATTGATGGATTACAGCACATTAGAGCGGCAGAAAAGCTGCAGTGCGTATAGTCAGCCAAACAAGTTAAGCATTAGTCAGTCTATTCATTTCTGCAGGATTGTTTCAAGTATTAGGTGCAAGTCTTCGGGTATCCTGTCCTTACCTTGAGACATGCATCTGAGTCTCTCTGTTACACACACGCAGAGAAGATCTGAAAACTGGCAGCATGCCACCCCGTTTCAGCAGCCTTCTAAAACAAATGGATTCAAAAAGCTTTGGATGGGGTGTCCAAGCCGCTTTGTTACTTCACAGCTTTCTCTGTCTCTGCAACATGCTTGTTATCGCAATATCAGAGCTGCATGTTGCTGCCGCCCTGACATGCTGCGACATCATTTTCATTTCTGTGATTCCCTACTCATGGTCTCCCTCTCTCTCTCTCTCTCTCTCTCTCAAATAGGCCCACATTAAGGGAGATCCATCCCTTTGCTACAGTGCTGCAGTGCTGAGAAACAGTATCAGAAAAAAGGAAATGTCTAGCAACCCACACACACACACACACACACACACACACACACACACACAAAGTGCTGTGGAAGGGCATCCAAAATTCTTTTTCCATTTCCACTGCTTCATTCAAAAAGCCCCTCTTATTCTTCAGTTTCCCGCATTATGATGACTAATATTAACTTACAGTATATTATTAAGTGCAGAAACAACCCTCTGTTTTATTAAAGGGGAAAAAGCGGGACATTTCATTTGGATCCACTAATCATTCAACCCCAATCCCATCATTACCACTATTTCCTTTAACTGTTCCAGGAAGTGAGGTGTCAGCACATTTCAGATAGCAAGGGTCACCCTGAAGCCTGTCTGTTGGGGAGCAGAATAATTCTCTTTGCTAAAGGTACCATATGTAGGGCGTTTATTAGCTAGGGAACTGAGGAAAATATGGTCCTGGTGGAATAATTAAGAAATGGATCACTACTGTTAAGTTCTTCACAAATATCCAACCTTTCTATATATCCCATCGCCAACTCCTCCCCTTCTTCTTCTCTCTCGGCTGCTGCTTTTTAAAGCTTCGAACACCTTCAGAGAGGATAATGAGCTCTGTCAGAAAGAGACTGCTTCTTTTTTCCCCCTCTTCCCAAAGTAAGCTTTTGCCTTTTTTCCCCCCGCAACTTCATTATAATCAACAGTGGAGTGTTCCATATTCCTGCTGCTGAGCAGAACATGCCCTCAGAGACAGTCAATATTGCAGCTTATAACCTGTAACTCTGAGTTCAACCCCCCCGAAGAAGAAAGTTTTCCCTTTGAAGAGTCTCATCACTATGGTAATCAGCTGATCAGAGGATGCTATGCCAACTCCTTGTGATGCAAATATTTGTTTTACATGCAAAACTGCCAGATTAAAACCCTTTCTCTAATTCGCACTTGAGTTTTAGGCTAACAATCTGGCTCTTGTCACTGATGTAATTTTGCTGAGGGAATTACACTCACTGGATAAAGAACCCAGCAGTCAGTCAGACCACCATCTGTAATGTCCGTATATTTAAGAAATTATACTGATTTGAATTCATAAGGAAATTCCTCCACTTAGACAAGATAACACAGCTGTTCTGAAACAGGACTTCTGCTCTATCAAACGGCACTCGAGATCCCATAACTCCGCCGTAACGACGCTGGCATCGTTCTTGTATATTTACTATGGGTTTAAAAAAACTGCAGAAAGTAGACTGTATAAACCACGCATGGCTGTCACACAGTTAAGAGGCTGTTTAACTAGCCAAGGCTTGGGCTAAAATTGCCACCCTCCATGAAGCCAATGATGCAAATGAAATAAAATTTAATTTAGCCTTGTCATTTCATGGATAAGCTTTGCGAGTGGTTACAGAGAGCAAAGGAAGGTCAATTCTTTTTCAGTGCAATGCTCAGGGTGTTCATTAATTGCTTGCTGTGGCTTTGTGGACCACTTGAAGCAAATGCCAGCCTTACATTGGCATAAAACTGTGGTGCTAACCTTCATATTCACAGAAAGCTCTCTGGAGACCTGCGCGTTGTTTATCCACCCCCCCAACCCCCACCAAGCCCAGGCCCTTTATCGTCACTGTCAGGGTAAAGCACATTACTTCAAACCCATGCAGGAGCTGCTCTAGGCGGTACTGTGTTCCTCACCACAAAATAATAGAAAGAAAAGTTCAAGAGGAGTTTGACAGATCTGGCAAGAAGGGACCATGTCAAATCTATTGAAGGCCGTTCCAGGGGTTTGGATCTGTCATTGTCACAACTAATATTCTGCAGTCCTTCTGTCCTTGGCTTGTGGGTTTTCTCTGTGCAAAAACATGCAGCATTTGCATTGGCATTCAGCTAATTGATAACGATGACAGAGAATTTTAGCTATGAAACTACGAACTGAGAAAAACAAAATGACGGGCAGGTATTGTGTGGCTGCTTATGTGTAAATATGCTTGAAACTTTTCTGTCTCTGTAACTTGTGACAGAAAGGAAACGAGCCTGAGTGGGATTTTTGTGATTAAAAATGGCCAGAAAATACCATATTTCATTTGTAAGTATAGTCAGCTGATTTTAGTAAGTGTGTTCTCCAAGTGCAAAACGAATTTACATTTGCTTTAGTCTTCTCCTTTTAAAAAACACTAATTAAAAACACATTTTCCTGGTCAGCTTTTAGATCTTTGCCTTTTCTGTAATTGTCCATTTTGAGTGTCCATTCTGGATTCCATGGATGGTTGTGGGCCTCCAGGCAACCCTCTGGGCACATGCCCCAGGACCTGCAGGTAGAAGACAAATGTCACAGAGGCACAGAGAGCTCATGGTAATTTCTGCTCATTAATCTTTAAAAACATGGTCTTTGTACATCTTAATTACAGAATTGAGTAAAACCAGCTGGAGCTCGGCTGAAATCCTTTTCAAAATCTGGGTGTGAAATTCTGTTATATTCCAAATTAGGCTACACACAGTTTAGTTAGGAATTGGTTGCATTCACCTGTCAGCCACAGCTGACAAATGTAAATAACTAATAATACTGATAATCTCTTTACAATATTAAATGATCAGTCCTGTAATGGAACCCAATCTGAAACATATTGAATTGATACAGCAAAATCTTCATAATCTAACTAGTAGCTGAAAGAGATTCACTGCACTTCTCAACTAATTTGCAGTCAGTTCTCTTCCACATATAATTTTGATGCTGTATGATAGGTTTAGATAAATACTTGTGCTGATTAAACACAGTCATGTGCATGTTAGATGTGGTCATACACACACTGATACACAGCAAAATGGGACATTACGCTCTTTTGCTTTCACCGCACTGACGCATGCAACACTGCATTAGCTGGCTGCCCCATAGATTAGAAGAAATAACTAACAGTAAAACAGTATCAACACTCCCGCCAGCTGCTTCATGCTCCACCCGGGGACATCATATTCCATCAATCTTTCAACCATTTATTGACGGAACGTCTACATAAATTTGTCTGACAGGTTTGGAGCACTATGAAATATTAATTTTAGATTCTCTGCTCTGGGCCTCTGGCAACAAAAAGCAAAGGTTCATACATTAACTAGTAGATAAAGTTGATGAAATAGCTAACAATAGACAATGGACTGATGGCACTGCTCATATTCCATATATGCACACAGTCTAGCACAGGGACTAATTACAAGAACGTCACATTGTAATACGGGCAAAGGGGTGACCTAGTTATTTGAGAGACTGAATTATACAGTCATACATTCAATCCCCACAAAAGCAAATGTGCATTCACACTGCTGAAAGGTTCTTGATAAAGACACTGAATCCCTACCAGCACACTTATTGTATTACTTTAGCTAAAATCCCTCAAAAGGCTAGATATCTTTACTTCCCTGTATTCTCTAATTCAATGAACATGTCTTCATGAGTCATGCAATTTAGGTGTGAGCATGTATCTCGCACAGTTTAAACAACTTACACTGATGTTAGATTAATGCAAAATGAAAGCAGCTAACTGTGACCCTTGCATGGACAATTGAAAAGAACAGAAATGTACATTTCCACACTTTGCTTTCTTCAGAGCAGCAGCCTTGTAGCCGCACTTGCATCAAGGTTACTCAATGGTTTGATGCTTCCTATTTAAAATCTGTCACAAAGTAAATAAATTGTGCAATCAATCCATGCAGCAAGTGTAGGGAAAAAATGCAGTTGAGTACAGTAATAGTAGTGGATATGAGGGCTGATGGTGTTCCATAAATCAAATCTGTACAGCCAAGCTTTGCATGCATGTGGCTGTCGTGTTGCTGCAGTCCTGCCTCACAGCCACTGCGAGAACATCATATTGCAGGATATTACATAAATACTCGGTTTATTGTTTTCTTTATCATCCTTTACAGAGTCTGGAGGAAGTCATAAAGAGTGAGGCTGTGGGGGTTGAAAAATAGATAACTGACTGGTACAGACGGAAATTCAAATTCAACAGATTCAGGGAGATGGTGAGTAGAGTGAGGAGAATTGAATGACAGAGCACAGATCCCAAAGCAATCCTTTATTCATCAGTGGGGTCAGGAATGTGTGTCAGGAAGATGGTTTGAGGCAACTACAGTGAAATGCAAGAATGAGAGAATAAGCAGTCCTTAGAATGATATGAGACTTTATTAATAGTAGATATTGGGAAAGAAAAAAAAAGTTGGGATAATTTCCGCTCTTGTAGCTTGCGCTTCTGCTTCTAATGCTTTAATTCCATTATGATACAGAGACAAGATAAGCAAGCTGTCGAAGTTAAAGACCAGCAACTCTGAAATCAATGCAGCCATCCACAAAGCTGCCCAAAGCTGTGATTTAGTCATTTTAAAGGACATCAGCATTATTTAGCAGGCTAGAGTAATTTTTTTTTCAAGCTGAAATCAAAAAATTAACAAGCGTTAAAGCACAGAAAGAAAGTAAGTCAAATATAATAAGTTTGTAAGTTGTTTACGTTCTCAAATTGGAATTGTGTGCTTGTGAGATAAACAGTTTTTTCCTTCTTATGAATATTCGTTGTTAATGTTTGTCTGTGGTAAATAAAAGCAACATATTTAACTTTTTCACCCCCGCACAGCCGTGCACTGAGGGAGGTCTTCTTATTATCTTATTTTAATAATTTCCATCTGGCTAATGAGGGCTTATTTTCATTGTGCCTGGAGGCTCACTTGTTTGTATTGTTGTATTTCATCACTTGGTTAAATGTTAATTGAGTTTTTTTCATAGCATTTGTGCTGAGTTAATGTCTCACTCAAAGGATTTCTCCCAAATTAGCTTTAAGGGTCTCTGCAGGTGTTGCAATTCCACTCGCAGTGCTAGGTTCTGTGTATAATCGTTTGTTGTTAAAACATGTTTCTTCTGTTAATGAGCCGTCTGTTAGGTTTGAAAGAGTGAATGGGAGTGACCGACCGACTATTCTGTAAGTTCAGGCCCTTGTGTTGACCAAGCATGGCATCCCATGTCTACTCACTGCAATCAGGGATTTTAAACCTTGTAATGTTGGAATTGCTGCTCCCTATTATGTCATTGGTGAATACAGCAAGTCATGGATTTCATCTTTTCTTCTTTCTTGTGGCATTATCTGTCCAAACAATTTCACCTGTAGCCAGCTTCAGCAAATACAAAACCACAAAGACACATCTGAGTTGTGTAAACTCCTGACTTTTAATGCGCAGGCTTAAGAATGTAGTATCCACAAACTCCTGATTTATTCTATGGATGCTGCTACGGGGCATACAGTTAACTACACAGAAATAGCAAAGAGCACTTTGGGAAAAACAAGGCACGTTCTGAAACAGAAGACATTGTATATTTTACTCTGTTCAATGGTTTTATCATACTTCAATTACTATGTAGAGACATACATATATATATATATATATATATATATATATATATAAAAAAAAAAAACACCCAGCACGCCCCTGCGGGCGGTTTATCCTTCAAGCTCGGGTCCTCTACCAGAGGCCTGGGAGCTTGAGGGTCCTGCGCAGTATCTTAGCTGTTCCCAGGACTGCGCTCTTCTGGACAGAGATCTCCGATGTTTTTCCCGGGATCTGCTGGAGCCACTCGCCTAGCTTGGGAGTCACCGCACCTAGTGCTCCGATTACCACGGGGACCACCGTTACCTTCACCCTCCACATCCTCTCGAGCTCTTCTCTGAGCCCTTGGTATTTCTCCAGCTTCTCGTGTTCCTTCTTCCTGATATTGCTGTCATTGGGAACCGCTACATCGATCACTACGGCTGTCTTCTTCTGTTTGTCTACCACCACTATGTCCGGTTGGTTAGCCACCACCATTTTGTCCGTCTGTATCTGGAAGTCCCACAGGATCGGTCATTCTCCACCACCCTTGGGGGCATCTCCCATTTTGACCTCGGGACTTCTAGGTTATACTCGGCACAGATGTTCCTGTACACTATGCCGGCCACTTGGTTATGGCGTTCCATGTATGCCTTGCCTGCTAGCATCTTGCACCCTGCTGTTATGTGCTGGATAGTCTCTGGGGCATCTTTACACAGCCTGCACCTGGGGTCTTGCCTGGTGTGATAGACCCCAGCCTCTATGGATCTTGTACTCAGAGCTTGTTCTTGTGCTGCCATGATTAGTGCCTCTGTGCTGTCTTTCAGTCCAGCTTTGTCCAGCCACTGGTAGGATTTCTGGATATCAGCCACCTCCTCTATCTGCCGGTGGTACATACCGTGCAGGGGCCTGTCCTTCCATGATGGTTCCTCGTCTCCCTCCTCTTTCTTGGGTTTCTGCTGCCTGAGGTATTCACTGAGCACTCGGTCAGTTGGGGCCATCTTCCCAATGTATTCTTGGATGTTCCTTGTCTCATCCTGGACTGTGGTGCTGACACTCACCAGTCCCCGGCCCCCTTCCTTCCGCTTAGCGTACAGCCTCAGGGTGCTGGACTTGGGGTGAAATCCTCCATGCATGGTAAGGAGCTTTCTTGTCTTTATGTCAGTGGCTTCTATCTCCTCCTTTGGCCAGCTTATTACCCCAGCAGGGTACCTGATCACGGGCAGGGCGTATGTGTTGATGGCCCGGATCTTGTTCTTACCATTCAGCTGACTCCTCAGGACTTGCCTGACCCTCTGCAGGTACTTGGTGGTTGCAGCCTTTCTAGCGGCCTCTTCATGGTTCCCATTTGCCTGCGGGATCCCCAGGTACTTGTAACTGTCCTCTATGTCTGCAATGTTGCCTTCTGGTAGTTCAATCCCCTCAGTTCTGACTACCTTCCCTCTCTTTGTTACCATCCGACTACACTTCTCCAGTCCGAACGACATTCCAATGTCATTGCTGTATAGCCTGGTAGTGTGGATCAGTGAATCGATGTCTCGTTCACTCTTGGCATACAGCTTGATGTCATCCATGTACAGGAGGTGGCTGACAACTGCTCCGTTCCGTAGTCGGTATCCGTAGCCAGTCTTGTTAATGATCTCACTGAGGGGGTTCAGGCCTATGCAGAACAGCAGTGGGGACAGAGCATCTCCTTGGTAGATCCCGCACTTGATGGTAACTTGTGCTATGGGCTTGGAGTTGGCCTCTAGTGTTGTACGCCACATCCCCATTGAGTTCCTGATGAAGGCTCTTAGGGTCCCATTGATCTTGTACAATTCTAGGCATTCCAGTATCCAGCTGTGGGGCATTGAGTCATAGGCCTTCTTGTAATCAATCCAGGCAGTGCACAGGTTGGTCAGTCTGGTCTTGCAGTCTCGGCTGATTGTTCTGTCTACCAGTAGCTGGTGTTTTGCACCTCTGGTATTCTTGCCAATTCCTTTCTGTGTCCCGCTCATGTATTGACCCATGTGCCTGTTCATCTTAGCCGATATGATGCCTGACAGGAGCTTCCATGTAGTACTGAGGCAGGTTATTGGTCGGTAGTTGGAGGGGACCGGTCCCTTCTTGGGGTCCTTGGGGATCAGGACCGTCCGGCCTTCGGTTAGCCATTCCGGGTGTCTTTCGTTAACTAGCAGCTGGTTCATTTGTGCTGCCAGACGCTCGTGGAGTGCAGTCAGCTTCTTCAGCCAGTAGGCGTGAACCATGTCGGGCCCTGGTGCTGTCCAACTCTTCATACTGGAGACCCTTTCTTGGATATCTGCCACTGTGATGGTTACTGGACCCTGTTCAGGGAGGTCGCTGTGGTCTGCCCTCAGATCCTCTAGCCACTGAGCATTGCCGTTATGGGTTGCATCCTTCTCCCATATGCTCTTCCAGTATTGCTCCGTCTCCAGCCTTGGTGGTGCTGTTCTCTTATTGTTCCCTTGCCACTGAGAGTACACCTTTGCTGGTTCTGTGGAGAACAGCTGGTTTATTCTCCTGCCTTCTATCTCTCTGGTGTACCTCCTCAAGCGGCTGGCCAAGGCTGTGAGTCTTTGCTTGGCAGTTTCCAAGGCCTCAGGTATGGACAACTTGCTGTATTTCTTAGGCACCTTATTTGTCGCACCTTTCTGCAACTCCGATATATATATATATATATATATATATATATATATATATATATATCGGTGGGCAAGAGACGAAAACAGGGCGTTGTTGGAATGCTACTACGCAAGTAACCCCGGCGGCAGGGGCTACATGAATAGGATGACGGACCTATGGATTCTTCGATATATATATATATATATATATATATATATATATATATATATATATATATACATATATAAATCAGTCTTAGAAAATTAGATCACACTTCTAAAGCAGTATATGGATGAGCCAGGGTGTTAAAATATTAAACATTTTGACACTGAATGGATGGGTTGCATACACTGAGGGTGAAAAAGGTTACTCTGTGTGTTAAATATGGATAATTGTTATATTATACAATATTTTTAGATAAGTATAGTTAAATAATCCTAGTTCAATATGTGATATAAATATGTATATATCGATGTAACAAGGGACTGTGTATTAGACAATGACTATTAAATTGTATAGTACCAAGAAAAAGAAATATATGATGAGTTAAATAGGGATCAGAAATGTTTGTTTCTTCCTGCTCCTTTTCAAACAGGGCATGGTCAGTATTTCAGTACTTAATCTACAGAGTTTGGCTGAAAGGTTTTTGTTCATGTTGTCAACATATAGAAAGTATTATATAAAGATTTCAAACATTATTTCACATCTGACCTCTGACCTTACCTTCAATGGCAATAGACTGAGCTGAAGATCAAAGTGATAATAATGCTATAAAAAGATATTTAAAATTATATTTCTTGCTGCCATTGTTTGTATTGACAACATATAGGCATAAAGGGAATGAAGTATCACGTTACTTTGGATCTCTGGGCTCTTCTTTAAGGTCAAATAAGGTCAAACTTGAATAAAATGTCTTTTTTCTTAATGCTGCGTTTGTTTGTATTTAGGAAATTACACTGGCATATGGGGATTCTAAACATCACATTATAGTCTGCATCCAAACATCAGGTCACATTTGACCCCTGACCTCACTTCTACATTTCACAGCTGCGTTTCTTTCAATTTGACCCAAAAATGTGTTTTATCTTCACAGAAAGTTTTGCTAAGAGAAAGAGAATGAGATGTCTGGTTAGTTACAAATATACTGTAGTATAATATTACACAGTTATTTTCATATCAACATCTATTTTTCATTACCTACTCCTACATAACATTTGTGTAATTAAAGTATATGTGAGCTTTACTGCACCACAAGCTTCTGAAAATACTTTTGAAAAGAAAAAAGTATAAAAATATAGAAAATGCAAAACTGTTCACTTAAAAGCAAAATACCAAAAGTACCATGAATATCATAATTAAAATACACTTGTTAGTAGCAGTGCTACTTGGCACAGGTAAAGAGTGAATGGGAATCCCTTGGAAGCTTGTGCGAAGAATGATAAACAACCACAACCCATGGCAGACATTGACGAGAGCAGTAACAGACAGGGAGAAGAGTGTTGATTGAAGAGTTGCCCTGAGCACTGCCTAAGTAGTGCTCAGGGCTATGAACATGTGGCTGAGGCAGTGTAGGTATTGCAGTGGCAGCAGTTGGTAATTACCACTATATCAGCAACACGTCCTCCGTGTCATCCATTTCATTAGGTGCGCATCGGCTCCCGATATATGGTGGTGAAAACATTATTACCGTCTCCCCTCCCCTCCTCTTTTCTTTTGTTACATCTGAAATAACAAGAGGTGAATAAAGAACACAGCAAATTTTAGAGGCTTAAAAAGGTAAGGGGGTTTGTTTAGTGGTATGGGCCTCAGAGTGGGATATCCCACTGTAAATGCTATAGTATGTGTATTTAGGTGATCCTTGTCTTCTCAGGTACACTAACTTACCAAAAAGTGCCTCGTTGATGTTCTTTCCCACTGAGTTGTCCTGTGTTTTTCTGTTATGCTTATTCTCTTGTTCAGGTTTTAACTGCCATAAATGTTAATTATGTCAATTTGTTTAATTTATTGTGTTTATGTATGTTATTTATTGTTGTTCCTTTTGGGGTAAGAACTAAGTTACATTCTGTGTTGCACACAGGCCCTTTTAAGTGACGCAAAGGGTAGTCAAGAAAGCATGTGCAAAGAAGCTAAGCTATAAGTTAACTTAGTCACAATAAGGATTAAATAAGCTGTTTCAAAGTAAAAGGAAGCTGTAAAGAAGAAGAAGTTGTGAATTATTTTTAAGTTTTTGTTTCTGAAGTGGTTCATTCCCTCACGGTTATGTGCAGCCAGCGAGGTATGTTAACTGTATTTTGTTTATCGCGCATTTGCTAACTTTGGTTTAAATGTTTATTTGTAACATTTATGTGTGGTCATTCTGTACATTTATGTAATCACAGTTTGACGGTGGATTTTATGGTGGTTTGGAGGAGAACTGTGATGGAAGAATAAATCCACTGGAGGGAGTGATACAGGTTAAATTTTAGTTACCTTCATGAGTAGCAGTGTTCAGCTGGGTTGATGATAAATAAATAAGAAACTTCAGTTGCACTCTTCCTGTTGATCTTTGAGTGATTCTCCGGCACAAATTGTCCCATTGTCATTTGTCTTGTGTTTTTTATTCATTTATTTTAATTTAAGGAAAATTGTTGTGCTGGAACCAAAGGGATTAAAACTGCACATCAGTCTCAAACTCCCACCTTGTTAACAATTCTACTTTTCCAATAAAAATGAAGTCATTTATACCAGGACTGCATTTCTTGAGTTACACCACAATTCTGTGCAAAAAAGCAAAAAAAATTTGTTTAGATCAAGCTCAGCATTTTATCATTGTAGCAAGTCACAGCACTTGCTTCATTAAAGTATTCAAAGACCTTCCTAGTTTAGTTGCCTGCAGAGCTGAATAAATCAAAAGCCTTTTGTGGATATATTTTTAAAGCTTCCCTAATGCTGCCATCTCTTCCTTATGCATGGAAGTACACCAGTGCAGCAAGCACTCCTTCACTCTTTACAGTTAGACATGGTGAGAATTTTTGCTCAAACAAGACCTCTCCTAGGACCTTCCTCTGAGGTGAAAAGTGCATCTACCTGAAATATGAGTAGGTTGCATTTTGCCACAAGCAGAATCTCACTGCAGGCAGAAGTGTGTAAAATACTACTAACTAAAGAAAAAAAAATCAAGAATGCAAATGGAAGTGTAAACATAGATCAGCACTCTAAGTTGAGTCAAAATTCAGAGATATGAGGAATTATATGGAGCAGAGCAGAAGATGAGCATACCGTATGAGTTAGTTAATCAAAGTTGAGTCCTACTTGAATTAAAAGAGAGTTCAGATTCAGACTTGATCGAGGCTCCCTGCACTCCAGGCATTTTTTCTTATGACATTTATTGATGTGTTTAATTATTTATTGTGTTTATTTCTTTTGGAAGAACAAAAGAAAATTCTGGACAAGGAACCAAGGAAATAGGGACTATCTGCTCGGCATGTTGTGAATGTTAAGTCCAGGTACATAATACTTTTGCACTGATAAGAACAGAAATCCAGAATGTAGAGCTTTAGACTTTAGGATATACGTGCAGATAGCAGATATTAGGCAAAACTAGAAAAGCCACAGGCTTTAGTTGTGGAACAATCTCATAACAAATGGCTTTTGAGCTTTGCAATGACTTGACACAATCATTTGCAAATAAAAACATCAGTCATGATAACATAGAACTCACTTGATTTAAAACTGTAGAATTACTGTATATGGCATATGCAAGAGAAAGGCTTTGAGTCTGGTGGTGTGTGTTGTGTGTGTGGTAAAGTAGATTAGGTGTCCCTCTCATC
>NC_140539.1:259935-289043 GCF_057382185.1 Mchenga conophoros | reverse complement strand
GAGTGATTGCAATCACTCTGAGACACATTGTTGCTGTTTAGAGACAGGTTGCCTCTAGAGCTGGGTGATATAAGATTTTTTCATATCACGATACGTTTTTTTCATTTCAGGCGATAACGATATCTATCATGATATAAGCCAAATAACTATATTTGTGAGATTTAAATGCGCCGTTGCTCACAAGTAAAATGTGAAATAATCAGCAGTTTGTTTTTATTTAAATATTTATTTCCCATAATAAGTTCAACAGGGTAGATGTACTTAAGGAACATGAGACTTTTTCAGATAAATAAAGGCAAATATTGCAAACTACACAAAAGGCAGCCGCTAAAGCGTTTAAGTTTCAAAATAGAACAAATGAAACAGACTAAATTGTCAATTCCACTTAGAAACAAAATATTAATTCTAAAAATAAATCTTAGTTTGTTTTACAGAAGAACAGACAAAACTGACTAACTTTTGTCAATATCAAATAAACTGAGAACTAAAAGGAAATTCTCAATCTCTCCTTGTTGTATAGCTTAGCTTTTCAAACAGTTTTAACAGTTACTTTAGTCTGACAAAAGCCGAATGACGAATTAGCGCTTCCAGTCAGAGACTGAGGCTACGTCCTAACGTACACGGGTATTTTTGAAAACGGAGATTTTCCATTTTCGTTTTAAAAAATAATCCCGTCCACACAATAAAGGCAGAAATGAAGGAAAACGCTGCTATGAACATGCCAAAGCAGCAGGTGGCGCTAGATTCCTAACCGTGCAGAAATGTTGGCCAATCAGAAGTCTAGAAGCCTCGGTGGGAAAAAGTAAACAAAGCTGGGGCATAGAAGCAGAACAGAGTCGTATGTGTGGAGGGACAGTAACTGTGTGTATATGTAAGCATTTAAACACTGCAGAGAGTAGAATTAACAGTAACAGTATTGTAGAAATTCATTTCACCGAAACAATAACGTGGCGCACAGTGTGACGTCAAAAAATGCTTTGACGCTGCGTTTTCTCCGTTTTTCTAGTTCACACGTAAATGCAAAAACGGAGTTTTCAAAAATCTTCGTTTTCAGTGACCAAAAACGCCGTTTACGTGTGGACGAAAGGTGCAAACGCATAGAAAAATCTGCGTTTTCAAAAATACCCGGGTACGTGTGGACGTAGCGCATGCACCAGTTCATTGTATTTCCAGACTTGCTTTCGGCACAATTTACAGTGCACGCTACTCTGTTTTTTGTCAGACTTGAAATAGCCGAAATACCTTCACACTACGGAACTTCTATGGCTCTTCTGTTCGACAATCTCTCCGGCATTGGAACCATCATCTGTTTTCTCTTCGGTAACCTTCGGTCATGCTCGGTTGATTTTTCTAGTCGGCACACTCATTTCCTTCATTACCCGGGCGGAACGGTGGCTGGCTGCTTCCCAAACAAATACACATGTGCGGCTTGGCACTTGTGCTGTACGTAACAAGTAACGTGACGTGACGCTGCGGCTGTGATTGGTTCGGCTTTGCGCTACGTAATTTGGATTGGCTGTTCTTTTTTTTCTTTTTTTTAAGAGCGGCGAGGTCTATCGCGATAGTTTAATTTTTCTATCGAGAAAAAGTTATATCGCGATACATATCGTTATCGTTCTATCGCCCCAGCTCTAGTTGCCTCCCACAAGGCAATCATCTATCAACTGAAAATCAGCACCCAGAGGCTAACGCCCAACACTCTCTATGTGTTTTCAAGATGGCGGCGCACGTAGTTGCAGCAGCTCAGTGTTCTACCGATCGATGCTATGTTTGGATAATTTTGTACGCCTTATGTTTGTTTTTGTGTTCTACCAGCCAAGCGAATAACATCTATAGCCGACATGATCTCCTCAAGATTGGAGTAAGCTACCGCGAGAGCGTGACTAGCAAATTTGTCCGCTTACACAAGATACCGGTGGAAATAGCGAGGAGTCCGGGCTCCCCATGGATTGTTATCCCTTCGGGGTGGAGGCGCAGGCGGCGTCGAGAGAGAAGGAGACGGCGAGGCTGCAGGGCCGGCGCGCTAGCCAGGCTACGGAGGCAGCCACTCAAACCACCGCTCCCCAGCCTATTCATCACAAATGCCAGATCCCTCGCGAACAAGTTGGACGAATTGAGATTGCAAATAGCAGCGAATAACTTCATCAAAGACTCATGCATCCTTCTTATCACTGAATCCTGGCTACATCAATCCATTCCAGACTCTGCTATTGAGCTAGCAGGCTATACCACACAGCGACATGACCGAACAGTGGACTCCGGTAAGCGCAAAGGAGGGGGGCTCTGTATGTATGTGAACAACAGCTGGTGTACCAACACAGTGATAATAGACCGTCACTGTTCACCGGACATTGAATATCTGGACTGTTAAATGCAGGCCCATCTACCTACCTAGGGAGTTCACCGTTGTCATAATAACAGCTGTTTACATACCACCAGATGCTAATGCTAACTCTGCGATCGCACTCCTGCATACAAACATCAATAATAAACAGAGCACTTACCCTGACGCTGTACATATCGTAGCAGGGGACTTCAATCACGCAGACTTAAAAAGAGCAATCCCCAAATTCCACCAGCACGTCAAGTGTGCCACTAGGGGTGACAAGATTCTGGACAAAGTTTATTCCAACATCAAAATGGGCTACAGGGCCAGACCTTTGCCACATCTGGGTCAGTCTGACCACTTGTCACTGTTTCTAATCCCTGCATATGCCCCCCTCAAGAAAACTGCTCTTACCATCACAAAGAATATTACCATATGGCCAGAGGGTGCCTCTCAGCAGCTGCAGGACTGTTTTGACAGGACTAACTGGGATATCTTTGAACATCAGGACTTGGAAATGTTCACAGACGGTGTCCTCTGCTATATAAAACACTGCATAGACACTGTTACAGCAGTCAAACGGATCCGGGCTTATCCCAACCAAAAGCCCTGGATGACCCGGGAGGTCAGGCAGCTGCTGAAGGAGAGGAACATTGTGTTCAGGTCTGGCAACAGGGATTACTACACCACAGCCCGATCCAACCTGAAGAGAGGCATCAGAGAGGCAAAGGGGGACTATAGGAGGAGGATCGAGGACCATTTGAAGAGTAATACCAGCCGGCAGGTGTGGCAAGGCATCCAGCACCTAACCAACTATAAGATCAATCTCGGAGCTGCGGACGGTGACCTGGAGCTGGCAGAGGAGCTGAATATCTTCTTTGCCCGCTTTGAGACCAGGGTACCGGAGGTATTGGAGCCACAGCAGCAACACGCCACCCATAGCAGCACCACCCTCACCCTGGAAGAGCACGAGGTGAGGCGCATGCTGCAGGCTGTTAACCCGAGGAAGGCGGCGGGTCCTGATGGTGTGCCAGGTCGAATATTGAGGGATTGTGCAGGACAGCTGGCTGGGATCTTCACCAGGATTTTCAACAAATCCCTCGCACAGGCGACTGTCCCACTCTGCCTGAAGTCCTCCACCATAGTCCCCTTGCCTAAGAAGCCCCACATCACCGGCCTGAATGACTACAGACCGGTGGCACTCACCCAGTGGTAATGAAATGCTTTGAGAAGCTGGTCCGCAGACACATCACAGCAGCCCTGCCCCGCAGCCTGGATCCACACCAGTTTGCCTACAGAGCAAACCGATCCACGGAAGACGCTGTAGCCACAGCACTCCATGCTGCATTAACTCACCTGGAAGAGCATGGTAGCTATGTGCGGATGCTCTTCATGGATTACTGCTCAGCTTTTAACACCATCCTTCCACACAAACTGGTGGCCAAGCTACAAGACCTGGGGCTTCCATACAGCACCTGCATGTGGATCAATAGCTTCCTCTCGGGCCGTAGACAGAGAGTCAGAGTTGGCCATCACACATCCTCAGCCCTGAGTCTCAGCACTGGCTCACCCCAGGGCTGTGTGCTCAGTCCACTGCTCTACTCTCTCTACACACACGACTGCACTCCTCGCCACCACAGCAACATCTTTGTGAAATTTGCAGATGACACCACAGTGGTGGGGCTCATTTCCAAGGGAGACGAGTCTACGTACAGAGACGAGGTGGAGCAGCTGACGTCATGGTGTAAGGCCAATAACCTCCTCCTCAACACTTCAAAAACCAAAGAACTCATAATAGACTTCAGAAGGAAAAAGGCAGAGATCCAACCACTATTCATAAATGGGGACTGTGTAGAAAGGGTGGCAAGCTTCCGCTTCCTGGGAGTCAATATAGAGGAGAACCTTTCCTGGAGTGTGAACACCTCCGAGCTGCTGAAAAAGGCCCAACAGAGACTGTACTTCCTGAGAATTCTCAGGAGGAATAACATCACACAGAGACTGCTGGTGTCCTTCTACAGAGCCACCATTGAGAGTGTTCTAACTTACTGCATATGCATCTGGTACACTAGCTGCACAGGGGCTCAGAGGAAAGCACTCCAAGGGATCATTAACACCGCCCAAAAGATCACTGGCTGCCCTCTCCCCACACTGGAAGTTCTACACAACGCCCACTGTTTTAAAAAGGCCCAAAACATCATAAAAGACACCTCACATCCTGGCCACTCCCTGTTCGAACTGTTGCCCTCAGGCAGACGGTACAGGGCAATCAGAGCAAGGACTAATAGACTCAAACACAGCTGTTATCCAACTGCAATAACACATCTGAATACTACAAAAAAAATGTCCATCACGCCACTCTTGTGTTAATCTATGCACGGTCTGAAGCATGTGTGTGGGAATGTATGTGAATGTTTTACTGTTATATCTTATTAGTATTTTAAGTATTCTATCTATTTTATTTATTGAATTTTATTGTTTTATTTATATTTTGATATTGCTAGGGATGATGCAATGATCGGGGACCATTCTTAATTTCGTTGTTCTCATGACAATGACAATAAAGTTTCTGATGATCTGATGATGAACAGTGTTGTACGATGAACTTGTGGGGGACCAGCTGCTTACAGCCACTAATTAAAATCAGTTATGAATTTTAAAAAAATCAGTTCAATCACTAATCATCAGTTTTCTTAGTTTATCTTATTTTTAGTTCAGTGTGCCATTAACTAGCTTCTTTAACTTCTTCATGACCAATGATGGGTTTTTTTTAAATAAGTTGCTTTTTTAAATTGTATTAAGACTTAAAGTTATAAGGGGGAGGAACTCTGAGAGGTGGATGGTGACATATGCAGCTATAGTTGATAGCTATCTGTAAGCTAATTTGAGCCACTGAACCGGACCTCTGAACAGCATTTGCCACATTTTCGTTGTTATTATCTCTTAAATGTCATGGATTGTCGTGTGGTTAAATGCCACAGACTGTGCCCAAGTCTTATTAAAGTAAATTCTAGTATAAGTATTAATTACAGCTGACAGATCTGTACCATGCACCCATATTATGAATGGTTGTTGTGTTAGCTGATGACTCAGCACTTTACTCTCTTGTCTAATTGCAGTTGCTTCTTGACTGCAGCCAAAATGCTTAAAACTGGGTTAAAAATGGCATATGGGTATTTTATAGACAGTCTTTATTTTTATTGGGCCCTTTTGCTTCAGGATCTTCTCCTTTGTTAACACAGTGACACAGCATAATTCTTTGTCCCGCACTGCCCCCAAAACAAAGTCTTTTCACTCTCTCCTTGCTTGTCAGGACTTTTCTTTATTCTCCAAGATGCCAAAGTGACACTTTAACTTAGAAAAGTGCTCCTTGTTTCTTGGCATAGTTTTCAGACACATTTGGCCTAGAAGGATGAGCTGTTTTCAGCGCAGCATCCGGCAGAGTACACCACAGTCTTTTTATGCAACAGCAGAGCACCTCTTGTTCTCCATTAGCTGCTTACACCACCTATTTACTTCTCTGAGACGACCTCAAACACACACAGTGTAACAGGACAAGACGTTCATCTTCTGAAGAGAGGGAAGCGTAGTGAGAAAGAGATACAGAGAGGAAGCAAAAAAAAAAAAAACAATTAGAGAAGCAAGGGACATTACTTGGTGTTAACTTCAGAAATGTTGTGGTCTGTGAAGCAAAAACAGGTCGAGTCGTTCACTTTATGTGAGCAAGTGAGATGAGCGAAAGACGGTCTTTTTGTCTTTTCATCAGAGGAAGTCAGTGCAGAGAGTGACATCAGAAAGATGCAAAGTTCAAAACTCTTTCGCTCATATATTTATATAGACAGAGACCCACATATCTGCATGTATGTTGATTCCTTTCAAACCACAACACACACTTTCTCAACAAAACAGGAGATCCTAAACAAAACATTGGTGCTTAAAAGTGCAAAGCTAGTGACACATCATTATATCCGGGTCCAGAGCAAAGATCTAATGTAAACACAAAAGTAACTTAGGCAGTTTTTCTCCTGGAAAATGTAATTATAAAATAACTGCTTTAAACTTTTTTTTTGAATGATAACTAAAGTAACTTATCCCTATAACTCTTATCAAATAGTAATACCAAAAAGTAATACCTGGGATGTTGTATTTTGGGTCAAGATTTTTAACCAGCAACTTAACGTTCTACTTTTCCACCATGTGACCCCATCAGTTATTTCCATCTACTGTCCCTGTTGTATGGAGCACAATTAGTGAATGCTAGTGGAGTCATTAGTTTACTTGGTTTGCACATCACTGGCTGCTAGTATCTCCTCCTCTGTAGCCTGGTTTTCCTCGTTGCTGGTTGCTGAAGTAGGTCCTCTTTAGGTGCTAAATAATGGGAAGCTGAAATGTGGCTCCTGCTCCCAGATATGCCCAGTGCTGTTGCAGGCAACATAAATGTGGGTCGTCATAGCAATGATATCACCAAATAACATTTTTATATCACATACAAATTTATGTGCCATATCGTGATATATGCATATATAGCCTATTGCAAAGATGGGAGGGTCCTGTGGCTGCAACGCAACCCCAAATCACCAACCCTCCACCACCAGGCTTGATAGTTGTTATGAGGTGTTTGTGCTGACATGGATTATTTCATAGTGCTGTGCATTAAAGCCAAATATTGACATTGTTCCAGGAGTCTTGTGTGAGAAGTGCAAATGAACCATACTTGTTCAGTTTTTCTAATTCTACCTTCACGAACTTTCACATTTAACACACTAATTGACATCTGTAGAGTCTGAGATGTAGTTTTGGGGTTTTTTACAGTTTCTCTGGGTATTGCACAGTTTAATCTTGAGGGTGAATTTGCTGGGTCATCGTCGGCTGCTGGAAAGATTGAAATGTGTCTTGACTGTTTTCCACTTAGAATGTCAGGCTACAGATTGTTTGGAGATGGACTTGTAACCCTTCCCAGATTGATGGGGAACAGCAATTGCCTCTCTAGGTTTCCTGCCTTTTCTTGTTAACATTGTGTTAACACACGCATGAATGCTTCAGGCCAGCAAAGTGATCAATCAAGTGCATTTGATTAGCAGCAGCCGGGTTCTGCTTACTCTCTTAATTCCTATGTAATCAGTGAGGGTTTACTTAGTTATTCACATGACTGGATAGAGTCATGTGAATAACTTTGTTTTTCATATGACTATTCTTAAATAAGACAGTAACAGTGTTTTTTTTTTTTACACATTAATGTACAAGTAAATGTAAAAATGATGGTATTTTTTTCTTATTTTAATCATTTGGGACAAAGTGTTTTCCTCAATCACTTTTTCACTCTTTATTTTTTTTTGTTTAAATGTTTTCCTGCATTCACATTGTGTAATTGATGAAGCCCCTGTTTCCCATGTAGGATTACTAGTCTGCAGATACAGAGCTGCTGATGTCATTAACTGTAATCAGAGTCCATGTTACAGGAAAAACTGTTAAGACTGTTAAGACTGCTTAGATTTTAGGCAATGAAAAATACAAGTTGTTATCTTCTTAATTCTAAAAGTGCAAATTTGCTACATTTAATTGTTTTTTTTTATGGCCTGAGTAATGAAAATTTTTAACATCCAAGTGCTTTCATCCAACATCTTTCTCTGGGTTTATTGTTATAGATGCCCAGGTTCAGATCAAAGTCATAAAGCCTCTGCCTTGTCCTATCCTTTGACTGTCCTGCTGAGGGCTTTCAGCTGCTCTTGTTCTGCTTCCACTCAGCCATCCATATTTAATGTGAGCATGGCAAAGTATTCCAGACAAAAAGGAGGAGAGGAGACACAGTCCCCATGTCTGAGTAAATTACACCATGCTACACATCACTCCTCTTTTGTGTTGTTCTCTGTCTGTCTTTTCTTTTTCACGTATCCTCCCTCCGAATAAATGGTAGGCTTCAACCCCAAAACACTCCTCTCTCAATAATATTTCAGGAGGTCATTGGGTAATGGTAGCACATGTGTTGTCTGTTCGCTATAATCATTATAACCAACCAACCCTCCCCCCCAATAACAAAATTCCTCCTTCCTTCTCCTTCTGGCTGTTTTTTTTGTTCTTGTTCCACCCTCACCTCTCATGCCCCCTTTTTCAGTCTGTTTTTGTAAATCTAGGAGAAGACGGAAAGATTAAGACAAAAAGACAGAGGGGGGAGAGGGAAATGTTTCATCAGTTCAATGCTTATCTGCTGTAATGACTGAGAAACAGCAGGGGGATTATTGTGCAATATTGTCACGGGTGTTGTCAGGGTAATACAAAGTGACAATATTGCATGATAACCTGCAGTTCATTACGAGGTCACTGCTGCTATTAGGAAGTAGTTGGTGGTGAAGGATGCGCACACATTATTGGACATTATTAATTGTTGTATATGTTTGTATTTTCTTGCGTCTTTATTCCTGTTTGGTAAAACAACCCAACTTCCTTGGAGGTCAAGTCACGATGTCAAGTTGCATCTGAGCATAGGGGTGACAGGATCAAAGACTTCTTTTGCACCGATTTTTCAACAGAGAAGTTTGCTCGTATAAAAAATTATTTTCTCTATGTTTGCCGACTGTTTTCGCCGCTTACAGTTAATTAATAGCGTGTTTTCTGGGTGCTTTCAACTAAATAATTATGGCAGATCCCATTAACTGAGGGATTTTCTCGTGAACATTCATTAACTTCGACATTCTGCTTTTCTCAGAAGGCGATGGTGATCCAGCCAAGCTCAGAACCTCTCTGTCTCAGTCATTCACGCGCATAGATTTTCTTTTAAGGATTCACTGAAGTGCTAAACGCTGCAGACAAAACACTTGTTTTCACTGGCTGGAGAAGGTGAAATGAGGCTGCATTTGCTGCGCTCCGCTGACTGCCATCGGTTCAGACAGACAGCCATTCAACCCAGTTTAAACTGCAAATGAAGGACACAAAATTAGGATAAGTAGGAAGACGACACGGATTCACCGACAAGCTGCACGTCAACAAAAAAAAATTGAAAACAGATACACAGGAAGGGCAGACACACACAGCTCAGTCGGCGTTACCTCCTTTAGCCCCTCTCCGCTGACTGCGCCCTGCCATGTCGTGCCGAGCCGTGTGTTGTGATGTGTGGCCTAGTGGGGCTAACGGAAGCACATGTGTTGTCTGCTAACTCTGATTAACGTAACAGACTACAATGCCTCTTCTCTCTCTGGCTTGCCCGGCTGTCCTGTCTCCACCTCCTGTGTCTGGACTGTGTCTGGGTTTCAAAACTCTCAGAAGACAAACCAAATCATCAGATCCTCTTGGCTTGATTGTACTGGTGTCATATAATTACAGTGCACTGTAGTCTATAGTGTAAGCAATCAAAAGGTTAAATCATACAATAGTTATAAAGTGCAGGGCCTAGGACAGTTTTTGGAGTTATTATCACTCTCAGGAGATTTCCTGTCTCACAATCAGCTCTTGAAAGGCTCAACTTGTTGTAAAGGCAACAGGTCTGTATGTGCAACAATGTAATATTTATGACCGTTTGATGTGCAAGAATGTCCATTATGGAATGGTAAATGAAACTCAAATATAAAAGCTGATAAAAACTTTGAGTTACAGACCTTCTTCTTATCATTATTTTTTGGTCTTCAACCTGCACATGTTACATGTTAGTAAGCTCATAATACTGTAATTAGTTTGACAGTCGTTAAACCACTTCATCAGGTGATGACCTCCATCTTGGACTGGTGTGAAACAGCGAAAGTGAGAATTAGTACCAAGTGTGAGGCCATGCTTCAGGAAAAAAGCAGGAAAAAAGTGGAGTTCCCACTCCAGGTCGGGAATGAGTGGTTGCCCCCAGGTGGAGGAGTTTAACTGTTTCACAAGTGAGGGGAGAGTGCCGGACGGATTGGTGCTTCATTGACACTGTTCTGTGTTCCTGCACCTTGAAAAGAGCCAACTGAGGTGATTCTGGCATCTAATCAGGATGCCTTCTGGGCTTGGGTGAGATGTTTTGGGTGTGTCCTACCAGAATGGGGCCCCAGGATTGAATCATTCAGCTGTTCCGGGAACACCTTGATCCAACGGCCAAGGTGGAGGAGGCTTAACTTTTCTAGAAGTGTTAGAAGATGGATGGAAAGCCACCTAGCTACACTGAAAGCTAAGCACTGAGTCACTTCAAAAAAAGCAGAGTGATTAACTCCCACACAGCCAAAGTCTTCAAACAGGCACACAAGCAGAGCAAAATGAACACAGCTAGACCTCTGCCCGCTGTCTGCTCCTCGAGCTATGGGTTTTGTTGTGTGCCGTGCCATGCCATGCCATGCCGTGCTGTGCCTCACCCAGTGTTTGTATGTGACGTGATGCGTGGCCGAGCGCCGGTCGAGGGGAGCCATAGGTGATTCTTTCCCTGCCGCTGCCCTTTCCCTGCCTCCACCCAATGGAACACGTGAGATAGTCAGCTAGGCGGACAGGAAAAGGAGGGTCAGGAAGGAGAAGACATGCAATCCTAGACAGCATCCCCCTGTGAGCCCCGCTATATTATCTTTCCTCTGTATTTATTTTTACAACCTGAGAAGTACCCCTCCAGCACACATTTCAAACCTCTCCTTCCTTCCTTTGTCTCCTCTACTGACTTTTCCCTGATGCATTTGTGACCGTTGCTGATCATTTCAACCTCTCTTGCCTATGTACACACATCTGTGTGTGTAGGGGTGAGTGATGGATTCCTCAATGTTAATCTTCCATATAGGCACACACAATCCAGATACTGACCCCTAATCTTTGACCCTATTTAGTGAGGGGATTCAGCATTTCTGATTTGCTGTGGTGCACATTTTACTGAAGTGATCACAGTTATCCTGTGATGGAATATTTTTATCCTGATGGGAATCGTCTCATCCAGGTTTACAGTGTCCTCGCGTTACTGATTGCTTTTCAAAGTAGGAAAATGATGGGAATCATGTGCTATGGCCTTTGAGGTCACCAGGTCTTCGATTTATTTTAATTTGTCCCTTGCTGTGCTTTCATTCATCCACTCTGCAGATCCCGCCTTCCCCCCTTCCCTGGTCCTTCTGGTCACTCTCTTTTCTCCTCTCTGCTATTCACAGCTCCCAACCCCCCTTTGTGCCTTGTGACTGCAACCACCCCTCCCTTCTTGCTTTTCCACACACATACAAACACACACACACACACACACACACACATGCACACACACGTAAGCTGAAATAGAAGAAGATATTCATTCACCGAGGCATGCACATGAGTGCGATGGTCGAAGAAGTAGGAAATATTCATGCACATGTCCACATCTACACTCACACACTCACTTAAAAACACACACGCACTCCTCATGTGATGTGTACAGTGCGCCACGGGGTCCAGATGAGTGGAATCTCAGTGTTGGCTCTCGCTACACTGAGCGCCACAGGGGGTCTTTATCGTCGCGAAAATCAACAAAGCTGCAGTCACGAAGTGCCGCCTTGATCCCACTCGCACACAATCAGGAACACCATGCACACCAGCGACGGACAAACAAAAAAATAAAAGGAAAAAAAGAATAATCCGAAACACAGAAAAACAAAAAAACAAAAAACACGCTCACACGCACGAAAAAAGTGACATAGCTCTGAAATCCCCCCAAACATTCTCATATTGTCATGTGAAAAAAGAAGAGCACAGCAGGGCAGTGTTTTCTTTAAAGTGCACACACTCCACAAGCACCTTCATAATGTCACAGCCCAAAAAGAAAATCATTTAAAAAAATTAGGAATAAAAACCCACAAAAAAAACCCCACAGGTAAGTCCCTTAACTACTTAATCCCTTCTTTAAATGCTTGCGTGATCTGCCATGTCTGTGATTTCACAGACGGACAGAGGCAGAAGCACGATGAAGTGCCAGATTAGCAGATAGCCGAGAGAAAGCATTTGTTAGATTGAAAGAGCGAGAGAGAGAATTGGAAAGCGAAAGCGTTTTGAAGGATACAGGTACACTTGCCTTTGTTTTTTTCCTCTAAATCCACTGCCCTTCATCATAACACTTGATTAAATCTAATCCTAATGCCTCTAATCCCCTGGGCACCCCCCCCCCCCCCCCCCCCCAGCCCACCCTCCAAAAAATGCTTAAGTGCCTTGTACCCCAAAATGACATTTCTAGCATGACATCTCTTTCACTATTCCCTATTTCTGCCCCTTTATGTATGTGCATGTGGGTTATATATTACCTTCCAAAATTACACAACAGGGTACGTGGCTTTCAAGTACCGAGGATTAGTGGAAAATAAACTGTTTAGTCTGTCTGTCTGTGAATATCTGCAGTGGCCTGCTACAAATCTCTGTTTCTGTGCACTGTGAGCAACCTGCACGCTGCACCAAAAGTGTTGGCCTTACTTGACAAATATAAAAATAGGAAAAAAACATGATTTTTTTTTTCTTTCTTGGGTCAGATTTTGGCTAAGATGATATGGAATGGTATTAGTGTCTGTCTAAATACTATGAAATTGCAGTACGACAGCTAAAGTTATATTTAAGGTTTAAGAAGACCAAAACAAGCTCGTCTAAGCCTTTTGAAGAGTCTGTTGTCTGCTGCTTATGAGACAGATTACATTCTAGGTTTCCTAAAAACTAAATTTCAAAATACATGAAAAAGGTATGTTTTTTGTGTTAATTATTGTGGAACGTAAAAATCAGAGTAATCTAGTGATCGTTAAAACGTGTTCAAAATTTAAAACTGACGATCATTCATCTCATAAATTACGACTGTTGCATCAATATCAAAATTTGCAGTATTTCACGGCGCTATTATGTGTGACAGCAGACGGAGGTACATACTGCTGTGTATGTGTGTTCAGTGCATGGGGCTTTTTTGTGTGTTAGTAGCTGCATGCCTGTTGGGCCAGTTTTGGTCACGGAAAGCATGCTTGGGTGTGTGAATGAACATGAGGGGGTATGCTGTGTCCATGTGTGCGTATCTGATGTCTGCATATGTGTACGTGCGCAACATGAAGGGTCTGTGTTCGTGGCAGTGACCCACTTCTGGTGTTTTGACGAGCCAGGTGGGTCACGGCAGCTGTAGCTTAGGAAGCAGAGTTGGCCTAGGGAGATGAGCAGGAAGAGAGGGAGGGAAAGGACAGTTGTTTGGGAGGAGGAAGAAAGAGGCAAGGACAAAGTGGAAGGAAAACTGGAGTAAAATGTCAGGAAAAGGAATGCCGGAGTGGCTGTAAAAGGAGAAAGGATTTGTGAAATATTTGACAATATATGCAGTGAAAAAGTAAAATTATTAACAAGATAGAAGAAAGGAGAAGACGGGAGTTTTTCCTTCCCACTGTCGCCATGTGCTTGCTCGTCGGGGTCACATGATTGTGCTAATGTAAGATTTTTTACCTTACAATATAAAACACCTTAAAGCCACTATTTTTGTGATTTGGTGCCATATAAATAAAACTGAATTGAATTGAATTTATGTTTCTGCTGTCTGCATGATTACAATGACAACTGCACAGAAACACACGCATGCAGACAGTCAAAAAGTCATCACGTACATTAATTATGCTTCTTGTCCTGGAAAGACACTAACCACACACACAAAACGACCCCCACCCTGTTGTTTCCACTGGAACCCCAGCCCAACTAAGTGTTGCACATCAGGGGAGAAGTAATAGCACCATGTTTAATTGATGGAATATAGAGGAATTCTGGTGATAACAGGGACTGTAAACGTGTTGCAAGTCACATAACACAGGCTACAGTTTTCATACCTAATAGTTGTGGAGACAACCCGTACATTCAGTTAAAGTATAAGTGATCAGTCAGTAGTTACTGACTGAGGACTGAGACAGACACACAAACACTTACATAGCTACAGCTTTGCCAATGCACCCTGAGGCAGTAATGCATGGTTTGCATAATTTTGAACGTTATGTAGGCTGACTAACAATCTCTCTCAGAGCAGATATGTATTAAACATACATATAAAACACAGGGTTCATTGCCTGAGTAATTAAACCAATGTGGTAGAAGTTTAAGAGCCTTATGTGGTCTGAAATCTAATGTTTTAAACCACTTTGGCAACAGTCCAGCATGCTAATGGAGTCAATCAAGGGACAGAATGAAAGGGAGATAAGAGCGAGAGAGAGAGGGAGCTGTGTTGTGTGCACTGGAGGACAAAGAGGTCTGGTGTGTAGAAGAGAAGCATCGGCTGCTGGCATGAAACATTCAAAGGGCAACACGACCTTTCTCCCCTTCCCCCTCACTCCCTCACTTTTCCCTTTCTTTTTCTGTCACTCCGCAGTTTTAATGTGTCGCCTTTCTTTCTTTCTCTCCTCCTGTCAGGTGTTTCTCCAGGCGTCTGTGCCCATGCCCCGCGTAGTAGTCATGTGCGAGCGTGTGGAGAGGTTAGGTTTGTTTTTTTTTTTTGCCATTTGAGCACTAAGTGAACTTGTCAGTGCCCAGGGCAAGGGGTCTCCCCGCGGGCTTGAACTCAGTCACGGGAGCACACAACCCACTGGTGGTGCAGACATTCTGCCCTCAGGGTGTGTATAAATGTGTGTGTGTGTGTGCTTGTTAATGGCGAGTGATTGTGTAAGTTTCCTGTTGGCCTGTAAATGCTTATATGACTAAATTTGCCTTTGTATGTGCCGGCCTATCTCTGCATCCTTTGTGTATACCATGTACATGTTTGTGCTTGTATCAGGGTCGGTTTTAACGTGTCCGTTTGTTTTGTCAATGTCTGCCACCGCCTTTCATCTGCCTCCGTGCGTGCAGAATGTGTTTTAGGCTGTTTGAGCAGTGTGAGAAAGCGTCTGTGTGTGTGTTTGTGTACGTGTGTGTGTGTCTGAAACCATGGAGGAGGCACAATTCAGCCCTCAGGTCACTTAAACAGTGTGTATTGCCCCCTTGTTGTCTGTCTTCATGGCTACGTCATCATGGCTGGCATAAAGAACTCTCTCACCACACCCACCCTCCCACATGCACGCTCAAACGCACACAAATTTACATGCATAAGCATTTTCCAACAAAATATAAACCGTACTCTCTCTCTCACACACACACACACTTAGTAGTCTTTGCTGTATCTATGCCTGAAGGAACCACAAGGACATCTGCACAGTAAACACTAAACCCCCCTGAGTCTCAGTCCCAAATATTGCTCACAGTTGCACGCTCTAACTCTCCCCGGATCTCCCTGTCTCTCTCGCTCTAACAAATACACTCACAAATAGATAATAGGCCTGATTCTCCAGAGTGCATTCTGTGGCAATATAATGTAATAGGTTGTCATCTTGTGGAGCTTTTTCTCCATCCACCCGCACAATACACTCCCCCCCCTCTCTCTTTCTTTTCTGCCTTCTTTGTTTCTTTTTCCCCCGTCAGCCTGTTTGTAGACCTTGATCAGGCCAAACATCCAACAATAGGAACTTTAAAATAACATTTAGTGAGCCCATTAGGAGCACTCCTTAGTCATTTCAAGCATCCAAAAGCACGGGGGATCGTGTGAAGCTAAGACGTGAACATACTTTGCTTAAAATATTTAGGAGTGGGAATTAACAAGTGTGTGTGTATAGCAATGTAATACTGCTAGATGGTGAATATTGCAAACATTATACCAACTATATGTCAGCTGATTTAAATTTCTGGATCAGCTTCAGTAGTAACAGTAGAGCCGTGCCCTCAGCCTTCAGGATTGCTGTGTTATTAATCGCTGAGCATAATGAGCGCATACAAAGTGATCTTCTAATTGTCTGTCTGTGTGTCGTGGCTGCTGAAAGACCGACTCCCGCTGTCTTGATGACATGAGGCAGATGCAATCTGCACCTTTACCTGATATGGATTGACAAGGTGCTAACACAGAGCAGGAGCACTCTGATAGGGGGGCACAGAAAGAGAAAGTTGATTGTGGCGGCTGCAGAGACAGAGAAACAGGG
The DNA here is from genome assembly GCF_057382185.1 of Mchenga conophoros. Taxonomy (NCBI): domain Eukaryota; kingdom Metazoa; phylum Chordata; class Actinopteri; order Cichliformes; family Cichlidae; genus Mchenga; species Mchenga conophoros. The sequence goes on along the minus strand of NC_140539.1, from coordinate 272,831 downwards.
CCTATCTTGATTAACCTGTCACCTGTCAATCATTTGTCATGTGACAAGCACTTTGCCACGATGGTGTGTTTTCTTTCAATCATGCCGATTACCCTCGTATTCCCTTTGACTTCTGTCTTAACTGTAAAGAAGAAAGAAACACAAGGCACAGAGGAAGCAAGAGATAACAGGACTGGAGATCATTTAATTAAACCCTTCTCAGTGTCTTTCAGGACTTTGAAGCAATGGCTTTTGATCTCTGTCCTATTGACTGTCTTTTCATGTTTAGTATCTTTGCATGTCTTTAGACGTGTTTGTAGATCATCTCAAAGGACAAGTAATGGAATTTCTAGACACTATTTGAAAGCTGTCTATAGTCATGTGAAGAAGACAGTTTTTGGCAGGACTCTGTACAGTCCTGCTAAAAACTAAGCACACTTTTAAGCTTGTAGAAGCTTCTTTATTGGCAAAAACTTTTTTATTAGCCTCTCACATTCTTCTTTAAAATGCAGCTTTAGTTCAATGAGGTTTCTGCATATTTGTTGATGCACAGCTCTCTTAAGGTCCTACAAAGGTATTTTAATCAGGTTGATGCCTGGACTATGGGCCATTGCAACATCTTGATTCTTTTCTTTTTCAGTCATTTTGCTGTAGATTTTTTGCCGTGCTTGGGATATTTGTCTTGATGCATCACCCAGTTTCAGGCCAGTCTTTAGCTCTTGGACAGATGGCATCATATTTGACTCTAAAATACTTTGGTCTACATAGGAGTTCGTGGTTGCATCAATGACTGCAAGGTTTCGAGGTCCTGTGGCTGCAAAACAAGCCCAAATCATCATCCCTCCACCTCTTAACAGTTGGTGTGAGGCCATCCCTGCTGATGCATCCAACTCTGCAGTGGTTGGATGCATCAGCAGGGATGATGAGACAGAGTACCGGGCTGTGGTCGACTCCTTTGTCACGTGGTGTGAGCAGAATCATCTGCAGCTCAACGTGGCAAAGACCAAGGAACTGATCGTGGACTTCAGGAAGACCAGGAAACACTTGACCCCTGTTTCAATCCAGGGGGTCAGTGTTGACATTGTGGAGGACTATAAATACCTTGGAGTACACATTGACAATAAACTGGACTGGGCTAAAAACACCACAGCACTTTACAGGAAGGGCCAGAGTCGTCTCTATTTTTTGAGGCGACTGAGGTCCTTCAACATCTGCCAGAAAATGCTGAGGATTTTCTATGAGTCTGTTGTGGCCAGTGCGATCCTCTATGCTGTTGCATGCTGGGGGAGCAGGCTGAGGATCGCAGATGCCAACAGACTTAATAAACTGATCCGTAAGGCCAGCAATGTTGTGGGGATGGAGCTGGACTCCCTCAAGGTGGTGTCGGAGAGGCGGATGCTGTCCAAGATAAAGACAATGTTGGATAACACCTCCCACCCACTCCATGACATGTTGGTCAGTCACAGGAGCTCGTTCAGCGAGAGACTGAGATTACCGAAAAGCACCACTGAACGACACAGGAAATCATTCCTGCCTGTGGCCATCTCCCTGTACAACGCATCCACTTAACACACTGGTTACTGCTACAACTACACATGTTTCTTTTCCAAATATTTATTTATAAGTGACTTATGTATGTATGTATGTATGTATATATATGTATATATTGTACTATTCTTAGTTAGCGTATTGTCTGTCTTGTCTTAATGTTGGTTTAAAATGGAGCACTGTAACAAAAAATAATTTCCCCCAGGGATCAATAAAGTATTCTGATTCTGATATTTTATGAACACCTTTGTGAACTTTAACATTTAACTTGCTAACTGAGGTCTGTAGAGTCTGCAGTGTAGCTCTTTGTTTTTGCAATTTCTATGAGCATTCCAGGGTCTGATCTTGGGGAGAATTCGCTGTGGTGTTCACAACTAAGAAGATTGCAGGATTATGTTAACAAACACCCGAATACACCAGAGCAACAAATTACCAAAACCTCTGCTTCTACAGAGGTCCTCACACTTGCTTCTATGTACCCTCTTTATTCCTGTGCAAGAATTAAGGTTGTACTTAATGTTTCACACAACCTTATAGAGCTCAGTGAAAGCTCTCTTTATCACATGCTCAAATGTTATTCTCAAAGTAAATTAGTGTGTATTTATTATGGAAATAATGTAAATGATGAATTTATATATATATATATATATATATATATATATATATATATATACAGACAGACAGATGGACAAAATGGTGGTGGCTAACCAACCGGACATAGTGGTGGTAGACAAACAGAAGAAGACGGGCGTAGTGATCGTTGTAGCGGTTCCGAATGACAGCAATATCAGGAAGAAGGAGCACGAGAAGCTGGAGAAATACCAAGGGCTCAGAGAAGAGCTCGAGAAGATGTGGAGGGTGAAAGTAACAGTGGTCCCCGTGGTAATCGGAGCACTAGGTGCGGTGACTCCCAAACTAGGCGAGGGGCTCCAGCAGATCCCGGGAACAACATCGGAGATCTCTGTCCAGAAGAGCGCAGTCCTGGGAACAGCTAAGATACTGCACAGGACCCTCAAGCTCCCAGGCCTCTGGTAGAGGACCCGAGCTTGAAGGATAAACCGCCCGCAGGGTGTTTGTTTATTTATATTTATATATATATATATATATATATATATATATATATATATAAAACCACCATCTATTTTGCAAGGAGTTGTAATAAATAATATTATTAAAAATAAAATAAATAATACTAAAGGTTTGCTTGCCTGCAGTCATACTTTAACATAATTTTTCAAAATACACACAACCAGTGAAAATATATTGTTTCAAATGTCCTGTTTCACCCCTTAAATGTTTATTACTTTACTTTTTTCTCCTTTCCTCTGTCATGCTCTGGAAAGGAGGAGTTGAATAAAATGAGTCTGAAATAAAATAACCAGTGCCATGTACTACCATGGATTGTGGGTCTTGTGTTAAAATTGGGGAAAGGTCACTGGGTTCTTAAACAAATGGGTTAGTTCACTTGTGAAGCAAGAATCTCCACAGTAATCCCTGTGAACGATAGATGTCTAAATGTGTCATTGCAATCACAAAACCACTAAAATATCACAAATAAATGTGAACACCAAATTTCATGGTCATTACTTCTAGATAGTGAAAGTACTCTCGAACTAATAGATCGTCAAATGGGTAAAAGCAATTACTTAACCTTTGAGACTTGACCAAAATAATCTGTTTTGTACGCTGTTGTACTCTCAAGCATACCAGCTTTGTCTGCAAGTTTATTTCATCTTGTTTACATCATGTAGCAATTTATTTGGAGCTTTCTGACATGGGAGCTGACAGCATGCCATCCAAATATCTGTTGCCTCGCTGTAACATGTCATCATGAAGATGAAAGCTCTAGGGATACAATCTTATCCCTCATAAGCCTGAAAAAAGCTTGGAGAGAGTACATTGACATGTACAGAGAAAGCAGGAATTATTTAGGAGAGAGGACAGACATCGGTGAAGACAAAATCTGAAGGAGGGATCAGAGTATCTGTGCATCCACAACTTTGAACTGCTGACAGATAGAGTAAAAATACATTTTTGATACAGTGGTTAAAGCAGATTGTGATCAATAACAGGACCTGCAGTTCACAGTCTGAATGTGTTAGCTATCTTTAGTCTCCCCATACATGATTTAACCCATTAAAATCATATTCTAAACTCATCCTTAGTTTGATATCAGACAAAAAATGATAGATTGTCAATTTATTTGCATAATATATGCTATATACAGGGTGTATCAAAAAGAATCATCTGGTTTCAAAGTGGTTTAATCTCGCAGTTGTTAACGATTGACATGGGTAGAAAGAGGAGATTCATGAGTTTCAGTGGTTCCTGGTAGTTTCAGTGACAGTAGACACGCCCCAAGAACTATAGGATTAGTTTGACTCTCGGTATGGACATTAAGTACTTATGATCAGAGCAGAGCAGGCTGTACCTGCTGCGGAGACTCAGGTCGTTTGGAGTGGAGGGCCCACTCCTGAAGAAATTCTATGACTCTGTTGTGGCTTCTGCTATCTTTTATGGCGTGGTCTGCTGGGGCGGCAGCATCTCTGCTGGGGACAGGAAGAGACTGAACAGGGTGATCCGAAGGGCCAGCTCTGTTCTAGGATGCCCTCTGGACCCAGTGGAGGTGGTGAGTGACAGGAGAACGGCGGCTAAGCTGTCATCCCTGATGGACAACATGTCCCACCCCATGCAGCAGACTGTGACAGCACTGAGCAGCTCCTTCAGTGGGAGACTGCGGCACCCACGGTGTGGGACGGAGAGATTTCGCAGGTCTTTCCTCCCCACTGCTGTCAGACTCCATAATAAAGACTTTAACTGATCAAGCACACACATCCATACATATGCAATAATACTAAGTGCAATAATCCTTTCTGTCATCGTTGTATTTTTACTCAGTTGTATAGAGTATTTGTATTTGTATTCTATTTTTATCTTATTGTATATTTATTTTATTTTATTCTACTGTATATAGTATTTTATTTTATTCTATTCTGTACAGTTGTGTACTGTATTTATTCTTATTGTATTCTAATTTTTGCGTCATAACTTTTGCACTGTCCACTTCCTGCTGTGACAAAACAAATTTCCCACGTGTGGGACTAATAAAGGTTATCTTATCTTATCTTATCTTATCAAAAGTTTTGTATGTAAATTTTATATTCAACCATATATTTTGAAATTTACGCCATCTTACATGTCCATTACTTTAAAAAGTGTAGTGTGAAGTAAAAACGACTTGTAGACTTATAAAACTTGACTTACAAAGCAAGAGGAAGCCAGTTCACCTTCACTTAAGAGAAGGACAGCCATCCATTTTCTTAATTGTTTATTCAATTCAGGGATGTGAAGGGGCAAACCCAGCTGTAACAGGGCAACTTTCTCCCATATCTGATATAATAATGATATACCTAAAGGGCAATTAAATAATGTGATCCTGCAGAATTTACTGTCCATTTAGTGTGAAAGTGATCAGTGATGCAGCTAGTTGTATCAACTGTTGTTACGTCCTTTGCTTTAAAATAAAAATTGTGGATTTTCTTCTTTTCTTTTAGACATGCCACCAAAGTGGTTTGGTTGTGCTTTCGTGCTGCTATCAATTAGATTCAAAGCACAATCAATTCTTCTGGTCACGTCTTTGTTTTTTAAGTTAGTGTTAATACTCTAAATAGATAACCACTTGTTTCAAATGAAGACTCAGCTATAGAGAGGTGCGGGTGTGAAAATGTTTCTCTAAATAGTTGCACTTCATTTAGTATTTTTAACACCTTGTTTGTTTTTGCCCTCAGATGGAGCGCACTGAGACGGTGTGCTGCTACTGCGGCGTAAGCTACCTCATCTTCCACGAGTTTCAGCAGCTCCGCACCGAGCTGACTCCAGTTAGAAGCTGAGCTCCAGGACCTGAGAGAGACTGCCCAAAAAGAGAAGGCCCAGCGTGAAGCACTGGAGCTGGGCCGGTTGGAGTGGGAGAGGGCACTTCGGCTGGAGATGCAGAGACAAGCAGAAATCAGAGAGAGAAACACACGAGAAGAGCTAGAAGAGAGGAACCAAAATGCAGTGAGAGCTCTGAGAGATGAGTTTGAAGCAGAATCTGAGAGTACAAGGAAAGAGGTGGAAGAGGAGCGTCGGAAAATATATAACGAAAAAGAGAGTCGAGTTAGAGGAGAGCTGGAGAGGAGGAGCGACGAGAGAGAGAAAGTTCTGCGTGACGCACTTCAAAAGGCCAATAAAAATTCAGACGAGCTGAGAAAAGAACTCCAACAGCTGGAAGAGAGGTGAGGTTTGGAGGTGTCTGTACTTCCCATCACTGGTGTGAAATGATCGCCGTTGCCAGGTTTCGTGTGGGCAATTATCCCGTGAGTCATGTTATTCACACAAAAACACAAAAACTCGACTCTCAGGCACATCAGCTACCCCGCAGGCCCACATGAATATGTACATCTTGAAATATAGTTTGCTCTGTAATTATAACTTCTGCAGTCATCTTCCACACCGTCATCATAGCCCAGTGCCTGTTTTGGGCGCTGTTACAATGTGAGGATAATGAGCCAAAAGGAAAGTGAGCTTTTTTTTAAAAAACTTGTGTTAAGTAAAAACATACCGCCTTTCACTTTGGATCAGCAAAGATGCAAGGGAGGGCAGAGGCTATTTCTGGATCAGGATGTGTGGAGGTGTTTGTTGGACAAAAGATATCCCTGCAGGTTTTGGAGCTTTGCAGTGTTGCTGCTTGACTGACAGCTTTTATCTAATTACCCTGTGAGCACTGATGAAATTTCTCCTTTTTTCTGTAGTAGAAGAAAAGCAGTTTGCTCTAAAGCATGCTCTACCAGTGCAAAATGCTTACAGGTGGCTGCCCAAGACCTCAGTTTTAAAGAGGAAAGATGATATTCAGTACTCACTGTCATGCGTTGGCACTGAACACTCACACGGAAGGAAGTTGATAGACAGCTTTTTCCATTAAAACCAGCTTTCTCGGCCCATCATTTATTGCTGTGCCTCTACCCGCCTACACATGTACTGTATCAGCTGCATGCAACAGGCTCCGGCATGTTTCCAGAGGGCTGTTGACAGCTATTCTGGGAAATGTAAGTGCACACCAGTAGTGGAGTTGCTTATGCTGCTCATAAAATGTATAGCAGAGGGATCATAGTTTGCAATTATTATAAACACATACTGTATATTAGTTTTAGCTAATATTAATCCCTAGTGCGTATGTGTGTGTGTGTGTGTCTGTGCTGCAGAATCATGAAGACGATGGTAAATTTGCTGTTGCCATTTAATTTTTTTCCCACTTAGTATGCTCAAGTTCAGGAAAAGTTGACATCATGGAGTTAGGGAAAGTCGGTTTTTGTGTGTGTTTGCACTTATCCGTAATATGGTGCACACACACACTCACTCACACACAAACAAACAAACAGGTGGTTAAGACTCCTGCTGGCTTACTTACATCAGCCTTCACATTTTTGGTAATCAAATAGCAGGCGTCCGCGAACAAACAACCATCAAAGGCTTGCTTACGTTGCTGCGTTTATGGGGAATATGTAGGAAATGCATTTAATGTTGTGACTCATGAGAAAGCTACGAACAGCCCAAACTATTAGAAGTCTGTGCTGTTATAAAACAAAACAAAAAAAATTACACAGTTCTAAAGCAACTCGCCCTGTAAGTGACTGACACACACACCTGCACGTACACCTTGCAAACCACAAATTACCGGTTTACACCATTAAATTTGAGAGGATATTGTGGATCAACAGATTTAAAGGGTCGTTCATTAAAACACACGCTGACAATAAAAAAATTCTACATTAGCTCATTTGGAAGCCATTCAAATAAAGGCCCTCCCAGGAGTTTTCCCTTGATTGACATTTTTCTCTTTGTTGGCCTGTTTGGATGAGACATCTTGTACCTATTACTCCAGCATGAGTTTTGATGACTTCATGTAGTTCTTGGTAATAATGCTGTAGCGTTTCTCCACCAACCTTCTGCATGATCAGATGCAGAAAGTGGAAATGTGTGGTTGTTCTGCAAGAGCCTCTTTCGAGCCAAGATCTACTTTTAAAGTCTCCCAGTATCTGTCAGCCCAAACCACTTTTTTCATGTGTACACAACACACAAGATAGTTCTTTAAATGAGAAAAGTGGAAACCTGTTTATCTCCTAGTCAGTAGGAGCTGACTGGAAGCCTTGGGCAAGCCATGAGGTGGCTTGGTCACAAGGTCACACACAGCACAAATAGGATGATCTATATTACTACAGTCACACCAGAGGAAATAGTGAGACAGCAGCCTGACGAAAGTCATTGTGACTGTGCGCAATGAATTTGCAAATTTGCTGCATTTGAAATGCTTGCATCAAAGGCGGGGGCAAGATTTGCAACCACTTTCAGTTAGTTGCCGTATTTAAAGTTAATCTGTCAAGATGGTGAAGTTGGCAATTACATGTAATCTGTGATAATACCCAGTTAACTGTGATAAATCCATGAAAGTTGCAAATCTGTTGCCGTCTACAACAGATTTGTAGATGGAAAGTCTGTAACATTAAACAGAAGTTTAAAATTGACTATATACATTCATTGTTCAGCCAGAATCTCATAGACCTGAAACAGAAAGTCCTCCACGAATAGTTGCTGCAGGACGGCAATTTAGGGCTGACTCCGACTGATTGCAGTGTCTCAGCTGTCTGTCAACAATCACCTTGAAAAGTTTCAATCGCAGGACCAATTGGACACAGCTACATGTGATCATTTGCAGAATAGAAAAAAAATGAGTACCATCACCTGGCAACCAAAGGTTTATCCTAGTAACAAGGAGGTTATCATGCTGTTTTTGCTGTAGTGTGACTGAACCACAAAGTGGTGTCAAGTTTATTTTCTGAAGGGGGATGGTTTTGTTCCTGAACTCTCCATTCAAAAAGGTGTTGCCCTAGATTTGATGGTATTGTCCTTTAGCAGCGTAAGAATATCTGTGTCAGCAGCAGAGATAACAAAATGGAAAAGTGATATTACTTTGGAAGCAATGCAACCTACAGTTTCACCAAATGACAAACAAACACACCTAGCTGGTCACAGTGTTGGATGAAAAGTCAGTAAAGCACTTATCAGATTCTGACTAAATGATGTCAGAGCTCTGCCTGCATGTGAAGAAAGTTTCTGAGATCACACCGTTCCAGCCTTCTTGACATCAGATGTAGCTTGCTTTTAAGCTTGTTGACTAAACCAATCACTGTGATTACATATTTATCATTGCCTTGCAGCTCTAAATTAAACTCCTTGAGCAGGTCATTGAGATCTGTCAGGAACACTAAATCCAAAAGCTACAGCTGAATATTCTACGTTTGGAAAGCTTCAGAAGATTTAGGATTTCAGGCAGTAATTTGGTGAATCTTGCCAGAAATTTAACTCTGCTTAGCCGCGTAATGCCTGTGTGCTGCAAAATAACCTTCTCTGGATGGCTCCTGGCCTGAATGGAATACATAATCTTTGCTACAACATCCATCATCTCTGTCATATTTAAAATGTTTACCCTAAAGTCTTTACTTGTGAATTATACAATGATAATTAGGGAAGTCTGGAAAACATTCACTTTGTTTATACAAAGAATTGAACCCACCAGTGCAACATGGCATCACTGATGGAGATTAGCTTAAACTGAAGAGAAAAACCACTCGGTGGATTTCTCCTCAGCATCCTTTGCCTTTCCCTCATTTGTTTGTAATACTTTCTCAAGATGGTTGTATGTCTTTGGAACCACGATTTCCCTTTTGTTGTCATACTAACAGAAGAGCATGTTTATTCTACATTCTTTTAAACAGCTTTAACATCCTTGAAAGCCTTTTTGTCCGTTTGAAAAAATGTGACTGATGCAATAAAATGTCATCATGTCAGCCTGACCCTTGGCAGTGGGTCAGGTAAAAACTGAGTGTTGCTTACGAAGCTTTCCATTCCTATACTTTTGGAGTGCATAGAGTTGTTTTGCACTTTTTAGAAATGCCAAACCTACTTTCCTTCCATTGCTATGCCAAGCTGGCATTGCATATAAAACATATGAGCTTTGAAAGTTTTACATTTATTTTTTTGGATTCCATATTTGTTTGCCTACTTAGTTACCTAAATAGTTGACTGTGGACATCAATCAACCTGTCAAATTTAACACCGTGAATGAACTAAAGTGTACACACAGAAAACCACTAATAACTTTTTATCTTGTAGCTCTGGGTGGAGTACACTGTTCATGAAATCTGAGAATCAATACCGTGTTTTTTGGACTATATGGCGCACTAGCCTCGTGGAGTAATCTGGGTCCATCCGCTTCAGGTCCCAAAGTCACTGCGACATCACTGAGAGTTAAAAACTGTCTAAATTATTTCATCTTTAACAAAATGATCAGCGTTGCTTTACCATGTGTAACAATTAAGTTTAACATCCAGGCATCCATGAAAACAGAATTTATTAAATTTCACAGAGTTAGAAGTTAGCAGGAAGTTAGCTCGCTAGTTTCCACCTAAACATGATATAGCATGTTCTGACTGAGAGATTTCTGAAACAAATTAAAATATACAGCTCTGCTATGACTTCCAACATAAATGAAGGCAGAAAACTAAACAGCAGTGACGTTTGTAGGGTTACTGAAGTTGCACTAGCTGTTAAATAAAGCGACCCACCTATGTTAGTATAACATAAACACAGTGAAGCTGGAGGATGAATGCTAACCTTTTTCCACTCGGGAGGGTTCCCGATGGTTAGGGACAAATGCAATCGCATGGCAGGATGCTGTAAACGGACCAAACTTCAGTCAGGAGAACAACTGAGATGATCCATCCACAATACGAGGTTAGTCATTGATATACTGCAACAACATGGGAATAGAGCAGCTGCGAGAGAATTCAACATTAATGAATCAATTGTACGGAAGTGGAGTAAGCAGGAAGAATGAGTTGAGTAAAATTTATGTTATCTGACTGTTTTGTTTCGCTTAATGCGCCTTATGTATGAAAACAGACCCGTTCATTGACAGTGCACCTTATAATCCACTGCGCCTTACCGAAAAATACGGTACTTGTACTGACCAGTAGAGCACCTTTGGGATGTGAAGGAACGAGAGATTGTCATCATGGATGTGCAGCTGACAAATCTGTAGCAGCTCTGTGATGCTATCATGTCCATATGGACCAAAATGGCTGATTTCTAGGACCTTGCTAAATTTGTGCCACAAAGAACTGAGGCAGTTCTGGAGGCAAAAGAGGGTTAAACTCAGTGCTAACACCGTGTACATAACAAAATGCCCAGTGAGTGTAGGCTGAACTGATTGGGACCAAAGCACACTGGGAATTTATTATACCAAACGATTTCATTTTAAACGTTCAGATCATATAATGGATAGTGACTGTATATACTGTATATACTGTAGTACTGTATAGTGTAAACAGAGTGTAGTACATGAGTGAAGTACATGTTCTCCCTGGTACTCTGGCTTCCGCCCACAGTTCAAATACATGCTTGTTAGGTTAACTGGTCATTCTAAATTGGCCTTAGGTGAATGTGAATGCTTGATTTACTGCTCACTACCTATTAAGTACCCACTGGGAACATTGTAAATACTATCTGGCAAAAACAATAATTAGTATATTAGAATAATATAAGGAAATACCAAGAAATTACAATATACAGTAGGAATGCCAAAGTCTGGTTTAAGCTTCCAATATGGGTTGGTTAATGATGGATATTTTACTGTAATTTACAGTTTGTGTGTGTATGTGTGTGTGTGTGTGTGTATGTGTGTGTGTGTATACATCAAAGCCGTTGTGCTCATATGGCAAGCTGGGTTTTAGGGTGTCCGTATGTTGTTATTTGTGTGATAGACTGGTGAGCCAATCCCCAATCTGGTGTAAAGCTGATTATCTCTCTCTCTCATACGGCGTCTCTTCAAGGAGCCAAAAACACATGTACACAACACACACAAACAAAAGCACACACAGTCGGAGTCTAAGGGCCAAGGGCAGGTCAGGACGTCAAAGTTCAGACAGAGGTAATGACTCAGTGAGAGGCCAGCATGGGCCGACAGCAATGGAGTCTCTTTCTTTTTATACAGATATGAATGAATGTTTCATGCCAGGAGGGTACTGCCTCTGTTTTAATACTGTTTTTCTTCTTGAGCCAGAACATAGACACGATCAGACCTCCCTGAACTGGCCTTCCTACTCCCACATACACACAAACTGAAACCAAACCCTCACACAGGTTTTTCTTTGCTTCTTTTGATAATCTGTTAGCTGTCTGATCTTGTGTTGATCTGACAGGATAGGAGATTTCTGTGTGTGTGTGTGTGTGTGTGTGTGTGTGTGTGTGTGTGTGTGTGTGTGTGTGTGTGTGAGTGCACATTCAGTGGGAGAACCTGACTGGTAACGTTACAAAAATAACCAAAAAAGAAACCCCACCCCTTTACACAAGCTAAACCTAACCGAAAATGTCACCTGTCTGACCTCGAGTGTTTTTTGACGACACGTGTGTTTGAATGCGTGCGTGTGTCTGTGTAACAAGCGTGTGACAGAAAAAAGAAAGGTGAGAAAAACCGTCATGTGCGCAGTGCAATTAAACCTGGTTTTAAAATGTCACCTGCTACGCAAGTTCAAGCACAAACAAGCTGGAGATGTTTTGGTGTTGATGAGTAAAGATTAAAAAGATAGAAAGGGAAAGAGATAAGTGCCGTTTTTAGTTCATATTAGAAACCAGAAAAGCACGTCATATCCAGCTTTCGCCCAACGATGTCTCACATCATCTGTGGACTTCTACTTTTCATGTTCCTACAATCTACTTCTATCATTCAGATGAAGCCTGCAGCATTTTTATCGCTTGTCCTTGGGATCACATGCTGAGGCAATGTTCCACATTTTTATTGGCTCTAGTTTAAAAAAAATAAACACATTTCGGTCTCACAATAAAAAGTAGCTCAAAGAGATCTACAGATGCATCACCAACAAAACCCAAAGCTGATTACAGTCAAAAGCCTTAAAAACAAACTTCAGCTTCTGTTACGTGCGATGTGCTTACTTAGTGACTGAGTTGGGGAAACTGCTACCGTGCATCGTTTGTGTTAGTCTTTATTTAGTTTAGTTGTGCTTGCCACACAAGCATACTCTTTGCCCCACATTTAGTGTGTTAAAGCTCACCTTAAGCACCTTATTTCAGTTGTAAGGTTTTTATCAGGACATGATAATGAAAAGATCATCTGGAACTACAATCTCAGATGATCAACAACAAGTGAGATTTATTAGTTTTAATTAATCGGCCCCAAAATGCAGAATCAATGGAGTCAGTCGGTTACCTTTAGCAGCAATAACGACGTAATTCTTTTCTGTGTGACTCAATCAGTG